>NC_134092.1:95012182-95335364 GCF_000715075.1 Nicotiana tabacum | reverse complement strand
AAATCGAATATAGCTTATATATAGTAAGATGTATACATATAAGCTTATATTTATACTATACTATATATACATATTAAGATATACTATATATACTATACTACATATATTATAGTTGTATATATAGTATATTATATACTATATGTATATATATATTATACTATATGTATAGTTTAAGATATATAAAAAGACAAAAATATTATAAAGAGATATTCAAATCAATGCGTTATATTTTTATTATAGCATTAAAAATCATGGCAATATCTTTATAGTTAAAAATAGGAAAAAAGTGTAATTATAAAAAGTTTGGGATTAAAACAAAGTTGGGGGGTTAAATGGCTATAAAATAAAAATTTTTTTTTTTTTTTTTTTTTTTTTTTTGTAAAAAATAGCCGTTGGGCCCGCTAAGGGACCAGGCCGGTCCCCGGTCCGGTCCCGGGCCCTGACGGGTCAAACGGTCCCGGGCCTGACGGTTTAGCCGTTTGGCCCGCGGTCCCGGGCCGGTCCCGGGCCTGGACCGGCCCACTTGCCAGCCTTAGTCTGAACTATGAAGAATGCGGTTGAGGCTGAGAAAGAATAGGAAAGAATGAAGCCATAGCATATCTGCATATGTATATACTTAAGGGTAAAGTAGTAATTTCGTTAATCCTTATTGGGTTATCGGTTAACCCAATAACAGAATTGCCAAACTGAGATCCGAACCGATAACCCAATAGTGAAAAATTCTAAACCGTTATCGAACCGTTAGCCCAATAACTCAATACCGATAATCCAATAAATAATTAACGGTTCGGATTATCGGTTTTACCCTATATATGCCGTGCCGTACTTTCAATCCATCGAACTATTTTAATTTCTAGCAACGCAAATTTCCACATCCCCATTATACTTTTTACAGCTTTCTATTTATCTTACATGCATTTGTGATGTGTCGCACGTGGTGTGTCATGTGTGTTACCTGTATCGCGTGTCTGCCTCTTGTGAGAATGTACTGTGGACGATATAGTATTTTATCTTTCGACGAGAAACATCAATTAATAATAAATGTGTGGTGATATCAGTGAGTAAATGTATTTTTGACGCATGTGCTTTTTATGAAACACGTCTTTATCCTATCAAGACAATTGAACATCATAAATAGGGGTGGCAAACAGGGATGGAATCATATATGGGCGGATCGAAAACGAATTAAGCAAAAACATATAACATATTTGACTCGTTCATATTTAATACAAATAAAAAATAAATTAATTGTCGGATAATATAAATATTCATATTATTTATGACTGCTTAAATATGATTATTTTTTATTTCTTCTCCAACGGCATACTATAGTACATCATTTAAGCTCATCACATGATAATCAAATAATATATACTTCACTAGCTCACTTAATAGATATAAAGCTACAAAAAAAATGAATCAATTTCAATATGCTTTTGCATTTATTTTCACTAGTCTTAGTGTACGCGCTTTGCGCGTATAATTTGCGTCTACTAATAATGTGTTAAGAATATTCATGAAATTATAAATAATATCCATCGATCTGTTAATAGAAAAGAACTATTAAGAATGACGAGATTCTACCGAATAACTTTATAATTTACACTTTTTTTTTTTGCAAAAATATTGTACAAATATTTACAATAATTGATACAGGATATATCTGCAGTGCACCACAGTGAGACTACATAAAGCACAACACTAAAACTTGAACTTTTCAGATAGACAAAAATCAAACAAAAGAATAAACAGAAAGAAATGTATCCGTGCGTTTAGGCACATGATCCAGACTGAAGAAGTATATATTGTAGGTTAAACTTTTTATAAATCACAAAAAATTTGAGAAGCATACCTCGATGAGTCCTTGTTGTATGCGTCTTGAAGAGAGGTTCTTTTATAAATTAACAACGATGGTTATTTTTATGAAAAGAGAATAGATGGACTTATACTTTAGGACTTTGTAAAAGAGAACTATTCAAATAAGGAAAGAATTTGTATTTATATAAGTAAATATTAAATTCCTAAATATTAGAGGTTTTTACCTAGTTCAAATAAGAAATTATTTAAAAGTCAAAATTTTAGTAATTAACTTTGAAAGTCCTAAGTATTAACAAAATTATTAAATGACACTTTGTCTAGTGTTAAATTAATTTTTAAAGGAAAAATAAAATGCGAACGACATTTCGTTTAGGGCCTTCATGCTTTTAATATAGTATATAGATATAGTAATTGATATAGTATGCGCGTTGCGCGTGCACCATTAACTAAATGTGTAAAAATGATTATATAAATATTTTATTTAAAATTATGTTTGAGTTATAAAATAAATGTGTGAGTCCTGAAAATGAAGAATATTAATTCTATATAGCTAACTCAACAAGGAAAAAAACTGCCACATAGAAGTCCTCAGTCATGGTTAATATATTGAAAAATAAAGAATAATCAGTAAATATATAAAAACTAAACTATATTAATTTACCACGATTAAACGATAAATTAAAGTGAAAATATGTATTGATTAGTTATGATTTAATAATAATATTAAATATAAAGACATGTGTCATAAATATAATGTGTCGTAATATTACAAATCATATTATTTTTATGTTTATTACCAGATGTATATAGATAGCTAAAAATATGAAGTTCTTGTGTATATACACGAAACTGGTTGCCTATTATATTTATGTTATATATTTTATTTGTATTACATAGAGTTATTTGTCTTGTGCCGAGGATGATTTAGTTATATTACATTAATGATAAAATCATGATTACCACTATACTATTGCCTAAAAGAAAAGAAAAAAGTTATTTTATTGTAAAGGAGCCTTGGGTATAGATCTTTTAGAGTTCATAGAATAATATGAAATAGTACTCTTTTAAAATAAAGGGGATCCTTTCCTTATTTGAGGTAAAATCTCAATTGAATTTAAACTCCTAACTATTAGGACCTAATTCAATAAGGAAAGATTTAATAACCAAACTTTAGTTAATTTTAAGTCCTAAATAATAGAAAAATAACTTAAATTACTATTTTATCTATTGTGAAATCTATTTTTCAAGGGTAAAAAAGGCGAACGATATTTCGCTAAGGGCCTTCATGCTTTTAATATTTGAGGTTAAATCTCAATTGAATTTAAACTCCTAACTATTAGGACCTAATTCAATAAGGAAAGATTTAATAACCAAAATTTAGTTAATTTTTAAGTCCTAAATAATAGAAAAATAACTTAAATTACTATTTTATCTATTGTAAAATCTATTTTTCAAGAGTAAAAAAGGCGAACGATATTTCGCTAAGGGCTTTCGTGCTTTTAATATTGTATAGATGTTCGTTAGCTAGAATAGGCTACAACGAGTAACGGCAATTTCTTCCTTTTGATAAGCAAACATAGCTGACTTTTCTCGCACTTTATTCCACAATTTGAAATAAGAATCTTGCTTTAGATCAATAAAGTATATGTCAGATTCTTTAATATGCTCAAATACAGAATAGTAATATCATTAATTACCCAAAACAAAAAAGAATTATGAATAATTTAATATCAGAAGTTATAATGAAGGTAATTTTACAAATATAAAAAAAGATAACTCAAAATGATAGTCTTAGGAATAACGTAACTACAAGCTCCTCGAACACCCAGTTTGCATTTTCAAGCACAATACTTAATTCTCAACTTACCAATATCCTTACCCCGGATATAAATTAAGAAAAATAAAAAGAATGTCAGTCTTTAAATACTAAAAACATGAAAAAGGAATTTAAGAGTGTCTACTAGAATTCATATATAACGTGTTCAAGTTGTGTATACGATTGAGATATAAACAATGAAAACTCAAACTTGTGCATAAATGGAGAATTTTCACAAATGCATTGTGTTAAACCCATTTTCTTATTTCAACATTGCCTCACACAATAATATGAATATTATTCATATATGTATTTGACTCATTTTTTAGTAGATAATATGAATTATTTTTTATTCGTTTTGTCACCACTAATTATAAGCTTCATATTGTAAATAATATTAAGAGTCCATGTATTGTAAATACTTGGAGAGCAAGGTAATTGGTTAGAGGCCAATGTAACTAGCCAACCAAGTTATTTTGGGACTAATCTAATTAGGATCAAACTAGTTTCTCGGGGACAAGTTATTTTCTTCCTAAAAATAGGAGGGTGTCCTTATCCATTTGTAAGACATTAAAAAATTATATTATCTCTCTCTAAATTTCTTTTATTTCACTTTGTTTTCTGTTATTTATAACACTTCACCAAATAAGTAAATAGAAGCAACAATAATAAATGGGAAGATTTTCATTGGAGCATAATAGAGAAGAAAAGCAATAGGAATCCCAACAAGTGGAAGGTCCAAATCAAATGGCAATGAGAGTGTCATATATGTACGAAACCGTGTGAAATACCAAAACTCTAATTAAGCAGTTAAAAAAAAAAGAACAAAAAACTAAGCAGTAGCCTATATATGAACAAATACTATCATATGCTTCTAAATATGAGAGCTATTCGTACCTTATTTGTCTATGTTAATTCAAATATCTAATTTTATACTTAGGTTTACGTATTTAAAATAAAAAAACTATATAAATTACTAAAGGTCCATTGCATTCCCAATTGGCTCCACCCTTTTCCCTCTCATTGTTCAGGACGTTATCGCTATAGACGTTAATCTTGTATTTTTAGTCTTAAGCTAAATGCTCTTCTTTCTTTTAGCAAGATTATCCATTTGCATTCAACACTTTTGAACACTTGATTGAAAAACAACTGAGTAAATGCTTTCAAAAACACTTATTAGCTTGTTGAATTACAATACGACTTAAACGTATACAATATGATTAAATATTAGTTAACATTAATATCTGTTCTTTTTCATTTGACCAAAAAAGTAACCTTTTTAGATTTGGTAGTTTCTTTCCCCAATTTCAAGAAATTAAAGAACAGATAACCATACATGAGAGATGTGAAATCAAATATACATAGTTAGGCTGTCTAAAAGAGTTAAAATAATCAAAGTTCATTTAGTAGTACACGAGTAGATAAGGGACAACGGTCAAAATTGACACTGAATGTCAACAGGAATGAGCTCGATCATCCCTGCAATGGCGGAGCGGTAAAGCTTCTGGAACTGAGCATTAGAAGAGAGAGGGAGAAGAAATGAAATGTTTGACGAAATGAAGCTTAAGTTTTTCATTGATACCAACACTGTATATATATATATACACACGAAGCAGTCCACTATACTGCCAGCTGTCACAACTAACTAACACTAACTACCAACTAACCATCATAACTAACTAACTAACTACTATAAAATAACAATATATCATCTCAATACGCCCCCCACCCCCAAGTTGAAGATGGTGAGAACACTGCCAACTTGCTCAAACACTAAAGTGTTTGATTCTTGTGAGAGCTTTAGTAAGGATGTCGCGAATTGATTGTGAGTGGAAATGTGGTGCAAAGAGATAAGACCTTCTTATAGTTGTTTCCTCACAAAGTGGCAATCAACTTCGATGTGTTTTGTTCGTTCAAAAAATACAAGATTTCTAGCTATGCATAGAGCTGATAAACTGTCACAAAACACTGCAATTGGATGAATGAAAAGAACTCTTAGTTCAGCAAGAAGACTGCTCAACCAGACCTGTCACGACCCGAAATTCCCACTGTCGGGACCGTGATGGCGCATAACATTCCACTTGCTAGGCAAGCCGATGTTAGAGAATTATTAAGCCATTTCTTATTCAATTCAGTACATAACAACAAACAAGCTATAATGAAATACATCGAGTGCGGAATAATATAAAAACTTCATTAATTACTACCACCCGAATCTAGAGTCACAACTCACGAATTTCTAGTATTTACTACAAGTAGAAGTCTGAAAGAAATACAACTATTTCAACGAAAGAACAGTAAAGAAAAACAAGAAAAAGATAGACGGGGACTTCAAGGTCTGCGAACACCAACAGATCTACCTTGAGTCTCCGATGAACCAGTCCGAGCTGCTACACCTCTCGATCAGCTGGGACCAATACCAAAATCTGCGCAGGAAGTACAGAGTGCAGTATCAGTACAACCGACCCAATGTACTGGTAAGTGTCGAGCCTAACCTCGACGAAATAGTGACGAAGCTAAGACAAGATACCTACATAACAAACCTGTGCAATTTAACATTATATGTACAAATAACAGCTAAACATGTACTATTGGGAGGGGAACATGTTGAGGGGAATACGAGATAGAGACCTACAACAGAATGGTAACTTGAACAACCAATATACTATGAATCAATAAGAACAAGTAAACACAGTAAAGGAAAAATGCACGGCATCACCCTTGGTATTTTTACTCTCAATCTCACCATCAGATCAATAGAAACGACACGACATCACCCTTCGTGCATTAACTCTCATAACATGGCACGACATCACCCTTCGTGCATTAACACTCACAATGTGGTACGACATCACCCTTCGTGCATTAACACTCACAATATGGCACAGCATCACCCTTCGTGCATTAGCACTCTCCCTTACCATAATGCAATGAACAATTAACAACAGGGTGATAGAATAACAAGTACAAGCCTTACTTCAGCATTTGGTTCCACAATATCAACCTCAACTTCGGAATCAATACTCAATTATCACCAGAAGGTCCATAAACATGACACGAACGATCAATTTAACAATACTAGTCTAAACATGGATAACATGAACAAATGAAGCTATAATTGCAAGAAACCAAGCCTCACCCACATGCTTTAACCCGACTACAATGCATAAGTACTCGTCACCTCACATATACGTTGTTCCCCAACATTTAAACATGTAGCAAATAGACAAACATGTCATATTCCCTCAAGTCAAGATTAGACACAACACTTACTTCGCTCCAAAGACCACTCAATGCTCAATTACCGCTTTTCCTCTAGAATCCACCTCCAAACCACTCGTATCTATCCATAAACGACTCAATAATATCAAATATTGCTAAAGAAATCAATTACAATGCATAAATTTAGATTTTCCAAACTTTCCCCCCAAAAGTCAAAAATCGACCTCGGGCCCGCTTGATCAAAACCCGAGGTTCGGACCAAAATCCATTTACCCGTTCACCCCCGAGCCTGATTATATAATTAGTTTCTGAATCTGATCCCAAATTGAGATCTTAATCCTCAATTTGCAAAAAACCCCAATCCTTCCTAAATCCCTAGTTTTCTACCATGAAAGAACAAAGATTAGGGCTAGGAATTTAATGGGTGATGATAGAAATGGAAGAAAATGAGTTATAGGGTATAAACCTATGAATTGATGTTGAGTTTTCTCTTCAAAATCGCACTTAGGTCGAGCTCTAATGGAGAGTTTATGAAAAAGGGGTAAAATCCTGTTTTGGTTCTGTTTTAAGGTCTTGGCGTCACGCCTTCTTCGGGTTCGCGAAGGGCCTGCCACGTTCGCGATGTGCAACAATCCAAATGTATTTCGCGTTCGCGAGTTCCTCTTCGCGTTCGCGAAGGCAGTTTCCCCCTGGCCTCCGCGTTCGCGATCTAGTGCTCGCATTCACGTAGAAGAACGAATGCCCCCTCCCCCAGGTCCCTCAAGCTTCGCGTTCGCGAAGGGTAAGGCCCACATTGCTTCGCTTTCACGACCCATCTACCGTGTTTGCGATGAAGAAAATCTTACCTAACCCAGTTCACTCTTCGCGTTCGCGAGAGTACCTTCGCGAACGCGAAGAAGAACACACCAGATATCATCTGAGGCAAAATATTAGATTTTTCTAAGTCCAAATCACCCCGTAGCCTATCCAAACTCACCCGAACCAAAAATGCACACAAGTCCTAAAATATCATACGAACTCGCTCGCGTGACCAAGATAACGCCTAGAACTATGAATCAGACACCAAATCAAATGAAAGTTTCAAGAAAACTTTAAAACTTCTATTTTCACAACCGAACGTCCGAATCACGTCAAATCAACTCCGTTTCTTACCAAATTCGACAGACAAGTCATAAATATTATAGTGGACCTGTACCGGGATCCGGAACCAAAATACGGATCCGGTATTAACAAGAGCAAATATCAGTAAATTCTTAAAATCATCAAACTTTCAAACTTTTAATTTTTCATCAAAATTCCATAACTCGAGGTAGGGACCTCGAAATTCGATTCCGGGCATACGCCCAGGTCCCAAATTACGATACGGACCTACCGGGACAGTCAAAATACAAATCCAGGTTCATTTATTCAAAACATTGACCAAAGTCAACTCAAATGATTTTCAAAGTAAAATTTCATATTTTTCACAGTCTTTAACATAAAGCTTTCCGAAAATATGCTCGGACTGCGCACACAACTCGAGGAGGGTAAAAATGAGATTTTTAAGGTTTCAGATCACAAAATTAGGTTTTAAAACATAAGATGACCTATCGGCTCATCACATTCTCCACCTCTAAAATAATCGTTTGTCCTCGAACGGATATAGAAAAGTACCTGGGCTGGTGAAAAGATGTGGATATCTACTTCGCATATTTGAATCGGACTCCCAAGTAGCTGCCTCAACGGGCTGACCTCTCCACTGCACTCGAACGGAAGGATAACTCTTAGACCTCAATTGTTGAACCTGCCAGGGTAGAATAGCCACCGACTCTTCCTCGTAAGTCAAATCCTTGTCAAACTGGACAGAGCTGAAATCTAACACATGAGAGATACTTCTGGAGCGTGGACACATGAAATACCGGATGAACAACTGCTAAACTAGGTGGCAATGCGAGCCTGTAAGCCACCTCGCCCACTCTCTCCAGAATCTCAAAGGGCCCGATATACCTAGGGCTCAACTTGGCCTTCTTTCCGAACCTCATTACACCCTTCATGGATGATACCCGAAGCAACACTCTCTCTCCGACCATGAATACAACATCACGAACTCTACGGTCGGCATAACTCTTCTGCCTAGACTGAGCTATGTGAAGTCGGTCCTGAATAATCTTGACCTTATCCAAGGCATCATGTACTAGATCTATACCTAACAACCGAGCCTCCCCCGGCTCAAACCACCCAACTGGCGACCAACACCGCCTGCCATATAATGCCTCGTAGGGAACCATCTGAATGCTCGAATGGTAGCTGTTGTTGTAGACGAACTCTGCTAGGGGCAAGAATTGATCCCACGATCCTCTGAAGTTTATAACACATGCACGGAGCATATCCTCCAAGATCTGAATAGTGCGCTTGGACTGTCTATCCGTCTGAGGATGAATCGCTGTTCTCAACTCAACCCGCGTGCCCAACTCACGCTGTACTGCCCTCCAGAAGTGCAATGTGAACTGCGTACCTCAATCAGAAATGATAGACACGGGCACACCGTGAAGACGGATGATCTCGCAGATGTAAATCTCTGCCAACCGCTCCGAAGAATAGTAAACTGCCACAGGAATGAAATGTGCTAACTTAGTCAGCCTGTCCACAATGACCCAAACGACGTCGAACTTCCTCTGAGTCCGTGGGAGTCCAACAAAGAAATCCATAAGTGATACGCTCCCACTTCCACTCCGGAATCTCTATCTGCTGAAGCAAACCACTAGGTCTCTGATGCTCATACTTTGCTTGCTGACAATTTAGACACTGAGCTACATAAACAACTATGTCCTTCTTCATCCTCCTCCACCAATAATGCTGCCGTAAGTCCTGATACATCTTGGCGGCGCCCGGATGAATAGAATACCCGAAACTGTGAGCCTCCTCAAGAATCAACTCATGAAGTCCATCCATATTAGGCACACAAACACGACCATGCATCCTCAAAACTCCGTCATCTCCGATAGTAACCTGCTTGGCACCACCTTGCCGCACTGTGTCCCTAAGGACTAATAAATGAGAATTATGATACTGCCGATCTCTGATATGCTCAAACAAAGAAGAGCAAGCGACTGTACAAACTAGAACATGGCTGGGCTCTGAAATATCCAACCTCACAAACTGGTTGGCTAAAGTCCGAACATCTGAGGCAAGCGGCCTCTCATTGACTGGAATGAACGCAAGGCTGCCCATACTCGCTGTCTTTCTACTCAATGCGTCGTCCACCACATTGGCTTTCCCAGGGTGGTACAAAATAGTGATATCATAGTCTTTCAATAGCTCCAACCACCTCCTTTGACTCAAATTGATATTCTTTTACTTAAACAAATACTGAAGGCTCCGATGATCCATGAAAACCTCACACGACACACCATAAAGATAGTGCCTCCAAATCTTCAGCGCATGAACAATGGTTGCCAACTCTAAGTCATGGATATGGTAATTCTTCTCATGAACCTTCAATTGCCGCGACGCATACGCAATCACTCTGCCCTCCGGCATCAATACTGCACCGAGCCCAGCACGGGACGCATCACAATATACCGTATAAGATCCTGAACCTGTGGGAAACACCAACACCGATGCTGTAGTCAAAGCAGTCTTGAGCTTCTGAAAGCTCGTCTCATACTCGTCTGACCATCTAAACGAGGCACCCTTCTGGGTCAACCTTGTCAATGGGGCTGCTATAGATGAAAACCCCTCCACAAATCGATGGTAATAGCCCACCAAACCCAAGAAACTCCCGATATCCGTAGCTGAAGTGGGTCTAGGCCAGTTCTGAACTGCCTCAATCTTCTTAGGATCTACTTGAATGCCCTCTGCTGATACAACGTGCCCCAAGAAAGTGACTGAATCCAACCAAAACTCGCACTTTGAAAATTTAGCATACAACTGGATGGATCTTAGAGTTTGAAGTACAATCCTGAGATGTTGCTCATGCTCCTCTCGACTGCGGGAGTAGATCAAGATATCATTAATAAACACGATCACAAAGGAGTTCAAATAATGCTTGAACACTCGGTTCATCAGATTCATGAATGTTGCTGGGGCATTTGTCAACCCAAAGGACATCACCAGAAACTCATATTGCCCGTAACGAGTCCAAAAAGTTGTCTTAGGGACATCAGATGCTCTAATCCTCAACTGATGGTATCCAGATCTCAAATCAATCTTCAAAAACACCTTGGCACCGTAAAGATGATCAAATAAATCGTCAATCCTCAAAGATGGATACTTGTTCTTGATGATGACTTTATTCAACTGTCAATAATCTATGCACATCCTCATCGATCCATCCTTCTTCTTCACATACAACACAGGTGCACCCCAGGGTGAGACACTAGGTCTAATGAAGCCCTTATCAAGAAAATCTTGCAACTGTTCCTTCAATTCTTTCAACTCTGGCGGGGCCATACGGTATGGCGGAATAGAGATAGGCTGAGTGCCCGGAGACAAATCAATACAGAAATCAATAACCCTGTCGGGTGGCATCCCCGACAGGTCTGCAGGAAACACTTTTGGAAACTTACGAACAACGGGTACTGAATCTATGGAAGGAACCTCCGCACTAGAATCGCGGACATAAGCCAAATAAGCTAGATACCCCTTCTT
The DNA here is from genome assembly GCF_000715075.1 of Nicotiana tabacum. NCBI lineage: Eukaryota > Viridiplantae > Streptophyta > Magnoliopsida > Solanales > Solanaceae > Nicotiana > Nicotiana tabacum. Next base: position 95,323,879 of record NC_134092.1, on the reverse strand, counting down.
GACCATACGCCGAGCCTTCATATAAGAGATAACTCTGTTGGTAGAATGTCCAGGAGTCCTTCTCCACTCTAATCGAGGCAACCCTTGCAAGGATAAGGTCACCGTCTTGGCGTGACAATCCAATATAGCATGATAAGGTGACAACCAATCCATACCCAATATAACATCAAAATTGACCATATCGAGAAGTAGAAGATCTACACTAGTATGAAGACTCCAATGGTGACCATACACTAACAATAAATACGATCTACAATAATAGAATCTCCCACATATGTGGACACATACATAGGAGCACTCAAAGAATCACGAGGCACAACCAAATATGAAGCAAAATAGGATGACACATAGTAATAAGTAGAACCCGGATCAAATAGAACTGAAGCATCTCTACTACAAACTGAAACAATGCCTGTGATAACAGTGTCAGATGACTCAGCCTCAGGCCTGGATGGAAAAGCATAACATCGGGGCTGGGGCCTACCAATCTGAACTACATCTCTAGGACATGCCCTAGTTAGCTGGCATCCACCTCTAACGGCCTGACCTCCACCTCTAACAGTCTGGCCTCTATGTCTGGTTGCCTGACCCCTGCCTTTGGATGGCTGAGCAGGCGGTGCAGCAACTGGTGCCGGAACCATGGCACGAGAACCCTGATGCTGTGAGCTACCCAATGCCCGAGGGCAAAATCTAGCAATGTTCCTTGGATCACCACAAGTATAACAGGACCTCGGCTGTTGTGACTGCTGACCCTGAAACTGACCCTGTCGACCTGAGTAACCACCCTGAAAACTCTGGAGCAGAGGTGCACTAATAAGAGCTGGTGGTGCACTATAGGCTAGCTGGTCGGAATAAGGCATATGAGGATCACGACCATCTGAGGCATCGTGGGATGCCTGGAGTGCTGAATGAAATGGCCCGAGAGGATGGCCTCTACTAAAAGTACCCCTGCCTCTAGATGAGGCACCGCTGAACGCCCCGGAATGATGTGGTCTCTTGTTAGACCCCTGACCTCCCTGAGCAAGAACCATCTCAACTCACCTGGCGACATTGATAGCCGGCTGAAAAGAAATCTCACTCCCAGTCTCCTTAGCCATCTACAATCTGATAGGCTGAGCAAGTCCGTCAATAAACCTCTTCACCCTCTCTCTCTCTCTCTCTCTCTCTCTCTCTCTCTCTCTCTCTCTCTCGGTAGGAAGCAGAAGAAGAGCATGACGGGCCAAATCCACAAAACGGGTCTCATACTGGGTAACAGTCATACTGCCCTGCTGGAGATGCTCGAACTGCCTGCTGGTGCTCCTCTTTCAGTGTGATAGGGAGAAACTTCTCTAGAAAGAGCTGAGAGAACTGGTCCCAAGTAAGAGTAGGCGACCCCGCTGGTCTGGTCAACAAATAATCTCTCCACTGTATCTTGGCGGAACAAGTCATCTGAAATGCAGCAAAATCGACCCCATTGGTCTCCACTATACCCATGTTCCGTAGCACCTCATGACAGCGGTCAAGATACTCCTCAGGATCCTCTGAAGGAGCACCACTGAAGTGAACTGAAAAGAGCTTGGTAAACCTGTCCAATCTTCATAAAGCCTCAGAAGACATAACTGACCCATCACCGGTCTGTGCCGCAATAACCGGCTGAAGTCTGATACTGGGGAGCCATCTGCTCCGGAGTGTGAGTAACAGGAGTCTGGGCTCCTCCTCCAACCTAAGAGACGGTTGGTGCCATGGGAAATGCGCCAGCCTGGGCCACACTCTCCATAAGGCCCACCAAACGGATCAAAGCGTCCTGAAGCACTGGGGTGGCAATGAACCCCTCCGGGGCCTGAGTTGGTCCGACAGGCACAACCTGGGCTCGAACCTCCTCATCAAACTCTACCTGAGGCTCCACTGCTGGTGCTGCTGCTCGAGCTCTGGGCTGAGCTCTGCCCCTGCCTCGGCCTCTGGCACGACCTCAGTCTCAACCTCAAGCTTTGCCCCTCGTAAGAGCTGCCACTGGAGGCTCTGGATGCTACTCGGCTGAAGATACGGTATGTGTTCTCGCCATTTGCGAGAGAATAAGAGTAGAAGAGTTCAATTAGCATTGTGATAAAAAAATCGCACGATAGAGAAGAATAGAAGTGAAATTTGTTCCTAAACTTCATAACCTCCGGAAGATAAGTACAGACGTCTCCGTACTGATCCTCCAGACTCTACTAAGTCTGCTCATGAATTGTGAGACCTAGTGCTCTGATACCAACATGCCACGACCCAGAATTCTCAACGTCGGTACTATGATGGCGCCTAACATTCCACTTACTAGGCAAGCCAATGTTAGAGAATTATTAAGCCATTTCTTATTCAATTCAGTACATAACAACAAATAAGCTATAATGAAATACATCGAGTGCGGAATAATATAAAAACTTCATTAATTACTACCACCCGAATCTAGAGTCACAACTCACGAATTTCTAGTATTTACTACAAGTAGAAGTCTGAAAGAAATACAACTGTTTGAAAGAAAGAACAGTAAAAAAGAAAAACAAGGAAAAGATAGACAGGGACTTCAAGGTCTGCGAACGCCAACAAATCAACCTTGAGTCTCCGATGGACCAGTCTGAGCTGCTACGCCTCTCGGTCAGCTGGGACCAATACCAAAATCTGCACAGGAAGTGCAGAGTGCAGTATCAATACAACCGACCCCATGTACTGGTAAGTGTCGATCCTAACCTCGACGAAGTAGTGACGAGGCTATGACAAGACACCTACATAACAAACCTGTACAATTTAACAATATATGTACAAATAACAACTAAACATGTACTATTGGGAGGGGAACATACTGAGGGGAGTACGAGATAGAGAACTACATCAGAATGGTAACTTAAACAACCAATATACTATGAATCAGTAAGAACAAGTAAACACAGTAAAGGAAAAATGCACGACATCACCCTTTGTGATTTTACTCCCAATCTCACCACTAGATCAATAGAAACGACACGACATCACCCTTCGTGCATTAGCTCTCATAACATGGCATGACATCACAATTCGTGCATTAACACTCACAATGTGTCACGACATCACCCTTCGTGCATTAACACTAACAATATGGCACGACATCACCCTTCGTGCATTAACACTCACAATATGGCACATCATCACCCTTCATGCATTAACACTCTCCCTTACCATAATGCGATGAACAATTAACAACAGGAAGATAGAATAACAAGTACAAGCCTTACTTCAATATTTGGTTCCACAATATCAACCTCAACTTCGGAATCAATACTCAATTATCACCAAAAGGTCCATAAACATGATACGAACAATCAATTTAACAATACTAGTCTAAATATGGATAACATAAACAAAGGAAGCTATAATTGTAAGAAATCAAGCCTCACCCGCATGCTTTAACCCGACTACAACGCATAAGTACTCGTCACTTCACATATACGTTGTTTCCCAACATTTTAAAAATGTAGCAAATAGACAAACATGTCCTATTCCCTCAAGTCAAGGTTAAACACAACACTTACCTCTCTCCAAAGGCCACTCAATGCTCAATTACCGCTTTTCCTCTAGAATCCACCCCCAAACCACTCGTATCTATCCACAAACGACTCAACAACATCAAATATTGCTAAAGAAATTAATTACAATGCATAAATTTAGATTTCCAAACTTTTCCCCAAAATGTAAAAAATCGACCCTGGGCCCGCATGGTCAAAACCCGAGGTTCAGACCAAAATCTATTTACCCGTTCACCCCCGAGCCCGATTATATAATTAGTTTCAGAATCCGACCCCAAATTGAGGTCTAAATCCCCAATTTGCAAAAACTCCCAATTCTTCCTAAATCCCTAATTTTCTACCATGAAAGAACAAAGATTAGGGCTAGGAATTTAATGGGTGATGATATTAATGGAAGAAAATGAGTTAAATAGTACAAACCTATGAATTGATGTTGGGTTTTCTCTTCAAAATTGCACCTAGGCCGAGCTCTAATGGAGAGTTTATGAAAAATGGGTAAAATCCCGTTCTGGTTCTGTTTTAAGGTCTGGGCGCCAGGCCTTCTTCGCGTTCGCGATGTGCAGCAGCCCAAATGGCTTTCGCGTTCGCGAGTTCCTCTTCGCATTCTCGAAGGCTGTCCCCCCCTGGCCTCCGTATTCGCTAGCCAGTGCTCACGTTCGCGTAGAAGAACGAGTGCCCCCTCCCCCAGGTCCCTCTAGTTTCGCGTTTGCGAGAAGCTGATCGCGTTCGCGAAGGGTAAGGCCCCCATTGCTTTGCGTTCGCGACCCATCTACTGCGTTCGCAAAGAAGAAAATATTCCCCAGCCCAGTTCACTCTTCGCGTTCGCGATAGTACCTTCGCGAACGCGAAGAAGAACACACCAAATATCAGATGAGGCAAAACATCAGATTTTTCTAAGTCCAAATCACCTCGTAGCTTATCCGAAACTCACCCGAGCCCTCGTGGCTCCAAACAAAACATGCACACAAGTCCTAAAATATAATATTAACTCGCTCGCGTGATCAAAACACAAAAATAACACTTAGAACTTCGAATCAGACACCAAATCAAATGAAATTTTCAAGAAAACTTTAAAACTTTTATTTTCACAACCGAACGTCCGAATCACGTCAAATCAACTTTGTTTCTCACCAAATTCGACTAACAAGTTATAAATATTATAGTGGACCTGTACCGGGCTCCGAAACCAAAATACAGACCCGGTATCAACAAGACCAAATATCAGTAAATTCTTAAAATCATCAAACTTTCAATCTTTTAATTTTTCATCAAAATTCCATAACTCGAGCTAGGGATCTCGGAATTCGATTTCGGGCATACGCCTAGGTTCCAAATTACGATACGGACCTATCGGGACCATCAAAACATGATCCGAGTCTATTTACTCAAAACGTTGACCAAAGTCAACTCAAATAATTTTCAAAGCAAAATTTCATATTTTTCAAAGTCTTTAACATAAAAGCTTTCCGGCAAACACGCCCAGACTGCGCACGCAACCCGAGGAGGGTAAAAATGAGATTTTTAAGGCTTCGTATCATAGAATTAGGTTTTAAAATATAAGATGACCTATCGGATCATCACAAGACCAGTTCACCAACCACTTTCCTAAGTGACATGTACTCTGCCTATGCTGAAGATAGTGAAATAATTTCTTGCTTTTTAGATTTCCAACTTAGAGGACTGCTTCCTAGTAGCACAATATACCCACTCAGAGACCTTATTGAGTCTGGGCATGAGGCCCAGTCACAATCACTATATGCTATAACAGACCAATCTGCATCATTGGGCATAGAGACTCCCAAAGTGGGGTCACCCTTGAGATATCTCAGCAGATGATAGGCTGCCTTCATGTGGGGTTCCCTAGGGTCTTGCATAAACTGGCTTAAGTACTGCACTCCAAAGGCTATGTCTAGTCTTGTGTTCGTGAGAAAGTTTAATTTTTCTATCACCTTTTTGTAGTAAGTAGGATCTTCTAATGGTGTGCCCTCCTTGGCCTTCAACTTTACATTAGGATCAAGAGGAGAACTCAGGGCACCATATTCTAAACAATTGTACTCCTTCAACAAGTCTAAAACAAATTTCCTCTGAGAGATAATCACACCATCATGCTTATACAGAACTTCCATACCTAAGAAGTAATGCAATCTACCTAAATCTTTTATTTTGAACTTGTCATGAAGGAAAGCTTTCAACTAATGTATTTCTTCCTAATCTGTTCCTGTAACCAAGACATCATCTACATACACTGCCACATAGATAACTGAATCTCATTGCTACTTGTAAGACAATGAATAATCATTTATGGAGTGATTGAAACCTTTTGAGCACAGTGCCTTAGTTAACTTCTCATACCATTATCTACTTGCTTGCTTCAAACCTTATGGTGACTTATTTAGCTTGCAAACCAAAGATTGATCCTTCACCATGAGCCCTGGTGAAATCTCCATATATACCTTCTCATGTAAGTCTCCATGGAGAAAAGCATTATTTACATCTAATTAGAACATTATCCAGCCATTCTTTACTGCAATCGCAATCAGTGTCCTCACTGTAGTCATCTTTATCACTAGGGAAATTTTTTATGTGAAATCCATACCCTCCTACTGAGTATAACCTTTCATAACCAGCCTGGCTTTAAACCTTTCTATAGTACCATCTGATATGTGCTTCACCTTATAGACCCATCTACAACCTATTGCCTTCTTGTCAAGAGGAAACAACAACAACAACAACATACTCAGTCTTGTCAAGAGGAAGTGGTACCAAATTCCAAGTGTTATTAGCATAAAGTGCCTCAAATTCTTGGACCATGGCTGCTTTTCAGGCAGGGCTAACAACAGCTTCCTCAAAAGAAGATGGTTCACTATCATTGCAAATACTACTTATCAAAGCCATACTACTAAGAATTAGTGATTTAGGGGCTATGTGATGATGATTGGAAAACAAAATGTTAAGAGAAAAGGATGTGTGTCAGGGTTACAGACAGTATGTACACAGTCCTTTAGATAGGTAGGAGTTTTGTGTTCCCTCTGTGATCTTCTAAAGGATGGTGTTAACTCAGATGAATGATGCATTAGAGGAGAATTAATAAGAGGAGATGATCATGGAGGTGAAGATGCAAAAACGTCAGGATGAGAAGTTGAAAGAGGAGTCATAGAAGGTGAATAAGGCATGGGATCAACAGAATGAGATGACCTTGTATGTGATGAGTTAGGTGATGAATTATTAGTGGATGCACTAGTAATATTTTCAGTAGTGACAATCACAGGATCATCAGAAGGGACAACATCAAAAGATACATGAAAAGGCATAGGCACAGACTTAGAGTGAATACCAAAAGGGAATATAAACTCATGAAACACTATGTCCCTTGTAATGTGAATTTTCTTGGTTGACAAATTCAGAACCTTGTAGCCTATAAAAATATGTGGGACTGTTCTTTGCTCAAATTTGTTTCTGTAAATCTTGGGTATTGTAGAAAAGCTCAAACAACCAAAGCTTCTTAGTTGAGTATAATCTGGTTTCTTACATATAACACTTCAAAGGGAGATTTATTTTTGAGGTATGTAGTAGGAAATCTGATTATAATGTGTGTGGTTGTTAGAACAAATTTCCCCCAATATTGCAAGGGTAGCTTGGACTGAAAAAGTAGGGCACTGGTTGTTTCAAGGAGATACCTATGCTTTCTCTCCACCACCCTATTTTGTTGTGGTGTGTAGGGACAAGTTCTTTGGTGAATAATAACTTTTGACTGAAAGAAAATAGTGGCCTCAAGATTGTTAAACTCCAGTCTATTGTCAGATCTTATGGACTTGATGCTGGTTTTGAATTGGTTTTCAACTAAAGAAATGAAAGCTTTGAATGTCTGAAGGGCATTGCCTTTGCATGCCAACAACTGAGTCCAAGTTGTTCTACTGTAATGATCTACTATAGTGATGGAATATCTATATTTTTCATGTGTGCACTCATGATAGGGTCCTCACAGGTCTACATAAAGTAGTTCAAATATTTTGGAGGAAGTACTAAGTCTTTGAGGAAAGGGTTATCTGATTTGTCTGGCCATGGGGCACATTGTACATATAAATGGTTATTTAGGAGAAAATGCAACAAGTATAGCAGAAATGCCTTTCATTTTTATAAATGGTACATGTCCAAGCCTATTGTGTCATAAAAGGTTTACATTGTTGTCTTTAGAGATACAAGAATTAAAGACAATGCATGAAGCATCAATGTTCAAAGATGACGTATTAACAGTTGAAAGAGAATGGTTCTGCATTTGAGTTAAAGGTGGTTTATTTACAAATGAAGATGAATGATGTTACAGATTATACAAAGAGGACCTATTTACATCACAACAGTGGTCAGGAACAGCAGTAAAAGGGTTGTTATTGAGAAAGTTGTTGCTTCTCAAACACTTAGAACAAAGTAGGTACATGCCATCTCTTACTCTACCAATCTCCAAAGGCTTCTTCACTGAAGGGGCCTACAGAAGATAAGTATCATCAGTAAAGGATGCTATACCTCAAAGGTGTTTAGTTAACCAATAAACTGACACAAGATTGAATTCGAAGCAAGTGACCAAAAAGACTTTGTACAAGACAATTTTGGGTGTAAGAATGACATCACCAATCTCAGATACCTTTACTTTATAACCATTTGGAAGAACCACTAGGAGAGGCTAAGGTAAAACTTTGATGTTCGACAATAGGGATCTTTTAAAAGTCATATGATTAGAAGCCCCTGAATCTAATATCCATGTATCAGTTTTAGATTAGAAGAATTTAAACGAAAGTTTACCAAAATTAATGGAGGATGTGCATACTATCATACCTGTAAAGTTGACAACACTGGCATTAGAGGGAATTGAGCTTCTGGAGGGCCTCCCAGCATCTCCATTTCCCACATGAAACTGTTGAAGAAAACTTAGAAGTTGTCTATATTATTCTTCAGTCAGGCTCACCTTTTTACCATCATCTTGAGTTTTGTTCTCATTCTCCTTAGCAGTCAAAACATCATTCGAGATTCCTTGCACATTTGCAACTATTCTTTTACCTTTATTGTATCTGGGATTTTGAAAATTTTAAAAGTGTTTGGGAGTCAAGTTTTGGCTAGAATTTTGACCAGTCTGTGGTAACCATGTAGTTTATAACACCTATCTTTACTATGTCCTAACTTCTTACAAAAGTCACATATGAGTCGAGCTCTAGTATACCATTGTAGTTGTTATTTGCAGGAAAATGTATTTTGAAGGAACCTTGTCCTAATGCATTCACGCTTAGTGAAGTTGATTCAATTGATAATTGGTTGGATGGCCTAATTTCTCTTTGCTTCTCATCTTGAACTAGGAGTGAAAAAGCATGTGCTAGACTTGGCAATAGATTCATCATAAGTATGCTCCCTCGTACTACAGTGTAAACCCCGTTCAATCCCATAAGAAACTGTATCAGTCTCCTATCTTGTTCACCCTTATACATGGTCTCCTTTGCACCGCAATTGCAAGTACATCTACATTGAATCCTCTTGTTCAGAGTAGTGAGCTCTTCCCAAAGCTTCTTCAATTTGGCATAATAAGCAGTAATATCAAGAGTTCCTTGAGAAAGGTCGTTAATTTCCTTCTAAATTTGATATAACCTAGCTCCATTAGTTTGTTTATAATGATCCTCCAATTCTTTCCGGAGTTCAACAACATCATTCGCATACTCTACACTATCTGTAATTTCCTTCGAAAGAGAATTTAGAATCCAAGATTTTACCATATTATCACATCGCTCCCATTGACGAAAGTGTGGTGACAGAGGATCTAGTTGCTTGCACTCGCCACTTATGAATCCTAATTTATTTTTCACAGACAATCCCCTCAATACACTCCTTCTCCAAAACATGTACCCTATTTCATCGAAAGCAGTTGAAACGACCATAGCTCCAGGATTGTCAGACTGATGAAGATACAAAGAATCGCTTGGATCGATGTATGTGCTTGGTTCAGTAAAAGTAGAACTAGTCTCCACTCCGGTCGAGTTCTCTTGGTCAACAACAACATGATTGAATAAAAATTGATGAAGAAAAGCAAAAGGATTTCAATTATCATAATTTCTTACGGCAATTTACTAACATGCAAACGAAACCCCCAAAAATAGGGCAAAACTCGAAATCGAATAAAAGCAAACAACAAGATGAATCGAGAATGAGAATTACAGAAAAAATAATATGCGGGATTAACCTCGCTTTGATACCATGTTAAAATTGACACTGAATGTCAACAGGTATGAGCTCGATCATTCCTGCAATGGTGGAGCGGTGAAGCTTCTGGAACTGAGCATTAGAAGAGAGAGAGAGAAATAAGAAATAAAATGTTTGATGAAATGAAGCTTAAGCTTTTCATTGATACCAACACTGTATATATATATCACGAAGCAGTCCACTATACTGCCAGCTGTCACAACTAACTAACACCTAACTACCAACTAACCATCATAACTAACTAACTACTATTAAATAACAATATATCATCTCAATAATGATTACTACAATTTAGATAAGATTGATATTTGTTGTCACGCCCTAACCTCGGGAGCGCGACCGACGCTCAACAGGGTTACCCCGATCGAGAAAGCCTGCACAGTGCTGTCCATCCAACTCACCCATCAATAAAGAGAAGACTACATTTCATTAATTAGTCAGTAAGAAGTCATGAGAATAACACTAGTTCATTTCCATTAGTTACGTCATTAACAATCTTCAAAATAGTACATTGTACAATCATAGCTAAAGTGGAATAAGTGATACGATTATAGTAAGTTTTAGTAATTTAAGTTGGGAGATCTTTAGCACCGATACACCACCGTATTTTAGCACGGAGTCCGATCTCAGCCCTACCGGCTAAGCCACCTCACTCCGAGACGTACATTCTCAATACCACAATGTGCGCGGTATGGCATCCGATCTCAGCCCGATCGAGTAAGCCGTCTCACCACAATGTCGTGTGGGTCGATATCACGTCACATCTCGCTAGCATTAATCTCATCCCATTTAAGGGGAAATATCTCAACACACCAATATCATCCTATATAAGGGGAAACAGTCTCATCATATTAACACGGGAATTTACCCCTCAATCATTCCTACACCGGCACGTGTAGTTTCGGGGTTACGTTATTCCGACCTACCCTTCCTCGGTGGCTAAAAGATACTCCCAAGGCATTTATTATTAAAAGTATTTACCACTCAATTCATATTCGTTTACGTGTCATTTATCATATTGGAACCATTGGCCATACGCAATATCATTCTTGGCATGTTGGCCGTACTTCATAATTCATGCTCACTATTTCACTTTCAATCATCATCATGGATAATTAACAACAAGGCCTTTCAAATTAAGACTTTAAACATATACTTGAGCAATTTAGGGTCTTAGGCACATGTAACTTCTTACACGATTGGCACAATAGCTTTCATTAAAAATCACGCTTTTAAATCATAACATAATAACACACAGCCCATACTTCAACCACATTCTCAAACATTAACTCAACATAACAAGAATCTTTGGAATACATATTGGACGCATAATTATTTTGACACAAGGCTTATTTGACAAAAATTCAATTTATAAAGAGCATCACGAGATTTACAAGGACATTGCGGGATTCAATTCTAAGAGAAGAGTTTTTCCAACATACCTCGCCTCGAGCCTTTTAAATTACTACAATATTCCGAAATTCTTAGCCTCGTTGATCTATTTAGAAATATAGCAAAATTGAATACAAATTAGGAAGGAGTTCATAGTTCCAGCTCACTTGAGTATTTTATCAAATACTCGGTGTGCATTAAGGTTTCAAGGTCCTCCTATGGTGAATTCTTTCACCCCACTACCCAAGTTCACTCAAAAGAGCTCAACAATCTTTCCACTACCCTTGATGGTATATGCATGTAAAATAAATAACCCCTACACCTAAGAATTGCTTGGCTTATTACCTATTTTCAAATAAATCATGAAATTGAGGGCTATGGAGTAGAACCTTACCTCTATGATGAAGACCTAGTGAATTCGTCTTGCAATTTCTTTAACTTTGAGCAAGAATTGAAGAATGATGAGCTTAGGAACTTCCTCTCTCTAGAATAGTTCTCTCCTCTCTCTAAAATGACAAGTGATCCCCAAAAAATGAACCCTTAGGCTAGATAAACAAAATGGGAGTCGGGTTATAAAATTTAAAAAATGAAGCCCCGACACTGTTCTGCGGTTGCATAAGCAGCTGCATAATGCTTTTGCGGTCCGCAAAATGGCCTGCATAATGGCCCTCCGAAACTGGGCACTTCTATCGCACTCTGCGACCGATATGCAGTCCGCAGACCTGTTCTACTATCGCATAATGCACTGCAGAAGTTTCCTCCAAAAAATTTCATGTTGGGTCTACGATGGGTTATGCAGCCGCATAATGGACCGTATAATGGTCCAAGATTTTTTCCAGTTTTTCTACTTCGATCTGCGACAGATCTGCGGTCCGCAGATCAGTTCTGCGACCGCAGAAATGCCCTGCATTTCCAAAAATTTTCTTCAACTCTCCAACGCACTGTTCAACCTAAAAAGTCCGAACATCATCAACACATAAACCTATTTCGGCACCACGAAACTCCGAGTGTTAGGTAAAATTTTACGGGGCCTTACATTTGTGTCTGAATTTTAGCTTTTTATCCTCATATCGAAGTCCATAAGGAATAGGATAAAGCAAAGAAAATTACTCATTCTATTTTATTTTATATGGCAAAGTTTTAATTGGCTTAGAATTTAAGAAATAAAGAAAGATTTTTAAAACTTGTAGTCTAGATCAAGCTACATATATTTGTGTAACTAATTCATCCGGTCCACAATAAGTGACCAATTTGCCCTTTTATTTTGGTCCAAAATAAGTGTCAATTTATATAATCAAAAAAAAATTCAATTTATTTTTCCAAAATTACCCGTATGTATGTATCCCTAAAAAATCTTTTACTCCTCACATTAACTATGTTGTGATATTTAATTAAGGGTAGTTTAGTCACACTAACTATTTTTGTCTAGAATTTTGTATTTCCTTAATGGGTAAACTCAAGGCAAATTGATCATTTATTGTGGACCGGAGGGAGTATCTCATAAAGAGTAAAATAAGAAGTTTAAGTTAATTTATTTTTTTAAATTTAAAAGGTTGTCATTCTTTGTGAAACGGACTAAAAAAAAATGCTATCAAATAAGAACATCACGAAACTATATTCGCACAAATGGTACCATTCTGCGCCACCATTTAAATTGTCCCCGTTGAAGTAATTTATGCAAAAAAATAGCTTTGTTAACAAGTCTTGCCGAATTAACAAATTTTGTTTGGCTAAATTAATTTAATGGAAGGAAAATAATGGATATACCTCACCCTATATGAACATTATTTTTACTTTTAGTAAAAACATTCGCATATACAGTCCAAATTCGAGATAAAAACTTATTTTTTCCAAGTATATGTATCTATCTAGTTTGAAAGGAACTTTTCGAACTCTTTTCGTCAAATGATTTTGACATAAAGTAATTCCCCCCCCCCCCCTTCCCCCCTCTTTATAAACTAGTGATGATGTGCCCGTGCTTCGCCCGGGTCCAAGCTCAATATAAAACTGCCGAATATTTTGTATACAAGAATGACTAAATGAATAATGTTTAGCCAATTAAATTAGAGTGCTATTGGGGGGGGGGGGGGAGTAACGTGGGATCTTAACCTTTGACAGCATATACATTTACCAATTCACGGTCTCTTATGTATCCTTAAGCTAATTGATTAATTTCATATCACATATTTAGATTCATATGTGCATGATGATAAATTGAATTTCTTTAGGAGCAAATGTCCAACAAAAAAGAGCCTGAAAATTATAGAAATACAGTTCTTCCCTTTTGGGGTGAGCTTCGAAAACTTAAGGGGTTTTTACGGTGTTGTTTGTTTGCTATTCAATTTTTGTACAGATGGGTATCCGAGATGTTAATATTCATATGAAGTGCATGGATATTGTATACTTAAAACGTTATGATTATTGATTGATTAATTTCTTAATATCAATTTTTTCTCCAAGCTACAATATTATTGTAAATTATTTTGGTTTAAGAAATATTGAAAATAATATGTTACATTTGTTTTTTACAAAGAAATTACACGTAAATAAACATAGCATATAGAATAAAGTAAAATTTTAAAATGTATACATTAAATAATGTTTTAGATGTTTTTCGTCATACAAAATATATAGAAAAATGGGTTAGTTACTTTTCTTGATTTAAACTTTCTTTTTCTTTTCTAAAAATGCATGTTAAACTACTTTGTCAATTATTAACATGATGTTATACAACGAAACAGTAAGAGCTGACAAAATATGACTTACAAAAGCACTGTGACATATTACTTTTGTAGCTTAAATTTTATTTCGAAAATATTAAGAACTTTATATCTGAATGCATATTTTAATTCATCTAACATCGAAAATGGAGTATTCTACCATTCTCTAAAACTAAATGAAACAAAGTAACTAATGTCTTGTCCTTTCCCACTTTTATTTTTTTAGAAAAATCAATCATGAAATTAATTTTTTTAGTTGTACACTTTCGTTAAAACATCTTATCAAATAAATTTAATTTAATATTTCAAAAAACATCCTTAAAACGGTTGGGACTCCAAGGATAGTAATACAAAGAATACAGGATTTTTGTCCAACATGTCCTTTTCGTCTTCAACTTGATTTTTCTTCTCTTTGATAAAAGCTCCTAAAAATCTTAGGAATGATGTGAACAAATTAGTTTTCTTTTATAATTTTTGGCTGCCATTTTTTTTTCTTTAGTAACTACATGAGTAATCTAGCACATAAATTCCTAATGACGTAACGGATTCAGTTTTTAGACAATATGTCAGCTTTCACGGGGAAGTTGAAAATTTTCTTAGTTAAAGGAAGCATGTAATTTACGGTTAGATCTGTAAGTGAAGAGTTATTAGCTCTATATTTCTGTTTACCCTCAAAATCGGATAACAATTAAATTTGTAAGTCGTTTTAAGGATACACGGATTAATTTGATACAAAACATTAAATCAAGTCAAATTGAACAAACAAAGATAAAATTGATTCAAACCGCACGAGGAGGATAGTTCTAGCCTTAGTGAAATATTCACCCTCGATCCGGGCTCGTTATGGCCAGCACTGAAGAACAAGAGAAAGAGCTGATAACAGAGAAAATAATAATATATTGCTTTAGAATGAGTGCTACAACGTGCTTAATGAATTATCAGACCCCCTTTATATATAGGGGAATCCTACTCTAAGTATAACTCTATAAAAGATAAAAATAATTATGTTTAATTGATTGCCGGTTCTACATAGAAACGTGCCGAGATCCACGCCGTGATATTCGCCCGGTCACGGATATTACGGCCTCCTGTCGGCCGCGCTTTATTACCTGGCGACGCTCTCCGAAGTCCTTCAGGTTTTCGGTCGGTCTTGAATCATGACCCCGACATTATCGAGGGTAGATGGTCGACTCCCGTACTCTGACTCGAGGATATTTTTTCTTCGATTCCGATCTTTTGCAATCATATCTCGAGCTTGGTTTACCCTGTTGGAGGCCGGAGTGTATCATGAGCCTGGTTTTTACTCGTACACAGATAGTCCCCTCGTTTCTCGGAAAGTAAGCTGATGAGAAACGACATGAGCGTCACGATTCCTTCTTCGATACATCGTGACATAAACGATAAAAATCCGAAATGTCTCATCAGTCATGTCATAATAAAATTAAATGCATGTCAGCCACCGGTCCTGGAGGCGAAGAGTCACGACACCACAATAAATAACCCTTATTTCATTCATTTTTTACTTTGCGTTAAACCGTCTACCCTCGTACCCTCAGGATTTCACTACTCTCTTTCACATTCTAGTATTCTTACCTCTGATATTCGAGATTCCTTTGAGATTTTTACTCAACATCCACTCAAGCCAAAATATCTGAGCCTCCAGTTTTTAACCTTTTTCTATCTTATTCAAGCTTTCTCTTAGAACAATGGACAAAACCTCAAAATCTGTTCCCCAAAAGGTTACTTCTACTTCCCAAACGACTGCCAAAACTACTTCCGATGTGATCGACCTCGGGAGACCTGCTGCTAACGTGGCTATCGATGAACCGGATCCTAAACCTCCCTTGAAGATGTTCATTCCCGGAGGTTGTTTGATCACTGATGACTTCAAGGTCGAGAAACCCTCCTCGGTGCAGGGTCGGTGTGAAAAGGCATCGAGATTTATTTGCTCGATCACTGAAGATGATCTCCCCTTAGTCCGAAAGGACTGTACCTGGGTCGATAAAGACGTAGTGGTCCCCGACTCTAAGGAGGACATTATTACACACGTTGAGGGATATCTAAGTGTCTATACTTATCCCTTTACGCTGGGCCCGGTGGATCCGATCATCATAAACTTCTACAAGAGGTACGAGGTGTGTTTCATCCAAATTCACCCTTCACTATGGAGGATCCTGATCCTCCTTCGATTTTTTGTAAATAAAACCGATTCGCATACCCTTCACTATCGATCATCTGCTCAGTTTATACAGTTCCCGAATTCTTCGGGGGGGAGGGATTGATAAAGCTTGTTTCCCGGGCCAGCAAAGCCCCATTTTCTAGTATCGACGAGGACCTAGACCGAGGCTGGCAGGGTCATTTTTTCTGGGTAAGGACCTCGGATTTGATCCCGGCCGAATTCATGCCATTCCCTGAGAAGTTGAATACATCACGTAAGTAAAACTTTCCCTCGAATGTTGATTTCGTGTTGCATCCCTCTTTTTCTTATTGGTATTCGTGGTGGTGCAACTGTCGCCCGAGTCCCAAATGTTGTTCCTCGACTCTTAGAGTGGGTCGAATGCATCATTTCACAGATGCCCTACTCCTAGCGCTCATGGCGCAAACTCTCGAAGGGCCGTTGGGAGGCCCGTTCTCATGGTAAGATTTTTCCCGATTAGGTTGTGTTAGGCTTCCTCTCTCAGCACCATGTTCTCATTTTTTTCTTTACTTCCCTTTTGCAGGTTTGCCTAAGACCGTCGATCTTCAGCCCTCGGTTAGGGACGAGGACATACTGCTGGTTCTTCCGCTTCAGGACAGTTCGGGGCCACAACAGGGGAGAAGAAAAGAAAAAGGGCTCCGAGTTCACCGAGCTCGGAGAAAAAGAAAACGAAAAAGAGGCTGGTTTGTAAGTCAAAAGAAACCTCCAACTCCCGAGTGCTTGACTCAGAATCGCTCCTCTGGCTCAGAGACGAGCCCGAGGAGGATGATATCTTCATGGTCCATAAGCTATCTGTCCCCGAGGAAAGGGTGGCAGCTGAGGGGGAAACGACTCAAGCTAATTCCCCCCAAGTTCGCGAGGCTGATGCCGAGGTAAGGGCCAAGGACTCGCGAGATGCCGGTCCTGCCCCGCCCGGCATTATAGATATATCGAGATCGCTTTCGTTCACTGAATCAATGTTTGATGAAGCCCGAACGATGAAGGAGCGATCCTAGGAGGAGGTCCATGGAGAGGATGATCCCCTCCTAGGCTTTTTTGACGGTATAGACTCATCTGCCACGGAGGATTTTACCGGGTTGGGTGACTTAGAGGTACCAAAGAAAAGTCCTCCTTCGGCTGCTGGCGGGTCGAGATCGAGCCTGAGATTAACCAATCGGTTCCCCGCTCCGAGCACGGATCCTGGTCAGAAGCGGACTGTCGTTATCACCGTTCCTGAGGATGCCCAGATCCTTTCTTCCCCCGTAGGGATAGCTAGTTACCTCCGGTGCCTGGTGACTAGAGAAGACCAGGCCAAAATGAACAAGGTAGACGCTCCATTCCTATTCAACGAAGCACAACATGCGCTAATTCGGGTAACTCTTGATAATTCCTGATGATTTCAATATCTCTTCTGATATTTTAACTATTTATTTGATAATTCTAATATCTTTTATCGTATGTGAAGGCCTCGGTGCTCCACCATGAGACCTTCTTCTGGTACCGGGATGAGCTGAACCAACTCGAGGTCGAAGTCAAAGAGCTTGCTGAGAAGAGAGGCATGTATAAGCTTCTCAGCAAGCAACGTGAAGGAGAAGTCAATAGCCTCCGAGCCTAGTTGGACACGACTTAGAAGGAGCACGCTGACCTGTTAGAACAAGTAAAAATCTTTGAAGTTAGTGATGATGAGCTAGGCACGATGTCTAACGGTCAAAATTCATAGGTCCAGTAGAAGGTCGATCAGGTCGATCAACTCCGGGCTGAGATGGACGAAGTCAAGGCCATGGACGAGTAGTTGAAGGGAAAGATGTACCGGTTGGCTTCTGAAAAGGAAACAGCCCAGGAGTAATTGGCCTCGGCGGAGGCCCAACTTTGATCGGTAAAGGAGAAGGCAGAGGTTCGATCCCAGAAAATTGAGGAGATCCAGTCTCAACTGAGCTCAGTTGTTGCCGATCGGGAGACCCTCGCCAAAGAGCTTAAAGCAGCCAAGTTAGTGGCTGAAATAGCCAAGGTCGATGCCGATGAGATGGTGTCCCAGTACAAAGCTGATGCTGAGGCAACTAAGAAATGCCTAAAGGCCATAGTCGATCATGTGAAGTGGCAGTCCCGGAGGGAACCTCTCGAGGAGGTTCATGCCCGGGGGTTCGATTTATCGGCCGAGCTTGAAAAGTTTAAGACACTCGAGGCCGAGGCCAAGAAGTTGGCGTACCCCGAGGATGAGGAAGATTCTGAGGACAAGGAAGATTCCGATGGTCCCAGTGATGAGGTGGGCTCTGGTGAGGATCAGGCTTCTTAGGTGCCTTGTAAATTTTGCTTTTGTACTTTTGCATTTTGTTGAGGCCGTTTGGCAATGTAAAAATTTACGTATATATATAAGGCTTTTTCCCTTCAGCAATTTTCAAGCTTGTTTCTTTTTGCTTTTTTCTTTATGATTGCAAAGATTTCGGATGCCTTAGCACGTAATAATTAGGTCTTATTCGAAGATTCGAACATTGTTCATTTTCGATATTATTTTGCTTAAGACTCGTGGGGGCTTGGTATGATCGGAAGCTTTCCCCGAAATGTTTACTTAGAATTTTTTATAATTTTACCGAGGGTAGCCTTCGAACCAATTTAGAAATTTTGAAGGCCTTGTGTTTTGGTTATGGATCTCGGACGTCTCCGAGTAGTAGCCTTTTAAGTTCGGGTGTTGCCTAATGAGCTTATTACCCCGAGCCATCCGGGTTTGCCCGGGACAATAGTCCCCGAATAGAGATGGCCATAACCTTTGAAATTCGGGCATGATTCTTGGCCGTTGATCTCGATAATTCGATATAGGCCTTCCCAATTCGGTCCCAGCTTCCCTTCGTTCTGGTTCCGGGTGCTCAGCATCACCTTTCTTAACACCAAGTCCCTGACACTAAAGTATTGAAGGTTGGTTCTTCGATTTGTAATACCTTTCAATCCGTTGCTTTTGGGAGGCCATTCAGACGAGGGCGGACTCGCGCCTTTCGTCTAACACTTCCAGGTTCGTACTCATGGCATTGTCGTTTGATTCTTTGGTCACATATCGAATCTGAGACTAGGTTCTCTTACTTTGACCGGTATAAGAGCTTCCATACCGTAGATCAACGAGAATGGAGCGGCCCCGATACTGGATTTTGAGGTTGTACGATATGCCCATAGGACTTCGGTCAAGGTTTTCTTCCATTTTCCTCTGGCATCGGTCAACCTCTTTTTGAGGTTCTAGAGTATAGTTTTGTTAGTGGAATCTGTTTGCCCGTTTCCACTAGGGTGATAGGGCATTGATAGGATCCTTTGGATCTTGTGGTCCTCGAAAAACTTGCTCACTTTGCTACCGATGAACTTCTTCCCATTGTCGCACATGATCTCGGCCGGCATTCCAAATCGACATATTATATGGTCCCATATGAAATCAATGACCACCTTCTCCCTGACTTTCTCAAATTCATGGGCTTCCACCCACTTAGAAATATAATCAGTCATAAATAAGATAAATTTAGCCTTACGGGGCGCCCAAGGCACGGGACCAATGATGTCCATCCCCTATTTCATGAATGGCCAGGGTGACAAGACCGAATGTAGTGGCTCCCTGAGCTGGTGGATCATCGGAGCATGCCTCTGACACTCGTCGCATTTTTGTACGAACTCTTTTGCATTTTTTTTACATATCGATCCAGTAATAGCCGGCTCTGATTATCTTCCGAACTAATGACTCGGCGTCCGAGTGGTTCCCGTAGGTGCCCTCGTGGACTTCCCTCAAAACGTACTTGGTGTCTCTCGGACCCAAACATATGGCAAGTGGGCCATCGAATGCTCTTCTAAATAGGGTACCGTCTTCAGACAAGTTGAACCGGGCTACTTTCGTACGCAAAGCTCTCGATTCTTTAGGATCTGAGGGAAGTTTTTTCAGTGTTCAGGTAATCTATATACTTGTTTCTCTAGTCTCAGGTTAATTTTGTCTAGTTTATCTCGGCGTGGCCTTCCTCTACTACCGATTTCATGAGTTGTACGACCGTTCCCGAGTTGAATTCATTGTCGTCGACTGACGATCCAAAATTAGCAAGAGCATCGGCCTCGTTGTTTTGATCCCGAGGTACGTGTTGTAAAGTCCATTCCCTAAACTGATGTATCGTTACCTATAGCTTGTCCATGTATCTTCGCATTTATTCCTCTTTGACTTCGAACGTTCCATTGACTTGATTCACCATGAGGAGAGAATCACATTTATCTTCGACCACCTCGGCCACCAGGCTTTTAGCTAGTTCAAGACCTGCAATCATGGCCTCATATTCGGCCTCATTGTTAGTCAATTTTACAGTTCTAATAGATTGTCTAACTACATTACCTGTCGGTGGCTTCAATACGATGCCAAGTCTGGACCCCTTTGCGTTCGGGAACCGTCCGTAAAGAGGGTCCAAATTCCCAAAGAAGTCCCCGAGTTCAACAACAACTCTCTTTCGACCTCGGGTATTAGGGCCGACGTAAAGTCGGCCATGCATTCTGCCAAAATTTGAGATTTGATGGCGGTCCGGGGTCGATATTTGATATCGTACCCACTGACTTCCACGACCCATTTGGCCAGTCGTTCTGAGAGCTTGGGTTTATGCATTATGTTCCTCAATGGGTAAGTAGTTACAACACATATGGGGTGGCATTGAAAGTATAGTTTTAGCTTCCTAGAGGCGCTTAGCAAAGCGAGTGCCAATATTTCTAGGTGAGGATACCTTGTTTCGGCCTCGCCTAGAGTTCTGCTAACATAATAGATAGAAAATTGCGTACCTTCTTCTTTCCGGACCAGGACTCCACTTACCGCCACCTCGGATACAGCTAAGTATAGGTATAATTGTTCGTCTGCCTTCGGAGTGTGAAGCAAAGGTGGGCTCAAGAGGTACCTTTTGAGTTCCTCCAAAGCTTGTTGGCACTTCGGAGTCCATGTGAAGCTATTCTTCTTCTTCAACAGTGAGAAGAACCGATGGCTCTTGTCGGAGGACCTCGAGATAAATCGACCCAAGGAGGCTATGCGTACGGTTAATCTTTGTATGGCCTTGATGTTGTCCACTACGGTAATGTCCTCTATGGCCTTGATTTTATCAGGATTGATTTCGATCGCCCGGTTGGACACCATGAATCTGAGAAAATTTCCGTATCCGACTCCGAATGCACATTTTTCTGGGTTCAGCTTCATATTGTATTTCTTCAATATGTCGAAGGTTTCCTGCAAATGCTTCAAATGGTCCTATGCTTACAGGGACTTAACCAACATATCGTCAATATAAACCTCCATTGATTTTCCTATCTGTTCTTTGAACATCCGATTTACTAGGCATTGGTAAGTGGCACCGACATTTTTTAGTCTGAATGGCATTACGTTATAGCAGTAGGTACCGTACATAGTGATGAAGGATGTTTTTTCCTGATCGTCACGTCCAACCGAATTTGGTTATACCCGGAATAGGCGTCGAGAAAACTGAGGATCTCGTGGACGGCCGTCGCATCGATCATGCGATCGATGTTGGGAAATGGGAAAGAGTCCTTGGGACATGCCTTATTTAAATCTTTATAGTCTATACACATTCTTAATTTATTCCCTTTTTAGGGACTACCACTACGTTTGCTAACCAATTCGGGTACTTAACCTCCCGAATGAACCCTATTTTAAGGAGTTTAGATACCTCTTCTTTGATGAATGCATGCTTGACTTCGGACTGAGGTCTCCTTTTCTGTTTGACTGGATGGAACTTCGGGTCCAGGCTCAGTTTGTGAATGGTTATTTCCGGGGGGATCCCTATCATGTCAAGGTGGGACCAAGAGAAACAACCCACGTTAGTTATAAAGAATTTAACGAGTTTTTTCCTGAGCTCGGGACTTAACCCCGTGCCCAGGTATACCTTTCGATCGGGCAAATGCTCAATCAATATGACCTGCTCCAATTCTTCGACCGTTGATTTGGTGGCATTGGAGTCATCAAGGGTTATAAAAGACCTGGGAACTCCGTAGTCGTCATCTTCATTGGTCCCCTGCTTCTCCAGTTGGGTCAGGGCTGGTGTTGGTAATTTCTATTTGGCTTCTTCCTTGGCGAGCGAACCTAGACCTTTTGTCGTTATAAGTGCGGATATCGGGATCAAATCTTTGACCGCAAACATTTCCTTTGCGGCTAGTTGTTCTCCGTAGATTGTTTTAATACCTCTTAGCTTTGGAAATTTCAACACTTGGTGCAGAGTCGAGGGTACTGCCCTCATGTTGTGGATCCATGGCTTCCCGAACAGATCATTGTACCTCATATCTCCTTCGATTACATAGAACTTGGCTTCCTGAATGGCCCTGATGGCATTTACCGGTAATGTTATCTCCCATTTAGTGGTCTCACATGTCATATTGAATCCATTTAGAACTTGGACTACAAGCACGATTTGATTTCATAGACCGAGTTATTCCATGACCCTCGATCTGATGATGTTGGACTAGCTACCTAGATCAATTAACACACTCTTAACTTGAGATTTATTTATGAGTACATATATTACCTGTGCACCGTTGTAGGGCTGTATGATCCCTTCGGCGTCCTCGTCGTTGAAAGACAAGGTTCCCTCTGGCACGTAATCCCGAGTCAGTGTTTCCCTTGTGATGGATACTTTGGCGCGCTTCAGCATCGGCCACTGGGGAACGTCGACCCCACCGATGATCATGTTGATGACATGCTGAGGTTCCTCCTGCTCGATATGTTTATTAGAATCTCTATTCCTGAAATGATTCTTGGCTCGATCGCTCAGGAATTCTTGGAGATGTTCGTTGTTGAATAGCCAGGCTACTTCCTCTCTTAATTGTCGACAATACTCTGTTTTGTGGCCATGAGTGCCATGATATTTACACATTAGGTTAGGGTCCCTTTGTGCTGGATCGGACTGTAGAGGTCGAGGCCATTTGGTGTCATTGATGAGTTTGATGGTAGATACGATGGTGGCGACTTCGACGTTAAAGTTGTACTCTGATAACCTTGGCGCCTTCTTAGGCCCGATAGTCCTATCAAAACGTTTTTGCTTATAAGTCCCGGTTATTTTGACCTCGATCACTCCTCCTTTCACTTCTCACAGTGTTTTGCCCAGACCTACTACTTCTTCGTTCTCCATTGTATGGCTGATACCGATCCTTGTTTGATCTTGGTTCACGTTCCCTGTTTGATCTTGGTTCACGGTCAACGTCTCTCTTGACTTCGTCGAGGGCTCTAGCGGGATAAATGGACCCAGAAGGGGACCCAAGCTGATCATCTTCGACCCTGATTTTTGATTAATATCGGTTATGCACATCGGCCCAAGTAACAATCGGATATTCTACCAGATTTTGTTTCAACTGTTGTGAAGCCAACAAGCTTCCAACAATGAGTCCTTGGGTGAAGGCCTGAACGGCCCAATCGTCCGCGATCGGAGGCAGGTCCATCCATTCCATTTGAAATTGGGACACGAATTCTCTAAGCATCTCATTATCCCTCTGTTTCACTTTGAAAAGGTCTGACTTCCTAGTCTCGAACTTGATAGCCTCGGCGTGTGCTTTTACGAAGGCATCTGCAAGCATAGGAAACGAGTCAATAGAAATAGGAGGTAGGTAGTGATACCATATCATATCTCCCTTTGACAGAGTTTCCTCGAACATTTTTAGCAGTACAGACTCAATCTCATCATCCTCCAAGTCGTTCCCTTTGATGGCGCACGTGTAGGAGGTCACATGCTCATTTGGGTTGGTTGTTCCGTTGTACTTAGGAATCTCGGGCATGAGGAACTTATTAGGGATCGGCTTTGGAGCTACGCTTGGAGGAAAAGGTTTTTGAGCAGGCCTTTTAATATCGGCGATGCTCTTGGGATTTGGTTGACCCTGGAATTGTAGGTTTCCACCTTTTTATCATTGGCTTTGATTTTCTTCTCTCCCGATTCTACCCGTTTTGTCAGCTCCTCGAGCATATTTATGATCTCGGGGTTGGTCTTCGATTCATTCTCATTCGTCCTCTCTGTGACCCGTTCATTTTTGTGGGTGACTTCCCGAGCTAGCTCGGGTTCAATTTTACTCGGCGCGCGGCTTTGGTTCTGCAACTGGGCTATCGCTGCCTGTTGAGCTTGTAACATTTTGAAGATTACCCGCAAATTGATCCCATCACCTTCACCGTTGTGTGTATTTTGGGCAGTCGATTGGACTTCCCTGCGGACGCTGTTCTTAGGATCGGTAGGCAAATTTGCATTGATGGACACATGCGAGCTAGTGTCGATCGGATCCGCGGCTGGAACTCCGCCGAGATCGACGGGGGGCACCTTGTTACCAGGTGCTACATCGTTGTTCTCACCATGGTGGCCGGATTTGGCATCCACATTTAGAGGGGCAGACTGGGAGTTTGACATTTCAAATTTTAACCTGGAATCAAAGATACTCCAAAGAACAAGTGTAAAATAGGGTGTGTTATGGGAATTTGTATCAAATTGCTGCTATTATCCTTAACCCCACGATGAGCGCCAAACTGTTTACCCTCAAAATCGGATAACAGTTAAATTTGTAAGTGATTTTAAGGATACACGAATTAATTTGATACAAAGCGATAAATTAAGTCAAATTGAACAAACAAAGATAAAATGGATTCAAACCACACGAGTAGGATAGTTTCGACCTTAGTGAAATATTCACCCTCGATCCGGGCTCGTTATGGACAACACTGATGAACAAGAGAAAGAGCTAATAATAGAGAAACTAATAATATATTGCTTTGGAATGTGTGTTACAATATGCTTAATGAATTATCGGATCCCCCTTTATATAGTAGGGGAGTCATACTCTAAGTATACAACTCTATAAAAGGTAAAAATATCTTATGTTTAATTGATTGTCGGTTCTACATCGATATGTGCCGAGATCCACGCCGTGATATCCGGCCGGTCACGGATATTATGGACTCTTATCGGCCATGCTTGATTACCTGGTGACGCTCTCCGAAGTCCTTCAGGTTTTAGGTCGGTCTTGAATCATGACCCCGACATTATCGAGGGTAGATGGTCGGCCCCCGTACTCTGACTCGAGGATATTCTTGCTTCGATTCCGATCTTTCGCAATCATATCTCGAGCTCGGTTTACCCTGTTGGAGGTTGGAGTGTATCATGAGCCTGATTTTTACCCGTACACAGATAGTCCCCTCATTTCTCGGAAAGTAAGCTGATGAGAAACGACATGAGCGTCCCGATTCCTTCTTCGATACACCGTGACATAAACGACAAAAATCCGAAACATCTCGTCAGTCATGTCAGAATGGAATTAAATGCATGTCAGCCACCGGTCCTGGAGGCGAAGCATCACGGCACCATAATAAATAACCCCTATTTCGTTCATTTTTTACTTTGCGTTAAACCGTCTACCCTCGTACCGTCAGGATTTCACTACTCTCTTTCACATTCTAGCATTCTTACCTCTGGTATTCAAGATTCCTTTGAGATTTTTACTCAACATCCACTCAAGCCAAAATATCTGAGCCTCCAGTTTTTAACCTTTTTCTATCTTATTCAAGATTTCTCTTAGAACAATGGACAAAACCTCAAAATCTGTTCCCCAAAAGGTTACTTCTACTTCCCAAACGACTGCCAAAACTACTTCCGATGTGGTCGACCTCGGAAGACCTGCTGCTAACGTGGCTATCGATGAACCGGCTCCTAAACTTCCCTTGAAGATGTTCATTCCCGGAGGTTGTTCGATCACTGACGGAGATACCCTCCCCGGTGCAGGGTCGGTGTGAAGAGGCATCGTGATTTATTTTCTCGATCACTGAAGATGATCTCCCCTTAGTCCGAAAGGATTGTAACTGGGTCGATAAAGACGTAGTAGTCCCCGACTCTAAGGAGGACATTATTACACACGTTGAGGGATATCTAAGTGTCTATACTTATCCATTTACACTGGGCCCGGTGGATCCGATCATCATAAACTTCTACAAGAGGTACGAGGTGTGTTTCGGCCAAATTCACCCTTCACTGTGGAGGATCGTGATCCTCCTTCGATTTTTTGTAAATAAAACCGATTCGTGTACCCTTCACTATCGATCATCTGCTCAGTTTATACAATCCCCGAATTCTCCGGGGGGAGGGGACTGATTAAGCTTGTTTCTCGGGCCAGCAAAGCCCTATTTTTGAGTATCGACGAGGACCGAGACCGAGGCTAGAAGGGTCATTCTTTCTGGGTGAGGACCTCAGATTTGATCCCGGCCGAATTCATGCCATTCCCCGAGAAGTGGAATACATTACGTAAGTAAATCTTTCCCTCGAATGTTGATTTCGTGTTGCATCCCTCTTTTGCTTATTGGTATTTGTGGTGGTGCAACTATCGCCCGTGTCCCAAATGTTATTCCTCGACTCTTGGAGTAGGTCGAATGTCTCGTTTCACAGATACCCTACTCCGAGCGCTCATGGCGAAAACTCTCAAAGGGTCGTTGGGAGGCCCGTTCCCATGGTAATATTTTTCCCGATTAGGTTGTGTTAGGCTTCCTCTCTCAGCACCATGTTCTCATTTTTTTCTTTACTTCCCTTTTGTAGGTTTGCCTAAGACCGTCGATCTTCGGCCCTCGGTTGGGGACGAGGACATACCTGCTGGTTCTTCCACTTCAGGACAGTCCGGGGCGACAGTAGGGGAGAAGAAAAGAAAAAGGGCTCCGAGTTCACCGAGCTCAGAGAAAAAAAAAATGAAAAGGAGGCTGGTTCGTAAGCCAAAAGAAACCTTAAACTCCCGAGTGCTTGACTCAGAATCGCTCCTCTGGCTCAGAGACAAGCCCGAGGAGGATGATATCTTCATGGCCCATAAGCTATCTGTCCTCGAGGAAAGGGTAGCAGCTGAGGGGGAAACGACTCAAGCTAATTCCCCCCAAGTTTGTAAGGCTGATGCCGAGGTAAGGGCCAAGGACTCGCGAGATGCCGGTCCTGCCCCGCCCGGCATTATAGATATATAGGGGTCACTTTCGTTCACTGAATCAATGTTCGATGAAGACCGAACGACGAAGGAGCGATCCCAGGAGGAGGTCCATAGATAGGATGATCCCCTCATAAGCTTTTTGACGGTATAGACTCATCCGCCACGGAGGATTTCACCGGATTGGGTGAATTAGAGGTATCGAAGAAAAGTCCTCTTTCGGCTGCTGGCGGGTCGAGATCGAGCCTGAGATTAACCAATTGGTTCCCCGCTCCGAGCATGGATCCTGGTCGGAAGCGGACTGTCGTTATCACCATTTCCGAGGATGCCCAAATCCTTTCTGCCCCTGTAGGGATAGCCAGTTACCTCCTGTGCCTGGTGACTGGAGAAGACCAGGCCAAAATTAACGATGTAGAAGCTCCATTCCTATTCAACGAAGCACAACAGGTGCTAATTCGGGTAACTCTTGATAATTCCTGATGATTCCAATATCTCTTCTGATATTTTAACTATTTTTTTGATAATTCTAATATCTTTTCTCGTATTTGAAGGCCTCGGTGCTCCACCGTGAGACTTTCTTCTGGTACCGGGATGAGCTGAACCAACTTGAGGTTGAAGTCAAAGAGCTTGCTGAGAAGAGAGGCATGTATAAGCTTCTCAGCAAGCAACGTGAAGGAGAAGTCAATAGCCTCCGAGGAGTTGGACATGACTCAGAAGGAGCACGCCGACCTGTTGGCACAGGTAAAAATCTTTGAAGTTAGTGATGATGAGCTAGGCACGGTGTCTAACGGTCAAAATTCATAGGTCCAGTAGAAGGTCGATCGGGTCGATCAGCTCCGGGATGAGATGGACGAAGTCAAGGCCATGGACGAGAAGTTGAAGGGCAAGATGGACCGGTTGGCTTCTGAAAAGGAAACAACCCGGGAGTAATTGGCCTTGGCAGAGGCCCAACTTTGATCGGTAAAGGAGAAGGCCGAGGTTCGGTCCCAGAAAATTGAGGAGATCCAGTCTCAACTGAGCTCGGTTGTTGCCGATTGGGAGACCCTCGCCAAAGAGCTTAAAGCAGCCAAGTTAGTGGCTGAAGCCAAGGTCGATGCTGATGAGATGGTGTCCCAGTACAAAGCCGATGCTGAGGCAGCTAAGGAATGCCTAAAGGCCATTGTCGATCCTGTGAAGTGGCAGTCCCGGAGGGAGCCTCTCGAGGAGGTTCATGCCCGGGGGTTCGATTTATCGGCCGAGCTTGAAAATGTTAAGACGCTCGAGGCCGAGGCTAAAAAGTTGGCGTACCCCGAGGATGAGGAAGATTCTGAGGACAATGAAGATTCCGATGGTCCCAGTAATAAAGCGGGCTCTAGTGAGGATCAGGCTTCTTAGGTGCCTTGTAAATTTTGCTTTTGTACTTTTGCATGCATAGTATATAGTTACCGTTACTCTTTTTATTATCATTATACATGTCACCGTAAGATACTATATATTGTTTTAGTGATGACATCATTAAGCTGACCACTTACGTGGGGAGACGTCATTATTCTTGAGCGATGTTTTGGTCTATATATACAAAGAGCCCTTTGCTAAACCACAACCCTTTCAAGTCCCACCAAAGTGATTTTGGTCTCTATATACATATGCCCCAAAAACCTACACGCCAATTAACATGGATTGCATTGAAAAAACCACCATTACTACTTCACAAACATTATCTTCCTCATCTTCTTTTGCCGGTGGAAGCACGACTGCTCCTTCATCACCTCCGCCAGTTGTTCCGATAACACCTTGTGCAGCCTGCAAAATCCTCCGCCGGAGATGCATCGATAAATGTGTGTTGGCACCGTACTTTTTGCCCACGGAGCCCCTCAAGTTTACCATTGCTCATCGAGTCTTTGGTTCAAGCAACATCATCAAATTGTTGCAGTATTTCTACGTTGATCATCTTTCTCAATTTTCACTTTGCATGATAATCAAAAGGGTTTTCGATTTGAACACATATAAGTGTTTATAGTCCACCAAACTGTATAAAAACCAGGTTCTCTATCAGTTCCCACGGTAAAAAACAGACCATAAATCCACGTTCTCTATCAGTATAGGGAACCAACTTCTTTATCTGTTCCCACAGTAAATCCACAGTAAATAAAGAATATGCGATATTTACGTGGAAAACTCCTTGCTATTTCTGTTGTTTTAAGCTGTCTGATTTAATTGTAAGTTATAAACTCAATCATAAATCTTCATTTGCATATCATATCTCAGTATATTCATTATTCATTGTTATATCACACGTTGTTGTTATTTTCCATATGTGGTACTGTTTGGGCTGAGTGAGATGAGATTGTGAGCCCTCAAGACTTGAGATGTTGATCATCATCATCATCATCATCATCATCATCATCATCATCATCATCATCATCATCATCATCATCATCATCATCATCATCATCATCATCATCATCATCATCATCATCATCATCATCATCATCATCATCATCATCATCATCATCATCATCATCATCATCATCATCATCATCATCATCATCATCATCATCATCATCATCATCATCATCATCATCATCATCATCATCATCATCATCATCATCATCATCATCATCATCATCATCATCATCATCATCATCATCATCATCATCATCATCATCATCATCATCATCATCATCATCATCATCATCATCATCATCATCATCATCATCATCATCATCATCATCATCATCATCATCATCATCATCATCATCATCATCATCATCATCATCATCATCATCATCATCATCATCATCATCATCATCATCATCATCATCATCATCATCATCATCATCATCATCATCATCATCATCATCATCAGGATCCGCCCCTCTGGAGTCTAACATACTAGCAGTGAGCACAGACACAATGATATGTATACACACGTTACAACCTATTGCAATCTAGGAATTAAACTCTTAATCTCTTACTCCTTACAATAACTCTATTGTAAGCCCTTTGTAATAACTCTATTACAAAGCAACAATCCTTGACTAACTCTAGTCAATCTAGGAATTAAACTCTTAATCCTTCACCCCTTACAATAACTCTATTGTAAGCCTTTTTCAATAACTTTATTACAAAGCAACAAACCTTGACTAACTCTAGTCAAGAAACTAAACCAAACAGTGATTTAAATCTGTCCTACAAAGATACTTCTTGAAAGTAGTGTAGGATTACAAATGAAAACAAAATAACAAAGACTCAACAAACCTAAGGACTTAAGATATCTTCAATCTTTGAATTTTGTCCTTGATGTTGCAGCAACTTTGTTCTTAAGAGGGGTGGTGGCTAGCGCTTGAGAGAATATCACTTTTTGGATTTTCAAGTGTTAGGCAAATGAAATCCTTTGTCTCATGTTGATAATATGTGTGTGTGAGGTAATCAGGGATGGTGCAACAAAGTTTCTTTTAGTTTGGACTTACCAAGATACAATTGTGCTGCTGTACTGCTTCCAGACGGTACAGTGCATCAACCTGCCAGATAATTATAGTGCAGTAACTTTTACAGTTGTAGAGTTAATTGCACGACGACCAGGAAAACTGATCCCTATATGTTCCCTCTGTTGTTCCCTTATCTGATTTCATTGAGAATTGAACTAGACATCTGACTAGTTACTCTGAACGCAAGGGAACTAATTGTATCAAGTTCCTTATCTGGTTCTCTTTTGAAGTTTGTCAAATCATCAAAATAAAAGACGCATAACTTATCAATTTCCCCTTTTTTTATTGATGACAAACTTAGAATTGATATTCCCCCTGAGAACCAGATCTCCACATTATTCCCCCTACGAATCAGCCATATTCCCTCTGAGAACCAGACCAAAAGAACTGATCACAACTGGTTCCTCGAGACTGTTTGGCAAATCATCAAAACACAAAATATCATAACTTATCAATTTTCCCCTTTTTGATGATGACAAATCCAGAATTGATATTCCCCCTAAGAATTAGATTCCTTACATCTACTGATCACATCTCGTCCCTACCTGGTAGGGCTGCTTATCGGGCATTTATTTACTCTTAACGATTCAGCTAATCCGTTATCGACTTTTAAATGTATTAATCAGCTAGCCACCCGATAAGATATCAGGCAGATTGGTATCGGTTTAGCTATTATCGGGCGGTTTATCGGCCTAGTTGAATCTGTATTATAGAGGCCTATTTTGGTCCTTCGTTTACATTGTTATTAGTAAATATGAGCAAAAAGCTAGTTTACTTTGCATGTATTCCCACCATTTTTCACCGTTACCTTCAATGGTCGTAAAACACATGCTATTGCTTGTTACTATCTTCCTTTGGCCAACAATCTAGTCTATCTGGTGGCATTAGGATCCATTTACCTATATATTTATAACATACACAGAAGGAGATTGTTGGCATGTTATAGGTTTGAGCAACATCAAAAAATAAAAAATCTCCAACAGTGGATAAGGGGAACCGTGGATATAACGGGTTAACGGTTTATCCGATAATAAAATTGAATGATCCGCCCCCAAACCGATAAGCCGTTAATAATAAAATTTAAATCCGTTAAATCGATAACCCGATACCAATAAGACATTAAGCCACTTTTGCGGTTAGGTTTTCGGTTTCGGTTCAGTTTTGAACACCCCTACTACCTGGTTCCTCGAGAACGTTTGGCAAATCATTAAAACATGAAATAGCGTAACTTAGAGAAATTTCCCCCTTTTTGATGATGACAAACCCAAAATTGATGTCGCCCCTGAGAACCAGATTCCTCATATGTTCCCCTATGGATCAGACCTATAATCAACATGTTATCAACAATGTTCCCCGTGCGAAGCAGAGCTGTCGTTGAAAAGAATAACAGAAGAAGCACAACCAAAAAAGAAGTTCAGCAACATTAACTCATGCCACTTGGGCAACACATCATAAACAATAACAAGAACAATAAGTGAATGTCATTGCACAAAATAGAGTGATTGCCCATGGTAGAGTAATTATAACAAAAGCACAGTAGTTTCAACAATACATAATATGACAATTTAAACAATTAAAGTACCAATGTCATCAAACATAGGGATCAAAATCATATAGGAATTCGAGGGAATTTTGAAGGAGTGAAAGACATGGATCACTGGGCAGGAAGAAAAGTAAGGGGCTAAGGCCTTGATGAGCCTGTCCATTCGTTCATTCACAATCCTTTGATCAATGATTATCTGCTCTCTCAGATCCTCCACCTATTTCCTCAATCTTTCATTCTCACCCTTCAATTGAGCATTCTATTCTGCCAAGGGTCCACGGGAACCTGGTTCTCTACCTATCTGAGCAGGCTGAACCATCAATCAGATCACCAAGAATCTCCCCAAGCTTCTCCTTATCAAGAACAAACTCAGTCTCAGTTTTTACTTTTTTTTCATAAACGTTGGGACTTGGAGGAACAAAGAGGTGATTCTATTTTTGGAACTCAACAATGTCAAGAAGTTCCTCCATTTTTCAGCAATATTATAGTCAACACTGTGCCTAACAACACTTTTTGAGACATTAGAGTCTTCTACCTCTCCAAACCCGATAACTCAACCTTTTACTTTTGTAAGAAACCAGGTTCCTCACCTCACACTACCCTTTCTTTTTCCTGAGTGGCCATCTCTCCCTTCTTCTTCTCAATCTGTTCACCCTTATCATATGTTGCATCTTTCTCAGGCTGACTTACTTTTCTCCAGTTTGATTTTTTTTTGAATTCTTTCTCACGCATGAAGATTTTTCGACTTCATTCTCTCTTCTATATTCACCACATCAGCAGGTCACGCCACTTTATCATCAATATGTTTTACTGGATCAGAAGTTCGTTTAAACACAAAGATAAAAAAAGAAGTCATCATCAAAATTAATATTCTGAGATGGGCTAGAGGGATCAGGTCCCTCATTCAGTTCCCCTTTTTCCAATACATTCACCAATTCCTCCATCCTTCAAGGCTTCTACAAACCCAGCAACAATTTCAGCCTCACTCTCTAGAAAATTAGATCTACCACGTTCCCTTTCAGTTAAAGTCCCCTCAAAATCTACCAAAGACTTCTTGGGATTTTGATTCAGATGGAGTTAGAATTTTGAAAGATGACAGAGTTGGGTTCACTTTTGATATTTGGATAGAAGGATTCTTTTTGAGACAAGGTTGATTTTGGTTTTGAAGAAAAGAATCAGTTTTGGTTGGGTGTGAGAGAAGAAAATGGTTTTTTGGGGAACGTATCAGATCAGAAAAGGTTTAGCATTTTGGAATTCAAAACTTTGGAGAGAGGTGGGAATAAATTAATGACATGATACTTCAGCAGTTTAAAAAGGCATATAAGTATTGAAAAGACTACTAACCTGAGTAAAATAAACCATGTTCCTTGACTGTTTTTGAAAATTTGAGCAAAAACTCCTAGAAATGCAATGTCACTCTTACTTGTTTTGTTTTGAAACTGCCATGTATGTATACCTGTAACAGTATAGATTTAATTTAGATGTCGCCAAAAAATACTTTTTAGCATTGTACCTTTCCTTCTTAACATAGCCAATCATCGAGGGATCAGGTCCTTAGTTAAGATTGATCAACCCCAACTCCAGACGATTTCTTTCAAAGTGTTCCCTGCTCGGTGTCTTGGTAAAAATGTCTGCTACCTGGTCCTCCGTCTTCCTGAACTTCATACAAATTAGTCCCTCTTCAGCATTATTCCTCAAAAAGTGATGTCGCACATCAATGTGCTTTGTCCTCTTGTGTTGTACCGGGTTCAAGCTGTAAATACACCAAAATTTTCAAGATGTTGCTTGATCTATAGTAGTTGAGCACAACAAGTAGCAACCACGTATTCAACTTCAGTAGTTGAAAGAGCCACAAAGCTTGTTTCTTTGTACCCCATGAGATCAAGCATGACCCCGAAAAATGTGCCATTCCAGATGTGCTCTTTTTATCCACTAGGTATTCAACATAATCAATATCAGCATATCCAACCAAGTCAAAATTATCTCCTGAAAATAGAGGAGGACCAGGTCCTGCATTCCCTTAGGATACCTCAAAATTCCTTTGGTAGCCTTCAAGTGCGATTCTTTTGGGCTAGGTTCCAATCATTGTTCTATTTGAAGGCCTATGGACCAGGTGCCACACTTTGTTCCTCCTAAACTGATGGAGTTCTTCTTGCATAGCAGCTATCCAGTTAACATTTTTCAATGCTTCTTTGATGTTCTTAGGCTTGATTTGAGACAAGAAGGCTGAGAGGGCAAACATGTTCCTTGCCTTAGATCTAGGTTGAATACCAGAGTCTAAGGGTGTGATTATATTTTGAAGGGATGTGAACTCTTTTGCTTTTAGTTGGATACTTGAACTTCAAAATTTAAAGGACTAGGTTCCTCCATATTTGAAACATCATTGATATCAACAGAATTATGACTTCCACTCTTTTGTTCTGCATCAGGAGTACCTAATGCAGCATCGACAACCCTATGTTCAGCTTCAGTCGAGGTAATAGAGGGACCAGGTTCTTCTGTGCCTTTTGGAGATTTTGATGCATCGCTCTTCTTGACTTGACTCATCAAATCAGTCTTTCCATTTGCAATATCTATAGCTTCACCAAGAGCATTTGTAAATTCTCCATCTGCATCTTCTTTGTTATGTGACCCTTTGCCACCATTATTGAGAATAAAATATTTTGCATCCAAAGGCTCTCGGGTAAGTCGGCTTGGGTTTTCTCCCATTGAGAAGTTTATAGAGAGACTTTTCAAGAAGGGACCTGATCATGCACTTGTTAATCAAGTAGCAAGCAGTGTTGAATGCTTCAGCCCACAGACCAGGTCCTCCATAACCAACTTTTTCAGCAAATAAAAACTCCCATGCCCCAGTCGTCTGTGTCATAACTCTGCATCATCATCAATGATACTTAGGCATGTTAAATCACCACCATTCAGTGAATCAAGGTCTGTAACATAGATGTTCTTGAACCTTTTGGCTATCAATACCATTTCAC
The DNA here is from genome assembly GCF_000715075.1 of Nicotiana tabacum. Taxonomy (NCBI): domain Eukaryota; kingdom Viridiplantae; phylum Streptophyta; class Magnoliopsida; order Solanales; family Solanaceae; genus Nicotiana; species Nicotiana tabacum. Next base: position 95,288,919 of record NC_134092.1, on the reverse strand, counting down.
CAGCTTTGAGATTGGTGAAAGTGCATGATTTGGACAAGAAGTTCACTTTATTTTTCCTTATCACAGATTTGAGACACACTTAACGAGCTATATTTCAAGCCATTCACATAGTATACATTATCAATTGTATGGGAGTGTGTTTTGCCAATACAAAAAATATAGCTTTTCTTGCCGTTTCCAAAGGACACACTCCCAACTTGGAAGGCCTAAAGTTAGAGAAAATCATACATTCTTTCAGTCATATGCTTAGAGTAGCCGCTATCCATGTACCATTTTTTGACTGCTACCTCTCACTCCAACCTGCACACGAAATCACTGGTTAGACTTAGGAACCCAAGGCAACTTGGGTCCTTTATAATGATAAAATGGGCGGATCAACCTTCTTTTCGCCCATGTAGGAAACACATATTTTCCTCTTAGAGGACCAGGTTCCTCAACAATATGCTTCTTTTCAACAAAAACTTTATTTTTCTGTAGAGACTGAATTTTAACTTTACAAGAGTCCTAGTAATGACCAGTTTGACCACATTGAGTACACAGCCAATTATCAGCCACGGTTACATACTTGCTATGGGGATTATATGAGGTTTTAGCCTTTTGGAACCCGATTCCTTTCATGTTTCCACCATTACTCTTGTACAGAGACGTTATTACATCAGGGGACCAGGTCCATTTAAGTGACTTATCAAGATCATTTTTAACCCTTTTCAGATCGTCCTGAAGTTGTCTATTTTTTTTCAAGCTCAACAACAAGACTTGTTTTAACTTTCTTAATCTCACTCTCAAGATCAAGTTGAGCCTCACTAGCCACTTCTTTACCCTTAGGGGTGTCCATCCATTGTTTTATTTGGTTTTTCAACAAGGTATTTTCTCTAGTTATTTCTTCCACTTGTTCCTTTAAGTCTACAATGGAAACTACTATATCATCACTCTCTTGTTCTATGTTACCAATTTCTTCAATTAAAGCATTTTTCTTATTAATGAGGCTATGATAGGCATCAATCAACACATTTGCTAAGGACATCAATTTTTTCTTAGAGTAAGTTTTCAAATTTCTTTGAACATCAAGAAAACTTACCTCATCTTCCTACTAATTCTCATCATCATTAGATTTGGTCATGAGTGCAAAGATTGACTCATATTTTGAAGATCCATTGTCAACAACCATCATTGATGTATCTCTTTGGTCATCTTCTTCTTCAGATTCACTGGAGGAATCTTCCCAGGCAGCCATGGCTTGCTTTACCATGTTGTCAGCAACATCTCTTCTTTTGAACTTTCTGTCAGGGACCTGGTTCCTCTTAACCGCCTTATCAGTGTTGGTTTTGTAATGATTCTGCTTATGAAGAGGACAGACTTTAATGAAGTGTCTAGGATTTCCACACATATGACATCAATTATTTCCTTTGAAATTCCTGTCGGAACTTCCTTTCTTTGGGATCCCACCATTTCTACAAATTAACTTTTGAAATCTTCGAGTGAGATACGTCATGTCAGATTCATCACTACTTGAGTCGATGTGGGCAGCTTTGAGAACCAGGTTCTCCTTCTTGGGCTCTCTTGTTTCAAGATCTTTCTTTCTCTTCATCTCATAGGTTTTGAGATTTCCAATGAGTTCATCAATGGTCAGCTTCTGCAGATCCTTGGCACTAGTGATAGAATTCACTTTACTTTCCCAGAAACATGGTAAAACATTAAGTATTTTCCATACCAGCTTGTTTCATGGGATGACTTCTCCAAGGGAGTGAAGCTCATTGATAATGGAGGTGAAATATGTGTGCATATCCTGAATAGACTCATCCTCAGTCATCTTGAAAAGCTCATACTCAGTAGTAAGCATATCAATTTTGGACTGCTTAACCTGAGTAGTTCCCTCATGGGCAGTTTGAAGAGCTTCCCAGATCTCCTTAGCAGACTGACAAGCTGAGATGCGGTTGTATTCATCTGGTCCAATGCCACAAACAAGAATCTTCTATGCCCTGAAATTCTTCTCTATAGACTTTCTATCAACATCGTTGTACTCTTTTCTTGCTTTTGGGACTGTACTGTTCCCTCACCAACAGTTTTCATGGGAATAAAAGGTCCATCACAGATTACATCCCACAACCCTGAGTCCTGATAAGTGGGGATTTTGACTACTTATTTGTGCCCTTTTTACTTTTGTTTTAGTTCAAAAATGCTTAAAGGTATTCCCGATAACTGATAAAATATGATTTCTTGCAGGAGTATTGGAAAATGAGCCAAAACAATGAAATTCAACTCAAGAAGGAGTATTTTTGGATAAGGACAAAACCAAGCAAAAAGGGTAAAGTGCGGACCGCAGAATTTTGTCTGCGGCCGCAGATCATGAAGGGATTTCTCTTAGAGCTTCTTTGAAAAGTGCGGACCGCACAATCAAGAAGTGCAGACCGCACTATTATTGTGTGGCCGCAGAACTCAAGAGTGCGGCCGCTCTCAGAAATGTGTGGTCCGCAGAACCTGAAGAAGTGCGGCCGCAATTCAGAATTGTACAGCAGCAGAAGTCCCTCCTGTCAAGCTATGCATCAAAGTACAAACCGCACACAGAATTGTGCGGCCGCAGAACTTCCGAAAGGGCAATTTTGTCCAAAAATTTTAACTGTGTATAAATAGTCTCTTTTTGACAAAATTAGGTTAAGTTTGAACATCTGAAAGTTTGGAGCCGTTTTTATTTACCGCTTTAGGAAATTTTATGATAGTTTGTCTATTTTACATTGGAGTTTTATCTCTTTATCATTGAATATGAGTTTAATCTTCTATTCTTCTTTAATTTCTTCATTTTTATCTATGAGTAGCTAAATTTTTAACTAGGGTTGTGACCCAACCCTAGTGTGGGTACCTAATGGGTGTTTGATTTAGGGCTTGTTTATGGTTGGGTGTGTAATATTTAGCCTAGTTCTTGCTTTAATTATAGAATTAATAGTTGCAAATATTGATTCAAGACTATTTGACTTAGTCTCTACTTGAGAAAGAGAAACTGAGTCTAGAAAAACTTGGCAAACAAGAAATTGGGGTGAACTCAAGAAATTGATAGTCCCAATTAAAGAGTTGAATCTAGAGATAGTAAAACCCGACTTGAGCATCTATTAACTGTTTTGTGATTTACCCATTTGGACTTGAGAAAGCCAAATTGGGAAAAACCACTGTATTACCGAGAGGTATTGAGTGGGTAATTGCGTGTTGATTGTTATATTACACCCCGACCTACCAAACCTGACCTAAAGCCCACAACCCGTTAGGAAAACACCTAGGAGTAAGTCACAACCCTAGATCTTTTACATACTTGAAAAACAACAACAAAAATATTATTCTCTACCTTTACATTTGCAAACCGTAGCATAATTTAGAAGTAGAATCAAAACACAGTTTGTGGAAGTGCATCTTAGACACTTTACGTGCTTAGTCCAAATATATACCTAATCCCATCTACGCTCCCTGTGAATTCGATCCCGACTCCTAGTTGGATATTATTATTGCAATCGACTGCGTCACAACCCCAAAATAAGGTGTGATTTGGGCCAGATCAATTTTTGGTGCCGTTGCCGGCGAGCATAAAAACAGATTTAGCTATATATTTGGTTTTGTGTGTGAATTGTCTTCTTTTCCTTCCGTGTTACTAATCTTTTTGGTGAAACAATTGTAAGTGAAATAATGGCTCTCAACAACAATGATCCTCTCAGAAACATGCCTTTGGGGGATGTGGACGTGGAAGATGACCAAGTTGAAGAGGTTCCTCCTGAACCTCAAGCAAATAGACGAGGCCGACCGCCTCAAGACAACGTTCCCGTTCCACCCCCACCTCCACTAAGAGCGGCTCCACACTGGGTGTTGCCGACTGAAGGGTATGCAAGTGCCAAGTTCTTTTCTCCCGGGCATATGGCTACTCTTAAAGATGAGATTTTAGCATTCAAACAAGAACCCAATGAGCCTTTGCATGATATATGGGAGAGGTATCGAACTATGGTGAAAGAGTGCCCGAACAATGACATGACTGAGGCTATGATTCAACAAACTTTCTATAGGGGGATCAATACTACCAATCAATGCGTGGTCAACCAACTTGCCAGTGGAAATTTCATGACAACACCATATGCCGAAGCTTGTGAGATCTTAGATGAAATGGCGGATACTTCATCGGCATGGAAAAGTAGAGCAAATGTTCCTCAAGGTGATCCAAATGTGATTCACCTACATAAAGAATTACATGATCATGGGCAAGCAATTGCCGAGTTGACTACCACAATGAATCAATTAGCCAAAGCTCAACTTCAACAAGTTCAAGGCCCTAAGCAAGTAAATGCAATGGAAGGAGTAAATATGATGGTGAACAAGCGAAGGCAAAAGGGTCAACAAGTGCAAAATCATGCGGAATAATATGTGCAAGAATACAGTGGGTTTGACCAAGATGAATCTTACAATGAAAAGAGGAGGAAGTACGATATGTGAACAACTTCCAAGGGCAAAGAAACAACTCTTAAGGCCCGAATCAACAAAAATGGCGATCTCAAGGTAATCAAGGGAATTGGAACAATCAAAACAACCAAGGTAATTGGAATGGTCAAAACAATCAAGGGAATTGGAACAATCAAAACAACCAAAGCAATTGGGGTGGCAATAGTCAAGGATATTGGGGAGGCAACAACTAAGGGGGATGGAACAATAATCAAGGGAATCGGGGGTTGGGTTTTCAAATGCCCCCGATGTATCAACAACCAAGCAACCCGCCTCCTTACCTTCCCATGGTCATAGCTCTTCCAACAATGAGATGAGGAGAATTGAGAACATGTTTAAACAAATGATGGAGAAGAATGCCTACTCCGATGCTCAACTAGCCTCTCACAATACTTCAATTCGCAATTTGGAAGTTCAATTGGGGCAAATCTCGCAAGCTTTAAACACTCGTCCTAAGGGGGAACTACCAAGTGAGATGGTGGTGAACCCGAAGGGTGGGAATTACACGGGACATGCCATGGCTGTGACTACAAGGAGTGGAAAAGGTGAGGATGTAACCACCTCAAGTCAAAGAAAAAATGTGGATGATGAACAAGTGATTCAAGAAGATGATATTCCAAATAGTGTGGTGCAAGAAAATGACAAAAGGAGAATTGATATTGATGAAAATGTGGAGGAGACTCAAGAAGAAGTGAACCTGTCTAGGGAACACATTGTTGACATACCGAAACTGGTAGTGCCAAAGGCTATGGCACCAATGCCAAGGCCTCATCCTCCATACCCTCAAAGGCTTGCCAAGCAAAATGGCGAGAACCAATTAAAAAAAGTTCATTGACATGATAAAGAGCTTATCTATTAATATGCCATTGGTTGAGGCTTTGGAGCAAATGCCCGGATATGCAAAGTTCATGAAGGATTTGATGACAAAGAAGAGGTCGATGAATTGTGAGACTATAAAGATGACACATCAAGTGAGTGCAATTGTGCACTCAATGGCTCCTAAATTGGAAGATCCCGACACTTTCACAATCCCTTGCACCATTGGAAGTGCCGACTTTGCCAAAGCTCTTTGTGATCTAGGGGCGAGTATCAACTTGATGCCCTACTCGGTTTTCAAAACATTAGGGATTGGGCAACCAAGAACCACTTCTATGAGGCTACAAATGGCGGATCGTACTATGAAGACACTATTGGGTATTATTGATGATGTGTTAGTTCAAGTTGATAAGTTCATCCTCCAGGCAGACTTTGTGATTCTTGATTGTGAAGTGGACTATGAGGTGCCTATTATTTTGGGTAGACCTTTCCTTGCTACGGGGAAGGCACTTGTTGATGTGGAAGCTGGCGAGCTCACCTTCAGGGTGGGTAATGAAAAGGTGGTTTTCCATGTGTGCAAATCTATGAGGCAACTGAATAGCAATGAAGTTTGCTCGTTTGTGGACTTGGTGACCGAGGTGATTTTTGATGATGCTAGTGCCATGATGAATGTTGATGATACTTTGGAGGCTGTATTGCTTAATCATGATGATGATGAGAAAGATGGCTATGTGGAATGTGTGAATGCATTGCAAGGAATGGGGTCGTACACTTATGAACCCCGCAAATTATCCTTAGATCTTGAAAACTGGAAGACTCCTCCAACAAAGCCCTCAATCGAGGAGCCTCCCACTTTGGAGTTAAATCCATTGCCTCCACATCTCTGGTATGAATTCCTTGGCCTGTGTTCTACTTTACCGGTTATTCTTTCCTCTTGTTTAACTAACGTGCAGGTAGACTCTACTTTGGCGGTGCTACAAAAGAGGAAGAAAGCTATCGGATGGACATTGGCAGATATTCAGGGTATAAGCCCCGCCTTTTGCATGCACAAGATTATTTTGGAGGAGGATGCCAAACCCTCCGTTGAACATCAAAGAAGACTAAATGAAGCAATGCAAGAGGTGGTAAAGAAGGAGATCATAAAGTGGTTGGATGTCGGGGTTGTTTACCCCATTTTCGATAGCTCGTGGACCTCTCCGGTGCAATGTGTCCCAAAGAAAGGGGGCATAACTATGGTCACCAATGACAAGAACGAGTTGATTCCTATAAGAACGGTGACCAGGTGGAGAGTGTATATGGACTATCGCAAGATCAACAATGTCACAAGGAAATTTCATTTCCCACTTCCCTTCCTTGATCAGATGCTTGATAAGTTCGTCGGTCGTGCTTTATATTATTTCCTTTATGGATATTCCGGCTACAATCAAATTCTTATTGCTCCGGAGGACCAAGAGAAAACTAATATTACATGTCCCTATAGTACTTTTGCATTCTCGCGGATGCCATTTGGGTTGTGCAATGCACCAACGACTTTTCAACGGTGTATGATGGCTATCTTCACCAACATGGTGGAGGATTTTCTTGAGGTCGTCGTGGATGATTTTTCTGTGGTTGGGAATTCCTTTAATGATTGCTTGACAAACTTGGATAAGGTCTTGGCAAGATGTGAGGAGATAAACTTTGTGCTCAATTGGGAGAAGTGTCACTTCATGGTCGAGGAAGGCATTGTCCTTGGCCACAAAATTTCAAAGAATGGTATTGAGGTCGATAAGGCTAAAATAGAGGTGATTTCTAAACTCCCACCCCCTACATCTGTGAAGGGAGTGAGGAGCTTCTTGGGTCATGCGGGGTTCTATCGCCGTTTCATCAAGGATTTTTCTAAAGTGGTGAACCACTTGTGTAATCTTTTGGAGAAGGATGCCAAATTCTATTTCAACGAGGATTTCATGAAGGAATTAGAATTGCTCAAGTTCAAAATTGGCTACTACTCCTATTATCACCGCACCAGATTGGAGCTTACCTTTTGAGCTCATGTGTGATGCCAGTGATGTGGTGGTCGGAATAGTTTTGGGCCAACGTATCAACAAAATCTTCCATCCAGTCTACTATGCTAGTAAGACCATGAAGGATGCTCAAGTCAATTACATAGTGACCGAAAAAGAGCTCCTTGTTATTATCTTTGCTATGGAGAAGTTTCGCCCGTACTTGATGGGTACAAAGGTGATTGTCCACACCGATCATGCGGCGCTTCAGTACCTAATGAGCAAAAAGGATTCAAAGGAGAGGTTAATGCGGTGGGTGCTTTTATTGCAAGAGTTCGATCTCGAAATTCAAGACCGCAAAGGCAGTGAAAACCAAGTGGCGGACCACTTGTCTCGCTTGGAAGAGTAGGGGAGGCCACATGAAGGCCTTGAGATTAATGACTCCTTCCCCGACGAGCAACTTCTAGCCTTTTCAATGACCGAGATGCCATGGTTCACCGACTTAGCAAATTACCTTGTGAGTGGTATTGTACCGAATGAGTTCTCTTCAAACCAAAGGAAGAATCTCAAACGAAATTGCCTTGACTATTATTGTGATGAACCGTATCTCTTTTGGATTTGTACTGATGGTATGATTCGACGATGTTTGCTAGAGGAAGAACAAATGGAAATTCTTGAGGCTTGCCACTCTTCACCATATGGTGGTTACCATGTTGGAGCGAGAACGGCGGCAAAAGTGTTGAGTTGTGGATTCTATTAGCTTACCCTCTACAAGGACGCTAGTGATCTAGTCAAGCGCTGTGATGAATGTCAAAGGGCTGGTGGGATTTCTAAGAAAAATGAGATGCCCCTCACCACCATCTTGGAAATTGACATTTTTATGTGTGAGGGATTGATTTCATGGGACCGTTCGTAAGCTCCTGTGGGAACACATACATTTTGGTAGCTACGGACTATGTGTCAAAGTGGGTTGAGGCCGTTTCTCTTCCCAACAATGAAGCTCGAAGTGTCGTGGCATTTTTGAAAAAGAATATCTTCACAAGATTCGGCACTCCAAGGACCATTATAAGTGATGGGGGATCGCACTGTTGCAACAAAGCTTTTGATACCTTACTCACCAAGTATGGTGTCACTCACAAAGTTTCGACCCCCTATCATCCTCAAGCAAACGGACAAGTGAAAGTCTCCAACCGGGAGATCAAGAGTATTTTGTCAAAGATCGTGAATGCCAACCGGACGGATTGGTTGAAGAAACTTGATGATGCTCTATGGGCTTATAAGACGGCTTACAAAACACCGATTGGGATGTCTCCATACCGATTGGTGTTCGGGAAAGCTTGTCACCTTCTGGTGGAACTTGAGCACAAAGCTATGTGGGCATTGAAGAAGCTTAATCTTGAGTGGGATGTCGCAGCTAACCTGAGGGTGGCAAAATTGAATGAGCTTGATGAATTCCGGTACCATGTATATACAAGTTCTTCCTTATACAAGGAGAAGATGAAGTACCTCCATGACAAGTACATCCGGAACAAGGAGTTCAAAAAAGGTGATCTTGTGTTATTGTTTAATTCTCGGTTATGGATGTTTTCGGGAAAGTTGAAGTCTAAGTAGAGTGGTCCGTTTGAGGTTGTGAATATGACCCTTTGGTGCATTAGACTTGAATAATAAAAATGATGAAGTGTTTAAAGTCAATGGTCACCGGGTGAAGCATTATCTTGGAAAAGTTGATGATGGCCACGTTGTGGCATTAATTCATTTCAAGTGATTGAAGGTAATATGCGTCGTGCCACGACATCAAATCAGGCGCTTCTTGAGAGGCAACCCATGTTTCTTTTTATTTTTGTTTTTCTTATTTTTTAGATAGGTTTTGTTTTGAGCTAACTGGTTTTGAAGTGAATTGCAGGAATGAGTGTGCTTTACAGGAACTGTGCTCAAGAAATTGGCCAAGTATTGAAAAAGTGCGGACCGTACAATATTGAATGCCACATAGAGAGGAGTCTGCGGCCGCACAATTCTTTGTGCGGCCGCACAACTGGAGACCAAAAAATGCAACTCTCTGAAGTTTGGAATTGCAGAGAAATGGCCATTCTACGGCCGCACACAAAATTGTGCGGACCGCACAAATATCTGCGGTCGTGCTCAATTTTGTGCAGACCGCAGATCTTCACAAGGGTTCAGGTAAAGAGTGTGGACCACACTAAAAAATGTGCGGCCGCACTCAGCTTCATTTTTTTTTACCTAATTTGGTCAACCTATAAATAGGCCCTCATAGCACTGTTTCAAACTTTACGCACTCTGAACTCTTGAGACTAAGGCTAGCACAGTGTACAAAAATTGTTTTACACTCTACACTCATTTCATCAGCCTAGATTCTACCTTGAATCCTTCATCACTTGTATGTTCAATTCATGTTTAGATTTTTCAAGTTTTCTTAATTTTTGTTTTTAAGTAGTATAGTTATTTTTAGGCCTAAAATGTCAAATGTTCATCATGTGTGCTTAGAATTGTGTGGGTAATCTCATATACACTCATTGGGGGCTAGGTAAATCATATATAATGTTTAATTTGTCAATACCATGTCTAAACTATGCAAAACAAATTGCAAAACCTAAGTTGAGTGTAGTATTATTTTGAATTGTTTGACCGCACATAAAATTGGACGGTCCGCAGATCCTGAGTTAGGGCAACAATGTATGCTTGCAATGTGTGGACCACACTCAAAATTGTGCGGTCCGTAGAAAAATATGTGCGACCGCAGATTTAACTTCAGAGAAACAGTAGTCTGAGCCTGGTCTTGTGCGGCCGCACTCAAAATTGTGCGGTCTGCATTTTAGTTATGCGACCGCACTTCAAATTATTGCGGTCCGCACAAGGCAGTATGCTGTCGCACTCAATATTATGTGGACCGCACTTTCACATATGCACACTGTTTTTCCTGCAACTGCTAACACACTGCTTCGGGACTTTAACTGACTCATGTTGCTTTGTATTGTAGACAATGGTTCGATCAATAAGTACAGGTGATACTTCTAAAGGGAGGGGTGAACCCTCCCGAGGCCGAGGCAAGGGTACTCAACCTCTCGCGGTACAGACGAAAGCAATAGCCAAGAAGCAAACCACTGGGAGAGGCAGGGCCACAGAGCCCTCAGAATCAAGCTCTTATGTCCCGTCTAGGGAAGCCTCCGAGGGTCACTCAGTGGAGGTACAACCAGAGGCCCAATATTAACCACCACAATTCACTGGGAGATACCAACTCCGCAACGAACCCTCCACCACAGCAAGTTCTTCTGAAGGTTCAGATGCCGGCAGCCAGGGTTCAGAGCCTTCCTCTACACATATTCCCCCTACACCAGTTGCAGTAGATGATGATGATGATGATGTTCCTGATGATGGTAGAGGAGGTGAAACTAGAGTTGGCGGCCTAGAGAGGTCGAAGAAGAAGAGGGCATGTAAAGATAGGTTTGTGATCTTGACAGCCTGCACAAAGTTCAGAGAATGGTGGCCCCAGAAATCGCTCACACTTGAGCGATAGTTCTTATTGAAGGATTTGGATAGATACATTCCAAATGTGCTTAGACAGTTCAGGGAGTGCAAGGGGTGGATGTGGTTCACCCAAAGTGTTATGGATGCCAAGGAGAATTTGGTACGGGAGTTCTATGCCAATGTGGCACACATCAAGAAGGGTACCAAAGTGACCAAGGTGAGGAACTTGAAAGTCAGATTTGACCAAAGCACTCTGAACACTTACTTGGGGTTCGAGAAGGTAGAGCCAGTCCAGTACTTGGAGAAGCTTTCTATGGGTGATGCAGCTCGCCCTTGGCTAGCAGAGATCTTGGCAGCTCCAGGACCACCACTACCGTTGATCACAGCGGGGGTTCCCATTGCACTGGCCACCCTCAATTTTGAAGCAAAAGGGTGGCAAACTTTTGTGTGCAGCCGTATAGACCCGAGACAGAATGAGAACAATCTTCCAATCCCCCGGGCAGTTTTGGTGGCATCTATCATGGCCGAGTGCCCAATTAATGTGGGTGCCATCATGTCGGCCAACATGTCAGTGGTTGTCAAAAAAGGTAAAAACTCCTACCCATATCCCAACACCCTCACAAAATATCTCACGGATGCAAAGGTGGAGCCGAGGAGTTTTGATACAAAGGTACGGGCCAAAAAGCCCTTCTCATGGTACTCTTTGCAAGGTCTGGGGAACCCAAAGTTCAAGGGTAAGGAAACTGCTACCGTTGGTCAGTTTGATGAGCCATCGGTGGTGGTTACAGATTCAGCTACTGAGCCTTCTACAGCTCCCATGCCTTCTGCAGCTGCCATGACTTCCACAGCAGCCGGCCCTTCCACCGAGACAGCTGACATTCCACTACCTTCATCTTCTAGACCATCAGCATCAGTACCAGTGCCTTCCTCATCCACATATCCACTGACTGTGATGCGAGTCTCCCAGACATTGGCGAGTCTCAATAACTGGATGCAGACAACTAATTCAAAGTTGTCTGATATATCCAGTGCTGTTGCAGCACAGTCTTCCACCCCAGCAGTACCACAGGTTCCTCCGTCAGTGGAAGAAGCATTGAAGAAGATCTTGGACAATTAGAAGACCATTATGGATACATTGGTGGCGCATGGGGGAGCTATTAAGGAGTTGGGTAAATAGGTGAAGAAGATGAGGAAATCTCAGGCCTCGAAGAAATCAGTGGACAGATTGAGGAAAGAAGTGACCAAGATTGCAGCAGCTGGTAACTTCCATTTGACCTACTGATGGAGACAGATCCATCAGTACCTCCAGACCCAACAACACCATCAGCAGAGGCACCAGCTGGCCAGTCTGACGAGCTAGACCTTGCTGCCCATACTACTGAGGAGGTGCGTCAGATGTTCACCAACCCAGTTACTCCCCGAACAGAGGATGATGAGATCCAGTTGGAGGAGCCCGAGGGTGGTGATGCTGCCATGCACACTGAGATCATATAGGGAGTTTTCTTCACTCTCTATCCTTCCTTATTTTGATTTTTGTTAAACATTGAGGACAATGCTTATTCTTTTTCAGGGGGGTGGTCTATTTTGGTTGATTTGATATGACATTGGCCTGTAATAACTATAATACTCTATTTTTATCTTTATTTTCTTTTTCATTATGTATATATTCCTCCCTCTCTTTTGATGTATATATTTTATTCCCTATTCTCGGTTTATATATTCATTTTCTTGTTTTTAGTAGTTTATTTCATAGCTTCTTTATTTTGCTTTCTTAGTAGTTTAGCTTCTTATTTACTTTAATAGCTTCTTTTTGATTTGGTAGCTTCTTTTTACGTTTAAGTGATCAATAAGCCTTTGGTTTTCTTAATGCCACGGTTCTTTCCAAAGGTAGGTTTTGTGTGAACTGAGTGGCTCTTCCCAACGATGGATGGAGTGATAACCTTGTTAAGGGATTGAGTCCGTTTTTGATGTTTAGGTAAAAATAGTAGTAATAATGAATAAAATGGTCAAGTATGCTTCACTTGGTACCTGGTTAAAAACAAGATCTTAAAAAGAAATGGCTCTAGTTAGTGACCTTGTGACTCTTATGTTGACTTAGGCAACCATCGGTGGTTTAGTTGAACTATTAGCGATTTTCAATATTGAATATAGTTGTTGTGGGCCCTCGACTCTATCCTCTTTGACAATCCAGTTGTGTGAGAGGTGAGATATTTCGTTACAAGTCCAAGTACCCGTGCGAATGGTCTAGAACTTTCCCCGAATGTGTTTCTAGGCAAAATTCTAAGTTTTGCTTGGCTTGAGAAGTGATTGTAGGTTCTCCTTGACCCGTTTTGAAACTTTCCATGCTCTACCAATGATGTTATCCCTAGTCAACCCATTTGAGCCTAAAACCTTTTTTATTTGATAACCATGTTACAAGCCTTTACCTGTTTGATAGTGACCCTCTCTTGGTACCCGAGCTTTCCTTAGCACTCATGAGAAACAAATGGCGAAAACATAAGTTTGGGGGAGAGACGAGGAGTTTGAAAGTAGTATCAAGGTACAAAAAGATAAAAGAAATGAAGAAAAGGAAAGGCAAAGGCAAAGAAAAAGAAAGAAAGAACAAAAGAAAAACACAAAAAGAAAGTGAATAAAGTGAAGAGTTGATGGGATTCAAAGAATAGCAAAAGTGCAAAGCATGGAGAAAAAAAAAGAAGGAGAAAGTGAATATCATGACCAAGAAAGAGTGATGTCAAGTCTCTCTAGTTCCCCTAAGGAAAAAGAAAGTGACTCAAAGAGTCGGCAAAAGCATGAGCCAAAAAGAGAAAATGGAGTGCTTAAGGAAAGATGAACCCGTTCTATTTCTACATTTCCCACCTTAGTCCAAAAGCCTTCATTACATGCCGAAAAAGCCCTACGTGATTTCAAGCCGAGTAAGCTTACATTATTGTTGATCTGCATGAGGGGCAAGCATATGGTACTTAGAGCCGTACTTGTGATATTCTTTCGAGAGTGATGAGCGAACTTTTCACAAGTCATTTAATTGAGTGCTATATTCTTAAGTGAGATGAGCTAACATAGAGTATAGGAGGAGGAGTTTGGGATCCACAGTGACCTACATGAAAGTGCGAACTTCCTTGATAAGTAAAGTCAACTCTTGATGCTCAAGTGTCATATTAGAGCTATTCGTGCTTTAACCTTCAAAACAGTGCCTTGTTGATAATTCATGAGTGTGTGGGTCATTGTTGGTCCCAATTGATGTGTGTTTGATTCACCTTAGGCTAGCTGAAATAGCTCTTTTCTTATGGAGGTGGGAATTACCTTATTTGCTTGAGGACAAGCAAAAGCTTAAGTTTGGGGGAGTTGATAAGTGGGGATTTTGACTACTTATTTGCTCCCTTTTTACTTTCGTTTTAGCTCAAAAACGCTTAAAGGTATTCTCAAAAACTGATAAAATATGCTTTCTTGCAGGTGTATTAGAAAATGAGCCAAAGCGATGAAATTCAACACAAGAAGGAGTATTTTTGGTTAAGGACTAAAACCAAGCAAAAAGGGTAATGTGCGGACCGCAGAATTTTGTCTGCGGCCGCAGATCATGAAGGGATTTCTGTCAAAGTGTTACAACCCAAATTCGCATATCATAGATCATGCCGTAAGGTAGTCGACGTAAATCCAAGAAGAGATTATCTTTGAGATGATAATAAGTTAATCCTGTTGGTCTTAAACGATACAAGGGTGTATAAGAGTGGTTAACAAGTATTTGAAGTTAAGCTAATCAAGGATGTTGTAACCCGTATTTTCGGATAACACTAGAGGTGATTAATTGTCCCAAGAGGTCTTGTTTTAATGTATTTGAATCATATAATATCCGTATCATAAGTTTTGAAGTCAAGCAAGTTATGAAACAAAAGTCGATAAAAGTTGTCGCAACTTAGGTTTATAATTTAACTTAAACTTTAGGTTAAATGTTACTGCATTTTACTCCCAATGTGCTTGGAATTATGGGGTGCTATCAAATTGAAGATCTATGAGTCTAGTTTCCAACGCATTAAACCGTTCGTCGATACGATCTCGGAATAGAGAGATATTCGCGTTTTCGCGAGAGTGCGCCAAGCTGCTCTCTATGGGGCCCACAAAGGCGGTTTAAGACATTTGGACATATATAAGATAACTCAACCCCGTTTTAAGTCATTATTTTTCAGTATATTCAGACCTTATAACCCTAAAAACATTCTCTCAAGGTTCTCTCATGATCCAAGACCCAAACAAAGGGCAAACAACACAAATCAAATGTCGGGAATCCCGTGGTGCTAGTAAGTTTCTTGTTTTTCTTGTTGTTGCTGATTTTTGTGTTGTTCCAGCTCGTGTGGGAGGTTGTTTTAAGTGCTTTATGTTCTGTAAATACACCTTTAAGTTTTTAATATCAACCCTAGGTGATTTCAAGTCTTCTAAAGTAATTCTAGTGCCGAAAAACCCGAATTAATTGCTAGTTTCGCTTCCTTATTCTTGTGGCAGAATTGAAGGGATATTTCGTGAAAAATTAAGGTCAAATTGGAGTTGTTCTTTCTGTTTAAAGGTAATGAACCTCTTACTCTATATATATTAAACATTATCCAAGTTGTGGCTAAGTCGTTGATGCTAGAACTTGTAAAATATATATCGAAAGGCTTGGTAGTAATGTTGTTAGTTGGTGGACTGTTTTGGAGACTCAATATGATTATTAATGATGTTGTTTGGGCTGTTTGGTGATTGTATTGACTTGTGGGAAGTCATATAAATAGGGGAGGTGCTGTCCGTTTCATCGTAAAATAGGTTGCGGTCGATACATAATAGTTACGACGCTTAAACGATAATGATAGTGTCATTTCTCTTATTGTAGACTAAGGAGTCGTGACATTTGCATAGCTTGAGGTTGGGCAGTATATACAAGGTATGTGAGGCAATACCCTTCATTCTTTTGCACGACTCCAATTGTACATAATGTAATGAACGAGCTCCCAAAGATACTCTACTCTTAGAAGCTAGCAGTACTTACATTGCTGCCCTTCTTATGAAACGATTGATATTGATGTTACTTCTCTTATTCTTATATTATCAATGTTGTTGGTAGTTCCTGATTCTTATAAGATTCTTGATGAAGAGTTAATCCTAATAACGTGTACGAAAGATACCGACCTTACGTCACTCCGAAAGGTTCAAATTATGATTCCAACGAGTCCAGCATGCATCATATATATGTATCTATTTTACTCTACCGAGCCGCGCTATAGTCGGCCGGGTATGGCACCTATTGTGCAACCACTGATCAGTTGGGTTTTACCGAGCTCCACGTGGCCGGGTACGATTCTACCGAGCCCTATGATGGCCGGGTACGTTTTACCGAGCCTATTATGGCCGGGTACGATATGATGATGATGATGCCCACAAAGGCATATGTTTTAAACGTTTACGTATATATATATATGTATGTATCATGTATTTCATGTCAGTAGCCCTCAAAGGTACCCAGATGTCACAGGTTGTATATTCCCTATCACTGTTTACATTATTATTCTTACTTATGCTATTCTGCCTTACATACTCAGTACTTTATTCGTACTGACGTCCTTTTTATTTGTGGACGCTGCATGTCGTGCTGCAGGTCCTGATAGACAGGTAGACGTCGCTCCCCCATCACAGTAGGCTATCCGGTTCAGCGTTATTGGCAAGATCCTTTCTCCGGACTTGCCGTGGTCTTGGTATGCATTTTTGTTATCGACATTATGGGTATGTCGGGGCCCTGTTCCGGCAATGTTGTAGCACTTATGTTCTTTTAGAGGCTCATAGACAGGTGTCGACTCATGTATGGTTTGGAATGCCTTGTTGGCTGATTTTTGTTGTATAGTCTTTCATGGCACCATGGTAGCTCGTACCTTATATATAGTTTCTTGACAGTCTTGTCATCCCATGTTACGTATGTTCATGACATTATCTTTCATTGTTGGATGTTCATGATCCATGTCTTTCATTTATATTGGTCTTGTCGGCCCTTAAAGATAATAAGGAAGGTTAGAAAATGTACGTTGGTGCTCGGCAAGTATGGCCCGGGTGCTAGTCATGACCCTCCAGTTGGGTCGTGACAAACTTGGTATCAGAGCAAGTCTGTCCTAGGGGTTGTCTATGAGCCGTGTCTAGTAGAGTTTTGATTATGGATGTGTAGCGCGCCACATTTATAATCAGGAGGCTACGTGACATCTAGGGTTGTTACTTTCTTCCTGAATCTAGATCGTGCGTAGAGTTGAGTCGTAAGTGTTCATATCTAATATTCACCTTGTTTTCTTTTAGCGATGCCTTCGACTAGGAAGCAAGCGATTAGTAAACGGCTTGATACAGCTGTAGGAGAGGGTAACATTCAGGTACCTCCAGCCATAGCAGGCCAAAGTGAGCCTCAGAGTGAGATGCCGTCTCATACCTCTCTGTCTCCTCCAGAGGATATTAGGAGGCACCCAGTTCATCCAGTTCCTCCGTCTGGCACTACAGACCACGATATGCGCAGTGCAGTGCAGTTGTTGAGTAGCTTAGTAGCTGCTCAGGCTCAGAGGCAGAATACCGGTGCTGCTGATAAACCGGTTAGTGCAGGAGTTCGTGATTTTATTAATCTAGACCCTCCAGTGTTTACCGGATCAAACCCCAAGGAGGACCCGCAAACATTTATTGATCAGGTTCATCGTACATTGCGGGTTATGCATGCTAGTGATACGGAGGCAGTAGAGTTGGCTTCTTATCGGTTACGGGATTTAGCGGTTTTCTGGTATGATAGTTGGGAGAGATCTAGGGGTCCGAACGCTCCTCCAGCCGTGTGGAAGGAATTTTCTGAGGCCTTTCTTCATCACTACTTACCAGCTGAGATACAATGAGCTAGAGCTGATAAGTTCTTGAACCTTCGACAGGGTAATATGAGTGCATGAGAGTATAGTATATAGTTTGATTCTTTATCAAGGTATACTCCCCATATGGTGGCCGAGATGAGTGATAGGGTGACCACATCTGATAAATGAGTGCACAACAGCCTCCTTGGTAGAGGGCATGGATATTTCCCGTATTCAGGCTTATGCCCAGACCCTTCAGGATCATAAGTTATATGCTAAGCTCTCTAAATGTGAATTCTTGCTGAACTCAGTAGCATTCCTTGGCCATGTGATATCTGATGAGGGTATTAGTGTCAACACTCAGAAGATCGATGCAGTGAAGAATTGGCCGAGACCTACAACACCGTCAGAAGTTCGCAACTTCCTGGGGCTAACAGGATATTATAGGCGGTTTGTAGAAGGGTTTTCCTCTATATCAGCACCATTGACTAAGTTAACATAGAAAACTACCAAGTTCCAGTGGTCTGATGCTTGTGAACATAGTTTTCAGGAGCTAAAGAATCGATTGACATCCGCGCCAATGCTCACTCTCCCAGAAGGAACAGAAGGTTATGTGGTATATTGTGATGCCTCAGGTATAGGTTTGGGGTGTGTATTGATGCAACGTGGGAAGGTGATTGCTTATGCATCAAGACAATTAAAGAAGCATGAAAAGAATTACCCGACTCATGATTTGGAATTGGCTGCAGTAATATATGCTTTGAAGATATGGCGGCACTACTTATACGGCGTCCATATTGACATCTACACAGATCACAAAAGTTTACAATACATCTTCAAGCAGAAGGAGTTGAATTTGAGGCAGCGTAGGTGGCTTGAATTACTGAAAGACTATGACGTCGAGATATTGTACCATCCTGGTAAAGCCAATGTTGTGGCAGACGCTCTCAGCCGTAAGTCAATGGGAAGCTTAATACATATTGAGGCAGGTAGACAAGGGTTGACCAAAGAGCTTCACCAGCTGGCCAATATGAGAATCAGATTGTTGGACTCTGATGACGGAGGTGTTACTGTACAGAATACAGCAGAATCATCTTTGGTAGCCGAGGTAAAAGCACGGCAATATGAAGATCCTACCTTAGTAAGATTGAGAGAGGGAATTCAGCAGTGTAAGATTACAGCTTTCAAGATCGGAGGAGATGGGACACTGAGATACCAGGGCCGATTATGTGTGCCTAGTGTGGCAGGGTTGCGAGAGAAGATTATGATTGAGATTCATCAGTCCCGATATTCTATCCATCCTGGCTCGACAAAGATGTATCATGACGTTAAGGAGCAGTATTGGTGGGACAACATGAAGAAGTCTAATTGCAGAATTTGTAGCCCAGTGTCCTAATTGTCAACAAGTAAAGATCGAGCATCAGAAACCCAGTGGATTGATTCAGAATATAGAGATTCCGACCAGGAAATGGGAGGTGATTAATATGGACTTCATTATTGGATTACCTCGCTCTTATCATAAGTTTGACTCCATTTGGGTGATAGTTGATCGACTTACAAAATCTGCCCATTTTCTACCCGTTAAGACAACTTACACGGCTGAAGATTATGCGAAGTTGTATATCAAGGAGATTGTTAGGCTTCATGGTGTGCCGGTATCCATTATATCAGACCGAGGAGCTCAATTTACGGCTAACTTTTGGAGGTCTTTTCAGAAGGGTTTAGGCACACAAGTAAATCTCAGCACTGCATTCCATCCGCAGACTGACGGACAGGCTGAACGTACCATCCAGACGCTGGAAGATATGCTACGAGCATGTGTTCTAGATTTTAAGGGGAATTGAGATGACCATCTGGCACTTATAGAATTTGCCTACAATAATAGCTACCATTCCAGTATTAAAATGGCCCCGTATGAGGCACTGTACGGGAGGAGATGTAGATCACCAGTTGGATGGTTCAAAGTCGGTGAGACAGAATTATATGGGCCAGATTTGATTTACCAAGCCATTGAGAAGGTGAAACTGATACAAGAGCGGCTGAGGACGGCAAAAAGCAGGCAAAAATCTTATTCCGATGTCCGACGTCGTGATCTGGAATTTGAGGTTGGTGATTGGGTTTTCCTGAAGATCTCGCTGATGAAGGGTATTATGCGTTTTGGGAAGAAGGGTAAGTTGAGTCCGCGGTATATTGGGCCGTACAAAATTCTTCGACGAATTGGACAGGTTGCTTACGAGTTAGAATTGCCATCTGAATTGGAATTTGTCCACCCGGTATTCCATGTATCTATGTTGAGGAAATGTATTGGAGACCCTTCTCGGGTCGTCCCTATCAAAGATGTACAAGTTACAAAGGATCTATCATATGATGAACTGCCAGTGGCTATTTTAGATCGACAAGTCCGCAAGCTGAGAACAAAGGATGTAGCTTCCATGAAAGTATTATGGAGGAAAAAGAATATAGAAGAAATGACATGGGAAGCAGAAGAGGAGATGAAGTCTAAATACCCTTACCTATTCCAGAGTGAAAATAACGAGGATACCGGGGGAAAGAAGGACGCATTATAAGGTGAAACGGCTCTATGAGATAAGCAATAGCTTGTGAATACTCTTTTTTTAATACAAAATGGTGATATGCAGATAATGTACATATCCATAATGCTTTGTATAGTCTTGTATGGCCATAGGTTGGGTTTAACTGCTTGCAAGTTTGGCTAGTGTCCATTTTATAAGGGAAACTCAGCCGGAAATCTCCGTCGGAATCCACGATGAGTTAGACACCCCATAAACCCTTACATTCGAGGACGAATGTTCCTAAGGGGGAGAGGATGTTACAACCCAAATTCGCATATCATAGATCACGCCGTAAGGTAGTCGACGTAAATCCAAGAAGAGATTATCTTTGAGATGATAATAAGTTAATCCTATTGGTCTTAAACGATACAAGGGTGTATAAGAGTGGTTAACAAGTATTTGAAGTTAAGCTAATCAAGGATGTTGTAACCCGTATTTTCGGATAACACTAGAGGTGATTAATTGTCCCAAGAGGTCTTGTTTTAATGTATTTGAATCATATAATATCCGTATCATAAGTTTTGAAGTCAAGCAAGTTATGAAACAAAAGTCGATAAAAGTTGTCGCAACTTAGGTTTATAATTTAACTTAAACTTTAGGTTAAATGTTACTGCATTTTACTCCCAATGTGCTTGGAATTATGGGGTGCTATCAAATTGAAGATCTATGAGTCTAGTTTCCAACGCATTAAACCGTTCGTCGATACGATCTCGGAATAGAGAGATATTCGCGTTTTCGCGAGAGTGCGCCAAGCTGCTCTCTATGGGGCCCACAAAGGCGGTTTAAGACATTTGGACATATATAAGATAACTCAACCCCGTTTTAAGTCATTATTTTTCAGTATATTCAGACCTTATAACCCTAAAAACATTCTCTCAAGGTTCTCTCATGATCCAAGACCCAAACAAAGGGCAAACAACACAAATCAAATGTCGGGAATCCCGTGGTGCTAGTAAGTTTCTTGTTTTTCTTGTTGTTGCTGATTTTTGTGTTGTTCCAGCTCGTGTGGGAGGTTGTTTTAAGTGCTTTATGTTCTGTAAATACACCTTCAAGTTTTTAATATCAACCCTAGGTGATTTCAAGTCTTCTAAAGTAATTCTAGTGCCGAAAAACCCGAATTAATTGCTAGTTTCGCTTCCTTATTCTTGTGGCAGAATTGAAGGGATATTTCGTGAAAAATTAAGGTCAAATTGGAGTTGTTCTTTCTGTTTAAAGGTAATGAACCTCTTACTCTATATATATTAAACATTATCCAAGTTGTGGCTAAGTCGTTGATGCTAGAACTTGTGAAATATATATCGAAAGGCTTGGTAGTAATGTTGTTAGTTGGTGGACTGTTTTGGAGACTCAATATGATTATTAATGATGTTGTTTGGGCTGTTTGGTGATTGTATTGACTTGTGGGAAGTCATATAAATAGGGGAGGTGCTGTCCGTTTCATCGTAAAATAGGTTGCGGTCGATACATAATAGTTACGACGCTTAAACGATAATGATAGTGTCATTTCTCTTATTGTAGACTAAGGAGTCGTGACATTTGCATAGCTTGAGGTTGGGCAGTATATACAAGGTATGTGAGGCAATACCCTTCATTCTTTTGCACGACTCCAATTGTACATAATGTAATGAACGAGCTCCCAAAGATACTCTACTCTTAGAAGCTAGCAGTACTTACATTGCTGCCCTTCTTATGAAACGATTGATATTGATGTTACTTCTCTTATTCTTATATTATCAATGTTGTTGGTAGTTCCTGATTCTTATAAGATTCTTGATGAAGAGTTAATCCTAATAACGTGTACGAAAGATACCGACCTTACGTCACTCCGAAAGGTTCAAATTATGATTCCAACGAGTCCAGCATGCATCATATATATGTATCTATTTTACTCTACCGAGCCGCGCTATAGTCGGCCGGGTATGGCACCTATTGTGCAACCACTGATCAGTTGGGTTTTACCGAGCTCCACGTGGCCGGGTACGATTCTACCGAGCCCTATGATGGCCGGGTACGTTTTACCGAGCCTATTATGGCCGGGTACGATATGATGATGATGATGCCCACAAAGGCATATGTTTTAAACGTTTACGTATATATATATATGTATGTATCATGTATTTCATGTCAGTAGCCCTCAAAGGTACCCAGATGTCACAGGTTGTATATTCCCTATCACTGTTTACATTATTATTCTTACTTATGCTATTCTGCCTTACATACTCAGTACTTTATTCGTACTGACGTCCTTTTTATTTGTGGACGCTGCATGTCGTGCTGCAGGTCCTGATAGACAGGTAGACGTCGCTCCCCCATCACAGTAGGCTATCCGGTTCAGCGTTATTGGCAAGATCCTTTCTCCGGACTTGCCGTGGTCTTGGTATGCATTTTTGTTATCGACATTATGGGTATGTCGGGGCCCTGTTCCGGCAATGTTGTAGCACTTATGTTCTTTTAGAGGCTCATAGACAGGTGTCGACTCATGTATGGTTTGGAATGCCTTGTTGGCTGATTTTTGTTGTATAGTCTTTCATGGCACCATGGTAGCTCGTACCTTATATATAGTTTCTTGACAGTCTTGTCATCCCATGTTACGTATGTTCATGACATTATCTTTCATTGTTGGATGTTCATGATCCATGTCTTTCATTTATATTGGTCTTGTCGGCCCTTAAAGATAATAAGGAAGGTTAGAAAATGTACGTTGGTGCTCGGCAAGTATGGCCCGGGTGCTAGTCATGACCCTCCAGTTGGGTCGTGACACAAAGCTTCTTTGAAAAGTGCGGACCGCACAATAATTGTGCGGCCGCAGAACTCAAGAGTGCAGCCGCACTCAGAAATGTGCGGTCCGCAGAACCTGAAGAAGTGCAGTCACAATTCAATATTGTGCGGCCGCAGAAGTCCCTCCTGTCAAGCTCTGCATCAAAGTGCGGACCGCACACAGAATTGTGCAGCCGCAGAACCTCCAAAAGGAAAATTTTGTCCGAAAATTTTAGCTGTGTATAAATAGTCCTTTTTGACAAAATTAGGTTAAATTTGAACATCTGAAAGTTAGGAGCCGTTTTTATTTACTGCTTTAGGAAATTTTATTATAGTTTGTCTATTTTACATTGGATTGTTATCTCTTTATCATTGAATATGAGTTTAATCTTCTATTATTCTTTAATTTCTTCATTTTCATTTATGAGTAGCTAAATTTCTAGCTAGGGTTGTAACCCAACCCTAGTGTGGGTACCTAATGGGTGTTTGATTTAGGGCTTATTTATGGTTGATTGTGTCATATCTAGCCTAGTTCTTGCTTTAATTGTAGAATTAATGGTTGCAAATACTGATTCGAGCCTATTTGACTTTGTCTCTATTTGATAAAGAGAGACTGAGTCTAGGAAAACTTGGCTAATAAAATATTGGGGTGAACTCAAGAAATCGATAGTCCCAATTAAAGGGTTGAATCTAGAGATAGTAAAACCTGACTTGAGCATCTATCAACTGTTTTGTGAATTACCCATTTGAACTTGAGAAAGCCAAATTAGGCAAAACCACTGTATTACCGAGAGGTATTGAGCGGGTAATTGCGTGTTGATTGTTATATTACACCCCGACCTACCAAACCTGCCCTAAAGCCCACAACCCGTTAGCCAAACACCTAGGTGGAAGTCACAACCCTAGATCTTTTACATACTTGAAAAACAACACCAAAAATATTATTCTCTAGCTTTATATTTGCAAACCGTAGCATAATTTAGAAGTAGAATCAAAATACAGTTTGTGGAAGTGCATCTTAGACACTTTACGTTCTTAGTCCAAATATATACCTAATCCCATCTACGCTCTCTGTGGATTCGATCCCGACTCCTAGTTGAGTATTATTATTGCAATCGACCGCTTCACAACCCCAAATTGAGGTATGATTTGGGCGAGATCAAGTCCTCAGCCATTATGAAGTCATGCATTCTTGTTTTCCACCAACCATAGTATTGGCCGTTGAATCTTGGTGGTCTGTACGTTGATTGTCCTTCCTCGAAGTTTGGTGGAGTAGCCATGAGGATCCTTTCTAGGTGTTAACCTTTTAGAAAGAACCTGCTCTGATACCAATTAAAAGAAACTAAGAGTCCACCAAACTATATAGAGAACCAGGTTCTCTATCAATCCCCACAGTAAGCAACAAACCGTAAAATCATACAGTATAGGGAACCAGCTTCTCTATATGTTCCAACAGTAAATCGGCAGTAAATAAAGAACACGTGATATTTACGTGGAAAAATCATTGCTTAAGGGATTAAAAACCACGACCTACCTTAGTAGGATTTCAACTCCACTAAACCGAGCAAACTTCAGATTACAACCTATTGCAATCTAGGAATTAAACTCTTAATCTAGGAATCCTTACAATAACTCTATTGTAAGCCCTTTGTAATAACTCTATTACAAAGCACCAAACCTTAACTAACTCTAGTCAATCTAGGAATTAAACTCTTAATCTCTCACCCCTTACAATAACTCTATTGTAAGCCCTTTGCAATAACTCTATTACAAAGCAACAAACCTTGACCAACTCTAGTCAAGAATCTAAACCAAACAACAGTTTAAATTTATCCTACAAAGACACTTCTTGAAAGTAGTGTATGATTATAAATGAAGAACAAAATAACAAAGACTCAACAAACGACTTAAGATATCTTCAATCTTTGGATCTGGTCTTTGATGTTGCTGCAGCTTTGTTCTTAAGAGGGGTGGTGGCTAGCACTTGAGAGAATATGATTATTTGAATTTTCAAGTGTTGGGAAAATGAATTCTCTTGCCTCATTAAATAATATGTGTGTGTGAGGTAATCAAGGATGGTGCAATAAGATTTCTTTTAGTTTGGCCTTACCAAGCTACAATTGTGTTGTTGTACTGATGCAAGACGGTACAGTGAAGCAGCCTGCCAGACAGTATAGTGTAGCAACTTTTACAGTTGTAGAGTTAATTGCATGACGACCAGAGAAACTGATCCCTATTTGTTCCCTCTGTTATTCCCTTATCTGATTTCATTGAGAATTGTATCAGACATCTTACTAGTTACTCTGAACGCAAGGGAACTAATTGTATCAGGTTCCTTATTTGGTTCTCTCATAAAGTTTGTCAAATCATCAAAACAAAAGACGCATAACTTATCATTAGTGTTTTGATAAAACTTTTAATAGTAATAACTAAATATTATGTGTACGTGTTAACTAATGCATGTAATGACTTCCGCTTAATAAGTGAGGCAAGTCATTTCCCCTTAAAAGTGATAACTAAACCCCAAAGTAGTCGTCTGGCTCCTTTAAGATGCATTCTGATCTCTTTCACATTCCACACTAAGCGTTTACTGATCTAAAGCTAATTTAACTTTATCTAATCTATACCTAATTCCTGCTCAAGTTTAATTACCATAAACTATGACTTCAACATTTCCTCAAACTAAAGCGAATCACAGTTAGGATGGATCAATGTTGACTCGAAAAATCAGATAACGTTAAATTTATGTACGGTTCTAAGGATACGTGATACCCTTTGATACAAAGATAGCAATACGAGTATTCTTGACTATGAAAATGAGAATGATGAACAGAAAGAATGAGTAAAATGAAGTAAAACAAGCACAAGGAGATATCTTTGTATATGAGAAAACATCTTTTGTTCCAATCTATTCAGTGTGTTTATAGCTTACAAGGATCTCTCCTTTTATAATAGAGGGTCATTACTTTATTTATAACAAAATAATAAAATAAAGCATATAGTGGAGGACCCATGATTATTTCTCTCTTCCTCGATTCCCGACAAGATTCTCTCTCTTGGTGCGGTTCTAACGACTCTTGTCTGTGAGCTCGATACTGGCTCGAACTCGATACTGGCTCGAATTCGTTACTGGGACGGCCCTTTGGTCTTGGCTTGAGTTCGACCTTCGGGATGGGCGTGGCGCATTTCCGACCTCGAAGCAATGCCTTGCGGATCGATTTGGTCACGGGCTCGATAAGATTATCGAGCCGACCTCGAGCACTCTTCGGACTCGAGGCTCGTTTGTACTGTCTTCGGAGCTCACTCCCAAAATCCTACTCCGGTTTCTTGCCACTCGAACTCGATCGAACGTAGGAAGGCCGAAATCTATTTTGACCGTATACACCATAGTCCAATGTTCATTTTCTAATATATCTTCATTTCCTTGATATCTTTGTAAACCAACGGCGAAATGCACAAACTCTAATTATTTATAGGAACTTTCGGAGGATCAAAGAGCAGATGCGGTGAACAGCATGGTGTATGAAGCAAATGCGAGAATCAGAGATCCAGTATTCGGCTGCGCTGGAGCAATTTGCCAGCTACAGAAGCAAATAAGTGAGCTTCAAGCACAACTTGCCAGGTCTCAAGTAGAGATGTTGAATGTGCAGTCCCAAAACGCCAATTTAGTGGCATTAATTTTCAGGGAGATGTCACATAATCAAGTAAACAAAGATAAGAATGATATGCACAGTTTTATAGAAATACCAGCCTCTTGTTGGAAGACAATAGTGTATATGCAGCTCGGGAACCACTTTGGACATGATAGAAAAAAATGTTGGAATATTTCCACAAAATTATACTTTAACAATATTTCCCCCACATAAGAAGAATGCAATGACATTCTTTTGTTCGTCTCCCACATCGGATGGAAATGGGGACTTGGTCTTCTTATATTGCAATTTGTATAACTCAATAAGAATTATTTTTCATTAAACACTAATAATCTAGAGTGTTTACGAGATTATCAAAGGTATTTGCATGTGAGATGTAATATATTAGACTTTTTTTTCTCTAATTTGACGTCAAATACGGATACTGGTATACTACTTTTAATTTGTTGATATATATCCTTTTCGTTTAACTAGTAATTATCAAGTTTCCTTGTTCAATTTTGTCTTTTGACTGTATTTGTTGAGCTAACTCCACCTTTTATTGATAACTAGACTCCAAAATTTGGCAAAGAGATCTTATCTCATTGAGTTGTTTGAAAAAAGAGTTAAAATTTGGTGTGTTCTTTGTTTCTTTCTAAAACTAATAAGGATGCTTTCCTTTGAAATTAAATTTTAGAAGGAAAACGAAAAAGAAAATGTAGGTTCACAGGTATAGAATTGTTAATTACTTGAAAACTGTGTAAAAATACTATAAATCACAATAATTAACAATGGGACGCGCCGCAAGAAAGAAAGAATCTGTATTTATGATCTTGAAATTGTTACCTATAAATATTATAAATCACAATAATTAACATAACACTCATTAAGCACCAACAAAGGAAGAATTTGTATTTGTGATCTTGAAATTGTACCTCTTTTTGCGAACTGAAATTGATGTTTGGAGAGAAAACATCTATTGTGTATTTTGTTATATAGCTAGAAAAGGAGTTGGTTAACTGTAATTTTGTCACAGAAGTAAGTTTTATGCACCCCTCTGTCAAGTGTTTTTTTTTTGGCATGGTATAAAAGGATTATGCCTCCTCATGGCATAAATTTTATGTAAAAAATAATAATTTAAAATATTTAGAAGGCATATAAAAATATTGCAGTAAAAAAAAAATTCGTTTGACTCTTAAAATTCAAATATCACCATATAAATTGAGACGGAGAAAATAGTTACAAGGAAAGATTGACCTAGTGCTCGAATAAGAAGTTGCCTCTTCTTGGAATGAAACAATGAAAAACCCTATCAGACCTTAAGGAGACTTGAATTTCATTAAGGATATGTTTTGAAAACCATCCTGGAAAATAAGATTTCGGTGTAATTAGACAATTTTGGCATATTTTATAGCCAAGAAATATATACTCTCAGGTTCTGAAGGCGAAGATGAGAATTGCTAATAAATATGTGGTGTAATAATAAGGTAACTTTTCATTATTGGAAAAAGGCCACTTAAGGTCCACCTATTGGAACCCTAACTTGGGGAAGAAAGCAATGATATCTTCAAGAAAAATGAGATATTTTCGTTCCAGAAAAGCAATCTAAGTCAGCAAAAAAAAGTTAAGCTTGTTGTCGTTCCAACTGGAGCTTCCTCGTTAGTGGGGAAGATATTTATGATATTTTTGAATTTTGAGTAACGGCGAGCCAAGATTGAACCAAAACTAAAACAGGGGTAATTGTACAATAATAAATAATTCAGATATAAATTTTGATTATTTCCCCGATAGTTAAATATATATGTGGACTCAAATAAACAATAATGCCTCTATCTAATCAATCCCAAGGACCTTGATCGATAAACAACTT
This sequence comes from Nicotiana tabacum, assembly GCF_000715075.1. NCBI lineage: Eukaryota > Viridiplantae > Streptophyta > Magnoliopsida > Solanales > Solanaceae > Nicotiana > Nicotiana tabacum. The sequence goes on along the minus strand of NC_134092.1, from coordinate 95,260,509 downwards.
TTTAAGACATTTGATCAAAAAAAGAAAAAGAAACATTTTAAGCCCCCCAAAACGTTTATTAATCAGCAGACGAATTTAAAATTTAGAACTTATGTCGGCAAACGATTGGATCGTGCAAAGTTGCAAAAGCGATGATTTTTCCTTCCTTTTTCTTGGTTTGTTTGTAAAAGTTATGTAAACATAGAAAAGATACTCCCTGAATGATGACACTGAGAAAAGGAAAAGAACAAAACAAAGATTATCGTTGCAAAAGTACCCTACTATTTGATTGGATAATAATTCCAACTTCTAAGTCCTAAGTTCCAAAGTCATAACCAATTTGCATAATTAAATAATTAGCTATTTGAAAGGACCTATTTAATCACTAATAGAAATGAGAAAACAATCTCCTTAAATAGAAATTGTCTAGAAAGAGGCCGAGGAGATGTTCACTAATTTTTGGCTAGGTTATTAGCTACAAGACAACATAAATATTATACCTTGTGATTTAAGAGATAATGCTCGGTTCTTAGAAATTAAATGATGTTTCTTTGACCGTAATCTTTTTTTTCTATCACAATCCGAAATTCTCACTTTCGGGACCGTGATGGCGCCTTACATAGCAAGCCAACGTTAAAATAATCTTAGCCATGTCTAAACAAATTAAATTAAACAAAAGTCCATTACTGAAATAAAGTGCGGAATACCATAACAAACGAATTATCCAAATACATCCCCGAATCTGGTATCACAAATGTACGAGCTACTAGAATAATACAAATAAAACTCTGAATAAAATGAAGCTGTCTGAGAAAAATATACAGCTACGATAAAGTGGAAGAAGACTTCAGAACTACCTTCTCGACCATACGATGAGCCTTCATATAAGAAATAATCTTGTTGGTAGAATGACGAGGTTTTGACCAATATTGTCCCTTATCTTTGAGGGTAGGTCTATTTTGGTCCCTCAAATATAACCCTGAGCATATTTAGTCCCTTAAGTATGCTAAAGTGGAGCACCTTTAGTCTCACTGATACAATATATTCAAAAACTAACGGTGTTACCCAACTCTGATTCATTAAGCAAATCTTTTGCTCTAAAATAAAATGTTTCCTCTCATTTTATTGGATAACGCAAATTATCACTTTAATTCCTCATTTTTAGATAATGTCTTCTAAAATTTTGATCTTGAAAATATCCCATTCTGTGCCAGTTTTCAATGAGAAAATGACACTGTATAGCCGCTGTTAAAATAATAGCCGAAAAAATATATAAAATTTGTAAATTGTTTTGTGTATATATATATACATTTAAAAATTTCGGTTGATTTTTCCAAAAAGAAAAAGTTAAAATTTGAAAAAAATAGAGCTGACAAGATCACTTCTAGGCATATTATTGAAGCAAACGAATAACCAGGTTGTATTATCATTTTTAGCCCGTGCCAAAAATTATTTACATCTGGTAGCGGAATAAGTATATAAAGTTGATATATTTTTTGTATATTAACATACAAAAAAAAATTAAAAAGAAAATATATATATATATATATATATATATATATATATATATATATATATATATATATATACACACACAAAATATATAAATTTTATATATTTTTTCGGCTATTATTTTTATAGCGGCAATACAGTGTCATTTTCTTATTGAAAACTAGCACAAAAGGAGATATTTTCAAGGTCAAAATTTTAGAAGACATTATCTAAAAATGAGAAATTAAAGTGATAATTTGCGTTATCCAATAAAAAAAGAGGCAACTTTTCCTTCAGAGCAGAAGATTTGCTTCATGAATCAGAGTTGGGTAACAACGTTAGTTTTTGAATATATTCTGTCAGTGAGGCTAAAGGTGCTCCACTTTATCATACTTAAGAGACTAAATATGCTCAGGGCTATATTTGAGGGACCAAAATAGACCTACCCTCAAAGATAAGGGACAATATTGGTCAAAACCTCTATCAGTGAGATTAAAGATGCTCCACTTTAGCATACTTAAGGGACTAAATATGCTCAGGGTTATATTTGAGGGACCAAAATAGACCTACCCTCAAAGATAGGGGACAATATTGGTCAAAACCTCGTAGAATGACCAAGAGTTCCTTTTCACTCTAATTGAGGCAACCCCGGCATGGCTAAGGTCACTATTTTGGCGTGACAATCCAATATAGCATGATAAGGTGACAGCCAATCCATACCCAAGATGACATCAAAATCTACCATATCAAGAGGTAGAAGATCCACACTAGTCTTAAGACTCCCAATAGTAACCATACACGAATGACAGACATGATCTACAACGATAGAATCCCCCATCTGTGTGGACACATGCACAGAAGCACTCAAGGAATCAAGAGGCACAACCAAATATGAAGAAAAGTAGGAGGACACATAGGAATAAGTAGATCCTGGATCAAATAAAACTGAAGCATCTCTATGAAAAACTGGAATAATAGATGTGATCACGGCATCGGATGACTCGGCCTCAGTCCTAGTTGGAAAGGCATAAATCTTGGCGGTGCCCCAATACTCGGAGCAATATCTCTGGGACTGTAACGAACCGACCGGTCGTTTTGAGCTCTAGCACGTCATTCGGCGGTTTGAGGCCATGAGCAGCTTCACTTCAGGTATTGTGACTTGTACGCGTGGTCGGGATTAAATTTCAGGAAGTTCAGAGTTGAATTGGAAAGAAAATTCTCATTTCGAAAGCTTTAAGTTGGAAGAATTGACTAAGATTAGATTTTAGAGTAAACGGCCTCGGAATCGGGATTTGAAGGTTCCAACAGGTTCGTATGATGATTTCTGACTTGGTCGTATGTTCGGATCGGGTTCTAGATACCCTGGGAGCGTTTCGGCACCTATTGTGGAGGTTAGCATTTTGGAAGAATTCCACAAATTTGGGTTGAAGTGCATTTCATTGTTATCGATGTCCGTTTGACATTCCGAGTCTAGGAATAGCTCTGTATGGCGATTCTAATATTGGGAGCACGTCCGGAAGTGGATTGGAGGTCCGTAGGTCATTTTGGAGTCATTTGGCTAAAGCTAGAAATTTGAAGGTTTTTGAGAAGTTTGACTGGAAGTGGACTTTTTGATATCGGGGTCGGAATCTGATTCCGGAAGTTGGAGTAGGTCCGTAATGTCAAATGTGACTTGTGTGAAAAATTTGAGGTTAAGCGAACGTGATTTGTAGACTTCGGCATCGAAGGTAGAAGTTTGAAATTCTAAAGTTCATTAAGCTTGGAATGAGGTACGATTCATGAATTCGACGTTGTTTGATGTGATTTGAAGGCTCGACTAAGTTAGTGTCCTCGGCTGGATTCCGGATGGTTAACGGATCGAGTTTGGACTTGGAAGAAAAGATGAGGCAGCTGATATCTGGTGTGATCGCACCTGCGCAATAAGGGCCGCAGGTGCGAGCTCGCAGGTGCTGTTTAGGCAAAGCTGGGTAGTGACCTCAGGTGCGAAGAGTTGTTCGCACCTGCGAGGTCGCAGATGCGGAGGTGCGTCGCAGGTGCGAGAGTGAGAGAAGAATCTGGGAGCGCAGGAGCGAGGTAAGTCTCCTTTCTAACCTTATAAGAGGGACTTAACCCCATAGGTGAAATAAATTAATATATGCTTCTAATTGTGGGGGCAACGTATGCACGGGGTGACGAGAGTCCGTACGTAGCTGCTAGTTATGCCTATGTCCGGGTAGTCTAGGTTTACATCATGCCTTGTTAACATTGTTGTCGATTTATGTTATTGTTTGCCTTGAGAAGAAGCAAGATTGAGGTTGAGTAATAATTGTCTTGAAAGAATGGAAATTTGAAGAATTTAAGATTTAAAAGGTTTCATTTGAACTTCGTAATTTCGAAAAGAATTAAGGAATATTATAATAGCTTAAGAAATCTATGTGTAACTGCATCGCATGTATGATTCGCGAGCGGGATAATTTTCTTTAAAAAGCTTCAAGTTGAATTTCCCTAATTTTGAAAAGAATCAAGAAAGAAATATGATTTAAATGTTAAATATATGTTTGACCGTGTCGCATGTATGATTCGCGAGCGTCGTAATTCCTTAAGTTTACATTTGACCACGTCGCATGTATGATTCGCGAGCGAGGTAATAGATAATCTATGGTTCGTGTCGTTCTACCCTCGGCAGTGCACAGTTTAAATATTTGTTGGATCGGGCCGTACGACCTCGACATGATTTGCGTATGCTTGTATTGCTTGCCTTGAAATTTATACATAATGATATTGCCTCCCTGGTTCGAGATAAATTGGTAATTTGATATGGCCTCATTGGCCTGAGATATAAACTGTTAAAATGATGAAAATGAATTTGGGAAAAACTTCTTGTTAACAAAAGAATTGTTTGCTTACTTCATGATATCGGGCTGACAATCGTTCTACGTGATCCATGCTTAATCATATCATTGATATATTAATTATAGCCCATAGTAGGTGTCCGAGTCGACCCCTCGTCACTACTTCTTCGAGGTTAGGCGAGATACTTATTGGGTACGCGTTGATTTACGTACTCATACTACACTTGCTGCACATTTTTGTACAAGTACATATATGACTAGTGGCCTTGTGGGCGCGGTGGCGCGGTTATTACGGGGAATTAGGTGAGCTGCACTCTATACTACGATTCGCCGCCAGCAGAGTCTCCTTCAGGGGTATTTATATTTCTCCTGTCCAAAATTTGTATTCCGGACAGTTATTGTATTTTATTTTAAATTCCTAGAAAATGCTCATGCACTTGTGACACTGGATTCTGGGATGATTATGGGATGTTCACTATTGGAATTGGAAAACATTGTTATTTATTCTGTAAATTCATCTTTTACTAGATAAATTGAAGTAAATTTATGATTTCAAAATATTAAAAATGAGGATTTAATTAACTATTTAGCGTTGGCTTGCCTGACAGTGGTGTCTAGTGCCATCACGACTTTTAACGGAGTTTGGGTCGTGACAACATGGTATCAGAGCACTTGGTTTACTTAGGTCTCCCGAGTCATGAGCGAGTCAAGTAGTGTCTTGCTGATCGGTATGGGGACGTCTATACTTATATTCGAGAGGCTATAGGGCTGTTAGGACCACGTCCCTTCTTGATTCCTCATCGTGCGATTTGATTCCTTTGAGGCTTATGCCTTTATTTCTTCCTATTCCATCTTATGCGATGTGAAGCGCTTGCTATCGAACGAGAATTGAGGAATTGTAATGGTACTCCAGAAGCGGTGCGAGATGTTTTCCCCTGCGTAGTTGATTGGGTTATTGTTGTCGCCTTACAGAAGGATATTCCGTCATTTCAACATAGTAGTTGTACTTCTGAGAGCTTTGAGGCTCTGCACGGGTTTCATGATGCTCATGAGTTATTATCGCACAGTATTAAGGTGAAGGTAAGATGCTTGCCTATGTGTCGGGGCAGTGAATGACTTGAGAAGAGGGTTGCTCTGTGCATGATTCAAGGATTCAGTATTTTATTTATGGCGGAGGAAAAGGCAATCAGATTATAAATGTTCAGATTTGGGTTGATGGAGAACGAAACTTGGTATTTTCGAGCATGGTGGATTTTTCATTTGTGATGAGGTGTCATTGTTCTTGTTGGATACGTTAAGTTCGTCGGTGTTATGGTCTTCATCAAATTGCCTTTGGGGTAGGGTAGTATGAGATAGTGCTGGAGAAATGGCTATCAAAGGTCGCGGTGTGCGGTAGTTCAGGATTGAATCGGTGCTCCTGGTGTCACTACAGAGATGGATTTTGACTTAGGGTAACAACTGGGCAGCGAAGGATGAGGAAGGACATGTGGGAGGTTTCTCGTGGTGGATAAGCTTCTAGAAGGCCAAGTGCGAGAAATAAGAGTCGAGTAGTTTCTTAAAGGAGTGAGTTTGACCAAAGTGGGAGAGTGCCAAGGTAGCATATGGGTTACGGGGTAGGATAGCTACATGTCTTGAGGAAAGTTTGGAGTGATTTCGGATTCACGGTGGACAATGACTAGGTCTACAGACTTAATTTGAAATGGTGGCTATTATACTGGGGGAAGATTGGATGCGACAGAAATGAGTTTGCCGATATGAAGAGAGATACATCAGTTGGAGGATGTCGGCATGGAATTTCCACATGTGGGTTATCTCCTGTGAGCGGGTTAGCAGTTGCATGGTGTTGACGAAGCTCCTACGGAGAATTTCTACTGACTATCTAGGAAGAGGTCGAATATGTGCATGTGGCTAGTGATTCAGAGTATTCATGAAGTGTTTAATAGAAAGGATTTCGAGGAATTTGGCGGGTTGATTGTGCTAGATCATGTCGATGAAGGAAGTATCTTGGTGGTTTCCAAGTTTATGCAATATAGCTTCAAGATAAGTAGGAGAGTCCCACCGCCTATAGTTGGATTGCATGGTCGTCTATTTGTAATATTTTTGGGCTATCGGCATATTGATGGGTTGTTACGACTAAGGAAGGAGAATATCAGTGGTAATTTGAGCAAGCGATTTGAGGGATGTGTGCTATAGTTGGCCTTATCGATTCATGCTCAGGCTCTGGGAAGACTCAGGATTTATGCTTCGTATAGAGGCGAGTTACAAGGAAGATGATTCGGCCAGGTGCTTCTTTGAGAGGGTGCTCATGTGCTAGCAGAGCCTTGGAGTTAATTATATTCAGGACCAAGTCAGAGTGGGTGACTCTCAATAACGGCCCTAGTATATTCAAAAGTTAAGGTGTGGTGTCTAAGTATTTCGAGTCCATAGTATGGTTGAATATCGAGCTTTTGTAGCGGATTTTGATAAAGGAGCCTGGAGTGTTCCGTGTTATCCTTGTTCTACGGGGTATCATGAGAGAAAAGGGGTACATGTAACTTTTGATTTATAGAATAGTCATCAAAATGGGTATATCAGTTGAAGACTCGATTATGCTCACAAGGAGGGTATGAAATGGTTCATGGGTTTTGGGGACAATGTGGTCTCGTGAAATAGGGTCACTCGGGATGAGTGCAGATTTAGTTCGTTATATTGATAAAGGAGCTGTTGTTATTTCTAAGGAAGATCCAGAGTAAATTAGGAGAAGTCAGGTTTGGTTAGCAATGGTTGAATTGGCATGATGATGGCAATGATCAACTCATTTAGCATGTTGAATTGTGCATGTGATTTGTGGCGGTACGTGCGAGGTTTGACGGCTGCCGTAATTGATTTTATTTGGGGGCATTGAGCATTATGGAATTTTATGTATAGACGGATCCCGGAAGGATTATGGTGGTTTAAACCACTACTCGAGGTTTGTATTTTTTGTGGTCATGGGAATTTGGCTGCGTATTGCAATGGTTCTCTTGAAACGAGCTAAGTAAAATATTTCTATATGATGAAGTGTTTACCCTATTAGTGGTTACGGAGTTATGACGAAATTTTTGGTGCTTTTGTGCATTGGCATGATTAAGTGCAGTGATCGACATGGTATTCGGAAGTTGAGGGTCAAGGTTGCAGTTTGGTGTCGACAAGAATGTCAAGAGCTCGGATGAGTGGGAAAAGATTCAGATGGTTAGAGTAAGCTGTTATTTTCTTTAGCATCACCTAAGTAGTGGGAAAAGATCCAGCTGTTTGAGTAGTGATTTCGGATTTTTTTTATTTGCTTTACAACATTTGTGCGGCCGGTGGTATGGATGTGCAGACTTGTTATCTGATGCAGAAGGTCGTGGGAGCACGTCCCACTGGAAGATTGTATAAGTGTGACATATAGTCACTTGATTGATCGAAGATTGGAACCAAGTATGGAGATTGTGATACTATTGCTCATGTGAGACTTTATGCCTGGAGGGCGCTTAGTTCATTGTACTTGTTGAGCTTGCAGAACGGTTCTCTCATTTGAGTCATTTTCCATTTTTGGGCGCATTTGAATTTTTGCTTATTGGTGCACAAATTGCACAGTTTTTGATTCTAGGTAGTATTGGTGTGGCGTGTCAGTAGAGTAACTTGTATTTGATGAGATGGAGTCTTTAGGCCTGAAGTGATTGCTATCAAATTTGATTACGATATGTTTGGGAGGATAATATCAGAAGTCAGCTTAGAATTTGGGCTATGATTTTGGTTAGGCGAGAGAGCTTCGTGACATGTTGATCTGATGAGTGGTTATGAGTTTCTGTGTGTTTCATTCATCATCAATAATGTACGAAGGTTTTAGAAAGAGGTTTTGTTTGATATGAGGTTTGTTACCGGCACCAGTTGTGTGCATGGTAAGGTTACACGGCGATTTGATGGCTTTGGAACTACCCTTGGCACGTTCGAGGACGAACATATGTTTAAGTGGGGGAGAAATATAATAACTCAGTCGGTCATTTTGAGCAGTTGCATTTCATTCAGTTATTTGAAGTCTTGAGCAGCATCGTATGATGTATTATGACTTGTGTGAATCATCGGTTTTGGTTTTCAGGTTATTCGGAATTGATTCAGAAGATTGAATTTCATGATTGAATCTTTAGAGTTGGAAGAGTTAACAAGTTCGACATTTTAGTAATTGACCTAAAATTGGAGTTTTGATAGTTCTGTTAGGTCCGGATGGTGATTTTGGACTCGGACATATTCCTGGATTTGCATTTGGATATTTCTAGAAGGTTTCAGCGCTAATTGGCGAAGTTGGAAATTGGAAGGTTTGGAAAGTTCATAAGTTTGACCGAAAGGTGACTTTGAGGATATTGGATTCAGATTGTGATTCCGAGAATTGGAATAGCTTCGTTATGTCATTTTGAACTTGTGTGCAAAATTAGAGTTCATTCTGAGTTGATTTGATATGTTTCGGCGCAAGTTTTGGAAGTTAAAAGTTCAAAAGTTTGATTTGAGGTGTGATTCGTCATTTTGATGTTGTTATGCGTGATTTAAGGCCTAGAGTAGGTCCGTGTTATGTTATGGGACTATTTGGAATGTTCGGACGAGGTCCCGAGGGGCTCGGGCGTGTTTCAGATTTAATTCAGATCATTTTCCTTCATTTTGGCATTGTTGATTCTGCTGAGCATCTAGTTTTCATGTTCGCGATCGCGGAGAATGGATCGAGATCGCATAGAGTTTTTTTATGGCTGGGGAAGATTGTTCATCATGTTCGTGAGTCCAGAGTTGTGTTCACGAAAGTTGAGGCATTTTTAGTGCGTTCGCGAGTCTAGCGACGCGTTCGCGTATAAGAAAGGAGGGCCTGAGGATGTCAAGCATTTGTTCTTCGCGGTCTCCAAGTGTGGAACGCGATCACGTAACTCTAGGAGATTAAATTATGGTTAACTCTGTTAATCATGCTGATTTGAATAATTATAATTTATTCCATTTATTATTGATGACCCTTATTGAGTGTTAAAGTCGGCCATCTAGTCTCTACCACTTTGAGATTAGGCTTGATACTTACTGGGTACACGTTGTTTACGTACTCATGCTACACTTGATGCACTTTTTGTGCAGGACCCGAGGCAAGTACTAGTGGGGAACCTATCATCTTACACCCACGTTATCCATGGGCATAGTTGTGAGCTATCTTTCTGAGCCGTTCTGTAGCTAGCGGTATCTCTCCTTGTATTTCTTTTTCATTCTATCTATTTTTATTTCAGACAGTATTTGAGGTTTTGTATAATCTACTAGATGCTCATACATTTGTGACACCAGGTCTTGGCACACACATTGGTAGAATTTGGTGTCTTATTATTTTTTTGGATTTAAATTTTATCGATATATGTTTAATGTATTAGTTGGCTTGCCTAGATATAGTGTTGGGCGCCATCATGACCTATAGGTGAAATTGAGTCGTGACAACATGGTATCAGAGCACTAGGTTCACGTAGGTCTCAAAAGTTATGAGCAGACATAATAGAGTCTTGCGGATCGGAACGGAGACGTCTGTACTTATCTTCGAGAGGCTATAAGGTGTTAGGAAATTACCTTTCTTCATATTCCATCGTGCAATTTATGTAGTTCTAAATATCCTTCTTTTATTCTCTCACGAATGGTGAGAATGCGCACTAATGAGGTTCCAGACCAGGGAAGAACTACTCCCCCAGTTGCTAGAGGTAGAGGCCGAGGGAGGGCTCCAGCCCGTGGTAGAGGGCGAGGATGCCCCAGGACTATTCTAGTTATGCCGCCAGTGGGTCCAGCAGGGAATCCTATTATTAAAGAGCAGGGTGAGGTGCCTGTGGCAGAGCCAGCTCCGATGAATTTCACATCTGCACCAGGATTTCAGGATGTCATGGGTTGTATGCTGCGATTCAAGGAAAATATGACTCAGGTCGGTTTATTTCCGGCAGACCCGGCCACATCTCAGGCGGGCGGGGGAGCACATACTCCGACCGCACAGGCTCATGGACAGGCAGCTGTTGTATATCAGACCCAGGGTGCACTACTTGTGGGTGGAGCCCAGCCAGTAGCAGCAGCTACACCTGAGCTCAGGCTAGCTGTAGCCGCTGATCCTTAGAAACTATTGGACAGATGTACTAGGCTACATCCTCCTATCTTTGGGGGTGAGCGATATGAGGATCCCCAGGATTTCATTGATCGGTGCAAGGATAAACTGTACAACATGAGGATATTAGAGTCTCATGGGGTAGACTTTGCTACTTTTTAGCTAGAGGGCAGAGCCCATAGATAGTGGCAGTGTTATGTTCTTGGCAGACCAACAGATTCTCCTCCCATAACTTGGGACAGGTTCAACTGTATCTTCCTGGACAGGTATATTCCACACTCTCAGAGGGAAGAGTTGAGGTTTCAGTTTGAGCAGCTCCAGCAGGGTCAGATGTCAGTGACCGATTATGAGGCGTGGTTTTCTGAGTTATCTCACCATGCACTTATGATACTCCCTACTGAGACGGAGAGAGTGCGGAGGTTTGTTGCGAGTTTACATACTGGAATTCAGGCCACTATGGCTCGAGAGGTTGAGATGGGTACTTCTTATGAGCTAGTCGTGGAGATAGCCCGCAGTATTGAGGGTGTACATCAGCAGAGCCGAGAGCAGGTTATGAGAGATAAGCGGTTTAGGTATTCTGGAGAGTTCAGAGGTGTTCCGTCTAGGGGCAGAGGTCAGTTTGTATGAGGGCAGTCCAGCAGGCCCCCATATCCAACACCAACGCCTCCTCGAGGTGCTCCAGTGCGACCCTATCTCAGTGCTATACCAGAGAGTTCTTATTGCCCACCAATTATTCAGGGCCTTTCCAGTGGGTATTCAGATCCCCAGGGCCAAACACTTAGTCAGCAGCCCATCGCATCGAAGAGTTGTTACGAGTGCAAGGACCCCAGTCACATGCGGAGATTCTGCCCCAGACTGCTGGGTAGAATAGTGCAGCAGGGTCAGCAGCCTATGATTACCGCAACAGTTTCTCCACCAGTAGTCTGACCACCAAGAGGTGGAGGACATGTGGGTAGGGGCTGTCCTAGAGGTGAAGGTCAGCCAGGCAGAGGTCAGCCAGTTAGCGCTCCAGCTCGGTTCTATACTTTTTTGGCCAGACCAGATGCAAAGGCCTCAGATGCCGTGATTATATATAATATTTCTGTTTGCGGCAAAGATGCCTCAGTATTATTTGATCCAGGATCTACGTATTCATATGTGTCATCTCTATTTTCTCAATTGATGGGTGTTTCTCGTCAGTCCTTGAGTACTCCTGTTTATGTGTCCACTCTTGTGGGAGATTCTGTTGTTGTGAACTGTATCTACCGATCCTATATTATTACATTCTGTGGTTATGAAACTAGAGCAGATCTCCTATTGCTTTAGATGACCGATTTTAAAATTATTCTGGGCATGGACTGGTTATCTCCATATCATGCTATTCTAGATTGTCATGCCAAGACTGTTACCTTGGCTATTCCAGCATTACCTAAGCTGGAGTGGAAGGGTTCGTCTGTTAGTTCATTTAATCGAGTTATTTCTTTTATAAAGGCTCAACACATGGTTGAGAAGGGCTGTTTGGCTTATCTAGCCTATGTTCAGGATACTACTGCAGAGACTCCGGCTATTGATTCAGTGCCTGTAGTTCCGGAGTTCTCCGATGTATTTCCTTCAGATCTTCCAGGTATGGTATCTGATCGTGATATTGATTTCTGTATTGACTTGGCACTAGATACCCAGCCTATGTTTATCCCATCGTATCGCATGGCTCCGAAAGAATTGGAAGAACAACTTGAGGAGTTACTAGCCAAAGGGTTCGTCAGACCGAGTGTATTTCCTTGGGGTGCACCGGTATTATTTGTGAAGAAGAAGGATGGAATAATGCGGATGTGTATTGATTATCGTCAACCGAACAAAGTCACTATTAAGAACAAGTACCCGTTGTCGCGTATTGATGATCTATTTGACCAGTTGCAGGGTGCTAGGGTGTTCTCTAAGATCGACTTGAGGCCAGGGTACCATCAGTTGAAGATTCAGGATTCTGATGTTCCGAAGACTGCTTTTCAGACTAGATATGGTCATTATGAGTTTCTGCTGATGTCCTTCGGTTTAACTAACACCCCGGCAGCGTTTATGGATCTGATGAATAGGGTATTCAGGTAATATATTGATTCGTTTATCATTGTCTTTATTGATGACATTTTGATTTACTCGCGCAGTAAGGAGGAGCACGAGCAGTGTATGGGAGTGGTGCTTCAGACGTTGCGGGAACAAAAGCTATATGCTAAATTTTCCAAATATGAGTTCTGGATATAGTCTGTAGCATTTTTGGGACATATTGTATCGGGCGAGGGTATTAAAGTTGATCCCAAAAAGATTGAGGCAGTTCAGAATTGGCATCGTCCCACTTCGGCGACAGAGATCAGGAGTTTTCTAGGTTTAGCAGGTTATTATCGTCGGTTCGTGGAAGGTTTTTCATCTATTGCAGCACCTTTGAAAAAATTAATCCAGAAGGGTGCTCCATTCCGATGGTCCGATGATTGTGAAGTGAGCTTTCAGAAGCTCAAGACGGCATTAACTGCAACACCAGTGTTAGTGCTGCCTTCCGGTTCGATACAGTGTATTGCGACGCTTCACGCATTGGTTTGGGTTGTGTATTGATGCAGGAAGGGCAAATTATTTCATATGATTCACGTCAACTGAAGTCCCATGAGAAGAATTATCCAGTACATGATTTGGAGTTAGTTGCGATTGTTCACGCTCTTAAGATTTGGAGGCATTATCTTTATGGGGTGTCTTATGAAGTTTACACTGATCATCACAGTTTGCAGCATTTGTTCAAGCAGAGGGACCTAAATTTGAGGCAGCACAGATAGATGGAATTACTGAAAGATTATGATATTACTATCCTATACCATCCGGGTAAAGCAAATGTGGTTGCAGACGCCTTGAGTAGAAAAGCGGAGAGTATGGGTAGTTTGGCTTTCATTATAGTAGAGGAGAGGCCATTAGCTTTGGATATTTAATCCTTGGCTAACAGACTTGTAAGATTGGACATTTCAGAGCCCAGCCGAGTTCTTGCATGTGTTGTAGCTCGGTCTTCACTATTTGAGCAGATCAAGGCTAGCCAGTATGAAGATCCACACTTAATGGTTCTTCGAGAAACGGTACTACGGGGTGGTGCCAAGGAAGTTACTATTGGAGCGGACTGTGTTCTGCGACTCCAAGATCGTCTATGTGTTCCTAATGTGGATGGACTGAGGAAAAAGATCCTAGAGGAGGCACACAGTTCTCGATATTCTATTCATCCAGGTGCTATGAAGATGTATCGTGTTTTGAGGCAACATTATTGGTGGAGGCAAATGAAAAAGGACATAGTTGATTATGTAGCTAGGTGTCTAAATTGCAAGCAAGTTAAATATGAGCACCAGAGGCCAGGTGGCCTACTTCAGCAGATGACTATACTAGAGTGGAAATGGGAACACATTACTATAGACTTTGTAGTTGGGTTGCCGCGGACCTTGCGGAAGTTTGATGCAGTTTGGGTCATTGTTGACAGGCTGACCAAGTCTGCACATTTTATTCCTGTTGTGACTAAGTATACATCAGAGAGGTTGGCCCAAATTTATATTCAAGAGATAGTTCGGTTGCACGGTGTGCCAATTTCTATCATATCAGATAGAGGTCCTCAGTTTACTTCACATTTCTGGAGAGCAGTACAGAGTGAGTTGGGGACCTGTGTAGAGCTCAACACAGCCTTTCATCCGCAGACCGACGGGTAGTCAGAGCGGACAATTCAGATTTTGGAGGATATGCTCAGGGCATGTGTGATTGAATTTGGAGGTCATTGGGATCGTTTCTTGCCTTTGGCCAAGTTCGCTTATAATAACAGTTACCAATCCAGCATCGAGATGGCTCCATTTGAGGCTTTATATGGTCGACAATGTCGTTCTCCCATCGGATGGTTTGAGCCCGGTGAGACTAAATTATATGGTAATGATTTGGTGAAAGATGCCTTGGAAAAGGTAAAGTTGATTCAGGACCGACTTCGTACAGTACAGTCCAGACAGAAGAGTTACGCAGATCAGAAGGTGCGAGATTTATCATTTATGATGGGTGAAAAAGTTCTCTTGATGGTTTCACCGATGAAGGGAATCATGAGATTCGGGAAGAAGGGCAAGTTGAGCCCAAGGTTTATAGGCCCATTTGAGGTGTTGAGATGATTTTGGGAGGTTGCTTATGAGCTTGCATTGCCTCCCAGCCTATCGGGAGTTCATCCGATTTTCCATGTATCTATGCTCCGGAAGTCTCATGCCGACCTATCACATGTGTAAAACTTCAGCACAGTTCAGCTAGATAATAGCTTGGATTATAAAGAGGAGCCAGTTGCCATTGTTGATAAACAGGTTCGCTATTTGAGGTCCGAGAGGATTTCTACAGGACAAGTCCAGTGGAGGGGCCAACCAGTTGAGGAAGCGACTTGGGAGGCCGAGGAAAACATGCGGAGCAGATATCCACACCTATTCAGCACTTCAGGTATAATTCTAAACCTGTTAGAGGACGAACGTTTGTTTTAGAGGTGGAGAATGTGATGACCAAAATGTCATCTTTAAATTTAATAATTAATTTTGTGTTCTAAGACCTCGAAAAGCACTATTTATCATTCCTCGACTTGCGTGTGTTGTCTGTAAAATTTTTCGCAAAGTTTTATGTGAAAAATGGATTAAAAAGTGAATTAGAGTTTTAAAACTCAAATAAGTTGACTTTGGTCAACATTTTGAGCAAATGGACTCGGATTAATGTTTTGACAATTCTAATAGGTCCGTATCGTGATTTGGGACTTGGGCGTATACCCAGAATCAAATTCCGAGGTCTCTAGCCCGAGATACGGAATTTTGATGAAAAATAAAAAACTTAAGTTCAAATAGTGACTAGATGTCAAATTATGTGCAAACGACCCCGGAATAGAATTTTAAAGATTCCAACAGCTCCGTATGGTGATTTTGGACTTAGGAGCGTGATCGTAATTTTATTTGGAAGTCCGTAGTTAAATTAGGCTTGAAATGGCTAAAATAGGAAATTTACATTTGGATGTTTGACCGGGGAGTTGACTTTTTGATATCAGGGTCGGAATCCATTTCTGAAAATTTTTATAGCTCCATTATGTTATTTATGACTTGTGTGCAAAATTTGAGGTCTATCGGACTTGATTTGATAGGTTTCGACATTGAATGTAGAAGTTGGAAATTATAAGTTTCATTAAGCTTGAATTGGAACATGATTTGTGATTTTAGCGTCGTTTTATGTGATTTGAGGTTTCAAATATGTTCGTATGATTTTTTAGGACTTGTTGATATATTTGGTTGAAGTACCGAGAGCCTCGGGTGAGTTTCAAATGGTTAACAGATCAAATATTGGACTTAAAAAGCTGCTGCAATTTGTTTCTCTTTTGCTGAATATTTTGGGCTGTGATCAGCCCAAGATCAAGCCAGATATCGAGCCCAGGGTCAACGGCCAGGGTCGAAGCCAAGACGAGGCTCAGGATCGAGCCCAGGCTCGATGCCCTGATTGAAGGCCCAGGCTCGATGCCCTAATCGAAGGCTAGGCTCGATACCCTAATCGAGGGCCTAGGCTCGATGCCATAATCGAGGCCATGACCGAGGTCCAGGCTCGAGGCTGTGATCGAAGCCACGATCGAGGCCCAGTTCCGAAGGCTGCCCGGGCAGATTTATATAAGAGGGCATTCGTCCCATTTGCCATTTTTGACGAGCTTGAGCAGAGGCGACTTTGGACAGATTTTCAAGGAAAAAATATTGGGGTAAGTGATTCTAACTCGGATTTGGTCTACATATACAAGTATATCATTCTTTTCACCATAAATTAGTGTTTTGAGATTGAAATTTGGGAAACTTTTGAAATCTCATAGAAACAGATTTTCGAGATTTTGGTATCGATTCGGAGTCGGATTTGAGTGAAACTGGTATGGTTGGACTCGTAATTGAATATGTTATCGGATTTCGTAATTTTTACCGGATTTCGAGACTTGGGCCCTACCGATGAATTTTTAATTAATTTCGGAATTTTTAATACAAATGAAGTATTTCCTTATATAATTGATTCCTATAAATTTTAATTATTGTATCGAATTATTTTGGTTAGATTCGAGCCAATCGAAGTTGGATAATCGAGGAAAAGGCCTACTAGTAGATTAAATTGGAGCAAGACGAGGTAAATCTCTTGTCTAATCTTGTGAGGGGGAAATTACCCCATATGTGACTAAAATTAAATAATTGTTGCTAATTGCGGGGGCTACGTATGCAAGAGGTGACGAGAGTCCGTACGTAGCTACTATTAATGCTAAAGTCCAGGTAGTTTAGGACTCAAAGCATGAATTACTTGTGTAAATTATATTCTTTATTAATTAAAATATTTAATGTATATATTGTAAATTGTTATGAAAGGTAGAGAAATTTGAAATTTTCATATGCTTAATATTTGTTTAGATTAATTAATTGTTGAAATAAATTGTTATCCTCTCGAATAAATTTTACAATAAATACTCTTATTCCTCCTGAATTTATCTTATAATAAATATACTCTCATTCCGGAGGTACATAAGAAAATGTCCTCCTTTCTTGTGGAATGGGCCGAACGCCTCGGCAGGATAGAGCATCTATGGATCGTATTGCACGTCCCTCAGCAGTGTACACGAAACTCTGTATCGGGCCGTACGACCTCGGCAGAAATTGTGCTTAATAATTATAATTATACGATACTTGGACAGTTTATTGCAGCTTGCAAAGCTATTTGATAAATTGAAAATTTATGGAAATTGAATTGCAGCTTGTAAGCTATTTGATAAATTGGAAATTTATTGAAATTGAATTGCAGCTTGTAAAGCTATTTGATAAATTTGAAGTTTTATTGAAATTGAAGGATTTAATTAATAGATTGAAAATTATTGCATTTGAAGGATTTTATTATTTTTGCTAATTAAATAAATTATTGTTATCTCTGTGAATCATACTGATTTGAATAATTATAATTTATTCCATTTATTATTGATGACACTTAGTGAGTGTCAAAGCCGGCCATCTCGTCTTTCCCACTTCGAGAAGCTTGATACTTACTGGGTACACGTTGTTTACGTATTCATGCTATACTTTCTGCACGTTTTGTGTATGATCTGAGGCAAGTACTAGTGGGGAACCTATCGTCTTACACCCACGTTATTCAGGGGCATAGTGGTGAGCTGTCTTTCTGAGCCGTTCTGTAGCTACTAGTGTCTCTCCTTGTATTTTTTATTTCACTATGTCTATTTTTATTTCAGACAGTATTTGAGGTTTTGTATAATCTACTAGATGCTCATATACTTGTGACACCAGGTCTTGGCGCACACATTGGTAGAATTTCGTGTTTTATTAATTTTCTTGAGTTTAAATTTTATCGATATATGTTTAATGTATTAGTTGGCTTGCCTATCTATAGTTTTGGGCGCCATCACGACCTATAGGTGAAATTGGGTCGTGACATCAATGATGATTGTATGATAGCCTTCGAATTGTTAAAGTTCAAATTGACAACCACTCCAATTATCACCGCTCCTAATTGGAGTATTCCTTTTGAGCTCATGTGCGATGCTAGTGATACATCGGTTGGGGCTATTTTGGGGCAACGCATCAACAAGAGTTTTCATCCGGTCTACTATGCTAGTAAGACCATGTATGGTGCCCCAGTCAACTATATTGTTACAGAGAAAAAGCTCTTTGCCATTGTGTTTGCAATTGAGAAGTTCTGCCCGTACTTGATGGGTGCGAAAGTTATAGTCCACACGGATCATGCAACATTTTGTTATCTTATGAGTAAGAAATATTCCAAAGCTCGGTTGATGAGATGGGTGCTTTTGTTGCAAGAGTTTGATATTGGCATCCAAGATAGAAAAGGGAGTGAAAATCAAGTGGCTGACCACTTGTCTTATTTGAAAGAGGAGGGGAGGACGCATGATGGCCTTGAAATCAATGACTCCTTCCCCGATGAGCAACTCTTGGCTATTTCAATGAAGGAGGTGCCATGGTTCTCGGATCTAGCAAGTTTCTTTGTGTGTGGAATCATCCCGGATGAGTTCTCTTCAAACCAAAGGAAGAAGCTCAAACGGGATCGTCAAGATTATTATTGGGATGAGCCATACCTTTTCCGAATTTGTACATATAAGGTAATTAGAAGATGTGTACCGGAAGAAGAGCAACGTGACATTCTTGGGGTTTGTCATTCTTCGCCATATAGTGGTCACCATGGTGGAGCAAGAACGGCGGCCAAAGTTCTAAGTTGTGGTTTCTATTGGCCCACTCTTTACAAGGATGCAAGTGATGTGGTAGAAAGATGTGATGAATGTCAACGGGCCGGTGGATTCTCGAAGAAGAATGAAATGCCTCTCACTACCATTTTGGAGATTGATATCTTTGATGTGTGGGGTATTGAGTTCATGGGTCCTTTTATGAGTTCTTTTGGAAACACCTACATCTTGGTCGCGGTTGAATACGTGTCTAAATGGATTGAGGCCATGGCTATACCCAACAATGAAGCGAGAAGTGTGGTGGCGTTCTTGAAAAAGAATATTTTTACAAGGTTTGGTACTCCGCGGGCTATCATAAGCGATGGGGGTCGAATTTTGTCCATAAGGCTTTTGACACTTTACTTAGCATATATGGTGTTAAACATAAGGTTACGAATCCATGTCATCCACAAGCTAGCAGTCAAGTGGAAGTCTCCAACCGGGAGATAAAGAGTATCTTGTGCAAAACAGTGAATGCTAACCGGACATATTGGTTCAACCAGCTTGATGATTCATTATGGGCTTATCAGACTGCTAACAAAACCCCTATCGGGATGTCTCCATACCGGTTGGTGTTCGGCAAAGCTTGTCATCTTCCGGTGGAACTTGTGCACAAAGCCATGTGGGCTCTAAAGAAGTTTAATCTTGATTGGGATGTAGCCGCTAACTTGAGGGTTGCACATTTGAATGAATTGGATGAGTTCTGGTACCATGCTTATGCAAGTTCGTCCTTGTATAAAGAAAAGATGAAATATCTTCATGACAAATACATTTGGAACAAAGAGTTCAAGGTGGGTGATCTTGTATGTTGTTCAACTCATGGTTGAGGATGTTTCTCGGAAAGCTAAAGTCTAAATGGAGTAGTCCCTTTGAAATTGTCGGTGTGACGCCTTTTGGTGCATTAGACTTGAAGAACAAAAACAATGAGGTATTCTGAGTCAATGGTCACCGGGTGAAGAACTATTTGGGAAAAGTTGATGATGGCTACGTTGTGGCAGTGATTCATTTCAAATGACGGTAATTTGTGTCATGCTGCGACATAAAATTAGGCGCTTCTTGGGAGGCAACCCATGTTTCTTTTTCTTTTCTTTGTTTCTCTTGTAGTTAGGAGTCATTTTTGTGCTAACTTGATTTGAAGTGTGTTGTAGGGATGAGTGTGCTTTACAGGAATTGTGCCCAGAAATCTGGTTAAGTGTGGAAAGAATTGTGGACCGCAATTGCATTGTGCGAACCACACAATTTTGGTTGCTACAACAGAAGGTGCTCTGTGGTCACACAATTACATTGCGTACCGCACAAATTGAAGGTGGAAAATTATAGCTCTCTGAAGTTGTCCGGTCATAAAAATGTTCGATTTGTGTCCGCAACACAAAATCTGTGGTCCGCAAAACATCAAAATTTGTGGTCCGCAAAACAAAAGGGCATTTAAGACCCCAGGTAATAGAGTGCGAACCGCAATTGGAATTCTGTGGCTGCACTCGCTTCTCTTTCCCTTGGAAAAATCGATAGGTATAAATAGAGGCGCTAGGGCGACTTTTCTCCTTTTCCCTCTCTGAGCACAAAACTTGCACCAATTTGAGATATTTTCTTAAATTAACTGCCCACACGCCTAGCAAATCTGGTATGCTTCAATTACTTGTTAGAGTTTTCAATTTTTAGGCCACTTTTCTATTGAATCTAATTATACATACTTGTGGGGGTAAATCTGTAGTGGGTCAACTAGTACATTCTAATTCGGGACTGGGTAACTAGATTTCATGCTTGTACGTTGTTTCTATGTCAAATTTGTGCAAAAGAATTGCAAGCCCTATATAAAAATGCCCACATGTTCGTAATTGTTTGAAATCTGCGGCCGCACAAGAAATTATGTTGTCCGCATAAGTTGGGTCTAGGGAACCTGTTGTCAAGCATGAGTCTGTATCCGCAAGGAAAGTTGTGCGAACTTTGGAATTTCCATTGTAGCCGCAAAACAGCTATTTTACTGTCATCAGAGAGTGTGCATGTTAGTACTTCAATGTGTGGCTGGAAGACCAAAATGTTCGGTCCACAGAAAACATGTTGTGGCCACACATCAGCCAATTCTGTGTCATCAACGATTTGGCATAATTTAGGTCTTTGCTTTGCGGCCACAATAGAAAATGTGCGGACCGCATTCCTCATTTGCAGCCGCAAAAAAGAATTCTGTGATCCGAAATGTCCCAATCTGCGGCCGCAATGAAAATGTGCGGACTGAAAATCCCTACCCTGCAAGCATGTTTCAATTGTGTTCTTCACTATATCTGCTAGTGTGTCCTTACATTCATTATATGTCTGAACTTGTATTGCAACTAACAATAGCCTTTGCTTGGTATAGAAAATGGTTCGATCTAGAGGTACAGGCGATACTTTGAAAGGAAGGGGTGACCCTTCTCGGGGACGAGGGAAGAGACCCTTACCTAGTGCCCAACAACACGAAATCAGAAAGAAAACAACAGTTGGCAGAGGGAGAGGTGCAGTCGGCTGTCCAGTCAAGGCCTCTAGAGAGGTATCAGCTCATGGACGAGACGTCCACATCCCATAGCACTTCCGAGGGTTCAGAGAGTGCTAGTCAGGCTTCTGAGCCTTCCACTACACATGTCCCTTAGGCACTAGAGACATCAGTTCAAGACATCCCCGATGATGGCAGAGGGGGAGATGCTACAGTTGTCGACCTTGAGCGGTCGAAGAAGAAAGTGGTATGGGAGGACCGGTTTGTCAGCTTGGCTGCTTTCTCAAGTTTTTGTGAATGGTGGCCAGTGAGGTCACTCACTCTTGAGCGACAGTTTTAGTTAAAAGATCTGGAGAGGTATAACCCTGCAGTATTGAGACAGTTTAAAGAGCAGAAAGGGTGGATATGGTTACCTAGAGCGTGGTGGATGCTAAGGAGTACCTTGTCCAGGAATTCGAAGCCACTGTGGCGCATATCAAGAAAGGGACAAAGGTGAAAAAAGTGAGAAACCTCAAGGTGCGAATTGATCAACACACTTTGAACACCTACTTGGGATTTGATGATGTTGAGCCTACAGAGTACTTAGAAAAATGTGCATTTGGGGATGCAGCTCGTCCTTGGCTTGCAGAGATTCTAGCAGCTCCTAGGCTACCACTACCATGGATCACATGAGGGGTTTAAAATCACAGAAGCACTCTGAGCTTCGAGGCAAAGGGGTGGCAAACCTTTGTATGCAACAAACTAGACCCGTGCTAGAATGAGACATATCTTTCGATCCCTCAGGCAGTTCTAGTTGCTTCCATCATGGTCGGGTACCCTATCAATGTGGGTGTCGTGATGTCGGTCAACATCTCTGTTGTTGCCTAACAAGCTCACACATCCTACCCGTATCCCAACAGCATTACAGAGTATCTCATGGATGCGAGGGTAGAGCCAAGGGACTTTGATACAAAGGTGCGGGCAAAGAAGCCTTTCACATGGTACTCATTGATGGATGCACATAACCCTAAGATAAAGGGTTAGCCGTCTACCACCACAGGCCAGTCTGATGAACTATCTGTGGTAGTTGCAGAGGTAGTTGATGTTCCATCCACTTCGATCAAGCCTTCATCTAGTGTCATAGCCATGCCTCCACCACCATCCTCAGTTCCTATAGTAGTTCCTGTCACAGGTTTCACCTCGGCTTTGAAGCCGGTGCCCATACCTACCATTCTAGTTTTTGCGCTGTGAGTCTCCCAGACATTGGCGAGACTCAACAACTGGATGCAGATAGCTACTGCAAAGCTGTCTGACTTATCCAGTACTGTTGCAACACAGTCTTCTATTCCGGTACCTCAGATACCCCCATCAGTGGAAGAAACATTGAAGAAGCTCCTGGAGAACCAGAACACCATCATGGCTACATTGGTACAACATGGGTTAGTGATCAAAGCGCTGGGAAAAGAAGTAAAGAAGATGAGAAAATCCCAGGCCACCAAGAAGTTAGTGGACAAGCTTCGGAGATAGGTTTCCAAGCTTGGATGCAGCAGGAGATATTCCATTTGACATGTTTATTGACCCTCACCATCCAGGCCTAGATCCTACAACACCAACAACACCAGTGGCACCAGCTGGCCAATCTAAGGAGCCAGACTCTGTTGCCGACACTGCCAAGGCAGTGCGTCAGATGTTCACCAACCCAGTCACTCCCAGAGTTGAGGATGATGAGATCCAGTTGGAAGAGACTGAAGGTGGTGACATTGTTGGGGACAAAGAGATGTCCAAGGAGCCATAGGGAGTCCTTATTCACTCTTACCCTTCCTTTACTCTTATTTTGTTAAGCATTGGGGACAATGTTAATTTTTATTCGGGGGGTGGAGTTTATTTGATCTTATTTTATGATTCTGAGACATTTGGCTTGTAATAACCTGACAATATTTTCTTGTCTTTCCTTATTCTGTATATATATTCTCTCTTCTTCTATCATTATGTATATATCTTCTCCTTCTCCCTCATTATGTATATTCGTTATGCTTTCGAAAGCTTTGCTTTGTAGCTTCTTTATGTTTATTTTCGTATTGGTTAGTGTTTAATTTAGTAGCTTCTTTTTGATTTAGTAGGAGTTTTATGTTTTAGTAGATAATAAATCTTTGGTTTTCTTAATGCCACGGTTCTTTCCAAGGGTAGTTTTTGTCTGAACCGGGTGACTCTTCCCAATGATGGATGGCGTGATAACCTTTTTAAGAAAATGAGTTCGTTTTGTGTTTAGGTAATAATAGTAGGAGTAATGAATAAAAAGACCTAATTGAGTCATGCTCGAAGAGTCAACCGTATTTCATTTGGTACCAATACACTTAACTACGCGCTATTAGTTAGAAACAAAGTTTTTGAAAGAAAGAGCTCTAGTTAGTGACTTTGTAACTCTTGTGTTGACTTTGGCAACCATAGAGTGGTTTAATTGAACCATAGTGATTTTTAAACTTGAATGTGGTCGTTGTGGGCCCTTGACTCTGTCCTCTTTAACAATCCGGTTTTGTGAGGGGTGAGATGCTTTGTTGCTAGTCCAAGTACCCATGCGAAAGGTCTAGAACTTGTCCCGAATGTGTTTCAAGGCGAAATATTATGTTTTGCTTGGCTTGAGAAGTGATTGTAGGCTTTTCTTGGCCCGTTTGAATTTTTCATTGCCTACTAATGTTATTATCCCTAGTCAACCCATTTGATCCTCGAGCCATTCTCATTTGATAACCATGTTACAAGCCTTTACCCGTTTTGTCGTGACCCTCTCTTGGCACCCGAGCGTTCCTTAACACTCTTGTGAAAAAAATAGCTAAAACCGTAAGTGTGGGGGAGAGACGAGGAACTTGAAAGAAGTATCAAGGAACAAAAAGAGAAAAAGAAATGATGAGAAGGAAAGGCAAGAAAAGAAAAGAACAAAAAGAAAAATGCAAAAAAATGAATAAATGGATGAGTTGGAGGGATTCAAAGAGATGTAATTATCCAAAACATAGAGAAATCAAAGAGGGAGAAAATGAATATCATGATCAAGAAAGAGTGATGTTAAGTCTCTCTAGTTTTCCAAGGAAAAGAAAGTGCCTCAAAGAATTGGCAAAGTGTGAGCCGAAAAAAATGAAGTGCTTAAGGAAAGGTGAACCCACTCAACCATAGCATATCAAACCCTAATCCAAAAGCCTTAATTACATCCCGAAAGAAGCCCTACTTGATTTCAAGTCGAGTGATCTTACATTAGTGGCGATCTACATGAGGGGAAAGCCTATGGTACTTAAAGGTGTACTAGCGACATTCTCTTGAGAGAGATGAGTGAACCTTTCACAAATCTTTGGATTGAGTGCTCAAATTCTTAAGTGAACTACGCAAACAGAGAGTAGATGAGAAGTTTGGGATCCACAATGACCTACATGAGATATCGAGATTCCTTTATAATTAAAGTCAACTCTTGATGCTCAAGTGTCACATTAGGCCTATATGTGCGTGAATGTTTAACTTGTCGCCTTGTTGATAATACATAAATAGTGTGGGTAATTGTTGGTCTGAACTGATGTGTGAATGGCTCACTTTTGACTGGGTGAAATGACCCTTAACTTGTGGAGGTGGGAACTATTTTTTTTTGCTTAAAGACAAGCAAAGACTGAAGTTTGGGGGTTGTTGATAAGTGGAGATTTTGACTACTTATTAGCGCCTTTTAGCTTTTGTTTTAGCCTAAAGGAGTGAATTGTGTTCCCAAAACTAATGAAATGTGCAAAATTGCAGGAATGCTGGATGTTGGACTCCCGAGATGAAATTTGACTCAAAAAGGAGTAGTCTAAACGCAGGTCAATAAAAGGCACAAAAGCTCACAATATTCGGTCCGTAGAATTCCATCTGCGGCCGCAATCAAGGAAGAAAAATTCAACAGACTTTTGAGAAAATTATGGACCGCACATGAATTGTATGGCCACAAAAGCGGGGCTAGAATCCAAGATCATAGAGATGACAAAAGGCCAAGTCCTGCCTTTCTCGATTTGCGGCCAGCATAAGATTATCATGCTGCCACAATCATACTATTGCAGACCGCAAAAGAGTGCCTTGTGGTCACAGTGCTAAATCTTGCGGACCGTAGAAATATTGCCTCGCGGCCGTAGTTCATAATTGTGCGGCCGCAGAATCTCAGCTCCTGCAAGATGAAGACATCTGCGAATCGCACAAGGAATTGTGCAACCTTAGAACTTTCCGAGGAGCATTTTTGTCCGAAACTTTCAGACTTGTATAAATAGAAGAGTTTTACGAAATTAGGTTATATTTTAACATCAGCAACTTCTGTAGCCGTTTTTCTTTGCCTTTTGGGAGTTTACTATATTTTGGTGTATTTTACAATAGATTTTATTATTTTAAGCTTACATTATGAGTTTACTTAGTATATATTCTTCTTCTTTTTTCAAACTCAAGCATGAGTAGCTAGATTCTTATTACGGTTGTGACCCAACCCTAGTTGGTAAACCTTATGGGTATTTAATTTAGTGCTTATTTATGATTGGGTGTTTATTATTTAGCCTAGTTCATGTTTTAATTTGTGAAACTAATGGTTGCAAAAATTAGTGCATGACTATTTGACTTAGTCTTTTCTTGATAAAGAGAGACTTAGTCTAGGAAAACTTGGTTAACAAGGAATTAGGTCAATCGAGAGATTGATTAACCCAATTAAAGGGTTCAACCTAGAGATAGTAATAACCCGACTTGAGCTTGTATAATACTCATTTGGTCTTGAGAAAGCCATATTTGGAAAAATCACTCTCTGACCGAGAGGTATTGAGTGGGTAATTGAGAGTTGATAGCTATAATACACCCCGATCAATAAAATAAGCATTAAGGTTTAGATCCCATTAGGCAAACACCTAGGTGATGGTCATAGCCCTAGGCTTTTTACCAATTTGAAAAATATCAAAAACAACTATCATAGTCTTATTTCTTTATACTGCAAACTTTAGTGTAAAATTAGAAATAGAAGCGAAATCTTTTTTGTGGAAGTGCAAATTGAGATAATTTAATTTCACACAATATAATATATATCCTTAACTCCCATCTAGATCCCTGTGGATTCGACCCCGACTCTTCGTTGGTTACTATAATTGCACACGACCGTTTCATAACTTTTAAAGGTGTGCATTTTGGCGCGATCAACAGGGAAGGTAGAGGGGGAGATGACCATGAATACATAGAAAGTGAGGAAAATTAAGATAGGATATGAGCTCTGCACCATTTAAGTATGAAAAGGTGGACTTTCAATCAACAAATGATGAATCTCAAGTTCGAAAATCAAAGGAAGTACATATAATAGTGATTTGAGCTGATATTTCTTACTTTTAGCAGTTACAAAGATAGTAAAAGATAGGTTAGGATATTGTAAAGCACATTGGAGACAGATATTTGCTCAAAGTGAAAGTTCCATCAGATAGCAAAAGAAATTGTATTACAAGAGTGGAGATTTTAGCTAAAGCACTAATTGCTGCTCTAAACTAATAAGCAAAGTCTAAATATTGTATCATTTTCCTATCATTCTACTTTGTCCCCCTTTTGTCCCTCTAATTAGTTAGTTAACATCAAAATTGTACCAACTACCAACATTTTAGACATCTTGATTATTTTAGTATTGGAGCTTACTATTTAAAATATTTTTATCCTTTATTATTGCTTCTTCTTCTTCTTCTTCTTTGATTTGTTTTCCGGTTGAAAAAGTAGCTAGGGGTGCAAAGTTAAAAGTAAAATCTTGACAAATTTTCTAAATATATTTTTGTGCAAAAGAATATTTATTGTAGACTTACACTACTAGAAAACTACCAAAAACCATCTAAGAAAACCGACCGAAATCGATTGAAAATATAGGAAAACCGATTGATTTCAGACCTATTTAATTTCGTCAAAAAAAATAGTGGTTGCTACGGTATGGTGACCGAAGACGGTCGTAATTTCCAACCGAAGTCGGTCGGTTAATTCAACTTGGTCATTAATATGTAAATTAGTTTTTATTTATTTTTCAAAATAATGGCCGAATTTGGTCGGAAATATAATTATTTGATAATTTTTCATTTCTTTTTAAATTTTAAAATATCGACCGAAATCGGACGTAATCATTAAAAATAAATAAATAAAAAAGGTTATTTTCGACCGACTTCGGTCGGTAATTTTAAATTTCTGCAGATTGCACATTGAAATTACCGACCGAAGTCAGTCGGAAATTATGAATTTTTAGGTAAAAACCTGGCAGAATATGACTGCTTTTAAGCTACATTGCCTGCCAATTACAACCACTAACCATCCTATAATGGCACCATTACATTGCTGCCATTCAATCACAATTAACCAACAACAACCACAATTAACCAACAACAACAACAATTAACCAACGCCTATCAAAACAACAACGCTAATAACACCACAACAACAACGGCAAACAAAATAACAACAATACAAATGTTCAATAACAAAATAATATCAACAATACAATCATCATTCAAAACTATTCCAACTAAATATTCACAAGTTCAAGACTTTGTTTAGCAATATACACCATTCAATGAGTGTTTTGTACTACATTATCTCAATCTTCACTACTAGAACCTTCTTCGTCGGCATAGTTCGAAGGATCACTAGAAAGAAGGAGACACATCTGGGTAAGTCTCACGAGATCGGGGAATGGAAAAAGCACCACTAGCAAGAAGATTTGCCAGTTGACCTTGAAGGACATTAAATTATTTATCTCTCTTTTCTAGCTGAACTTGAAGGGTATCAAATTGTTTATCTTTCTTTTGTTCTCGAACCTTTGTCTCTTCAAGCTCTGCTATCAGCTTTGAGATCTTCTACTACATAGACGAGAGAGTCGACCTATCAATTGCCTCACCCTGGGCGGAAGTCCCTATACCTTGCAATCCAGCCCTATAGCGCTGAAATGATCTCTCTGGGAGGCCGAATGATATCCCCTTTTTAGGACCATTAACAATATCCAACCATATCTTTTGTTCTTCTTCGTCTTAAAGAGGTGGTCGCTCGCCTTGATTATTCGGTGGTAAGCTCTGAGTGTACTCATCCACATTAGACTTGTAGCGAACCATTTATTTAAAAGATAGAAAATTATTAACTATATAGTATTATAAACATTAATTTCAAGTTATAGTAGTTATGAAACTTACATATGTAGTCTCCGCCCGGTCCTCGACCCATCTAGTTGGATCTGTCGGTGCCTTCTTCTTCCGGATGTGAGTCTCCATGAAGAACTCATCATGAGTCATCTTCCTCCCATATTTTTTTCCTACAAATATAATAAAACATGTTAACTAAATAAAAATATATAAATATAGTTCGATAAAAATAGAATTAAATAGTTTATGGAATTATTAGTAGTCTCCTCGCAGTCCCCATGCTCCTTGCACCCACACTGCCAGCAGTCTCCTCGCAGTCCCTATGCTCCTTGCACCCACACAGTGCAAGGAGCCACCCTTGTCAGATGCTCGGGCCTTTTTTCCTTGTTCACTCCTTGTAATGACCATGCCAGTCGTTTCAAGTATTACAACCTTATTTCCCCTATTTACTGCTCAATTTATGTCTTACATTTGATTTATGACTTACCGAGCTAGTTGGTTCAGGTCCGGAAGGATTTCAGAGTGAAATGAGACACTTAGTCTCTTAATTGAAAACTTAATTTGGAAAAGTTGACCGGATATTGACTTACGTGTAAACAACCTCAAAAATGCATTATGATGATTCCAATAGCTTTGTATGGTAATTTTGGACTTAGGAGCATGTCCAGAAAAATATTGAAGGTCCGTAGTGGAATTAGGCTTGAAATGACGAAAGTCGAATTTTTGTGAAGTTTGACCGGGGATTGACTTTTTGATATCCGGGTCGTAATCTGATTCTGAAAATTAGAATAATTTTGTTATGTCATTTAAGACTTGTGTGCAAAATTTGAAATCAATCGGACGTGATTTGATAGGTTCCGGCGTCGTTTGTAGAATTTGGAAATTTCAAAGTTTAGTAAGCTTGAATTGGGATGTGATTCATGTTTCTAGCATTGTTTGATGTGATTTGAAGCTTTGACTAAGTTCGTATGATATTTTAGGACATGTTGGTGTATTTGGTTAAGGTCCCGAGGGCCTCGGTGAGTTTCGGATGGTTAACGGAGCGAAAATTTGGACTTGGGAAACATTGGAAATTTTGCTTCTGGTGTAACCGCACCTGCGAAGCTTTAACACAGGTGCGCAAGCACTATCTCTGAAGTAGAAGGGGCAGTTTGGACTCACCGCAGAAGCGGACCAGTCATCTGCAGAAGGGAAAAGGGGCGCAGAAGCGCATGCCAAAACCACAGAAGCGGTTGCGCAGAATCGGTTAAAATACCGCAGATGCGAAACCCCTAGACAGTATACATTTCGAAGGGGTTCCGAGTTTTGCCATTTTTAGACTTCAAGCACGGTTTTGGGCCGATTTTGCAGAGAGAATTCAAGGGAAACTTGAGGTAAGTCACTTGCAATTATTTCTACTCCATAATATTGAATTATCATCGAATAATCCGACTAGATTACATGTTTTTGAGGTGTAAATAGGGAATTTGAAAATAAGATTTGAGGGTTTGGAGGTCGAGTTGAGGTCGGATTTTGGTAAAATTAGTATGGTTAGACTCGTGATTAAATGTGCTTTCGGATTTTGTAACTTTTGTCGAGTTTCGAGACGTGAGTTTTGGGTGAAATTTGGGATTTTGATAGAAAAATTGCACTTTCTTATGGAATTAATTACTATAATTCTTATTGACTGAATCAGATTAATTGTGGCTAGATTAGCGGCGCTGGGAGACCAATTCACGAGGCAAGGGCCTAGCGGAGTAAAGAATTATACGGTTTGAAGTAAGTAACATTTCTAAACTTGGTTATGAGGGTATGAATCCCCGAATTTGGTATGATGTAAATTGTTTGGTATTGACACACACGATAGGTGATGAACATGTAGATGTGCACCATATAAATTGTGTCTTGAATAAATCCTGTGAAGTTGTAAAATTAAAGGATCGTGTTATTATCTGAACATGTGGCACGTGTTAGAGGAATTGAGCTGAGGCTCGTAATAAAGATCATGTTTAGACTATGTGCCGATATTTTGGGACCCATGGGGTCGTATTGCTGTTGAATTAATTGTTTCAAAAATATATATTTCACACTCAGTCATATTCGTCCATTGTGAGGATAATTATGGGATCGAGCCGCGTGTCGCAACAGGCCAAATTCTGAACCAACCATCCCCACAAGTCATAAATTAATAAAAGCACATACGAGGAGTTTTATTTAGGGGAACAGGGTTCTAAAAGTCAAAATGACCATTATTATCATTTGTATCGGGGCTGCCCGCCTTCAGCAGGCCTTATAGACTTTACTGAGTGAGTGAGTGACGGTCAGTTGATGTGTATATATATACGGGTTGGAACACCTCTGGGCTGGATTGGCCATAAACAGTACCGAGTGACCAAATAAATTTTGACTAGTATTTACATGAGGTCTTTCTAGTGAGATGTCATATTCCTCATATCATGCAGTATTAATCTATTTCATTTGTACTGAGTTTAACTGTTGAACTTGAAAGCATGCCTATATTTTTGTACCATTATTTATATTGGACTGTACCTGTGGAGCTCGTCATTTCTTTCAGCCCAGAGGTTAGTCTTGTTACTTATTGAGTTAGTTTTACTCATACTACACTCTGCACCTTGTGTGCAGATCCAAGGGCTCTCGGATACATCGACTGCTAGATTTCGAAGTTAATTCTGTTGGGGACTATCAAGGTAGCTGCTTGACGTTGGCAGACTTGATTCCTTTCCTGTTTAATTATTGTAATGTTCTATATTTTCAGACAGTGATTTTTATCCATCAGACTTTGTATTCATATTAGATGCTCATGTACTCAGTGACACCAGATTTTGGGAGTATTTATATTTATATTTGTGAGGTTTTCTTTGGTTGAATTTAATAATTGTGTTTTATAATTTACAAGATATGGTAGTTTATTGAGATTGTCGGCTTGCCTAGTATTGAGATAGGCGTCATCACGACATGTGAGATTTTGGGTCATGACAAATTGGTATTAGAGCTCTAGGTAACATAGGTCTCACGATTCATGAGCAGGTTTAGTAGAGTCGTGCGGATCGGTACGGAGACGTCCGTACTTATCTTCGAGAGGCTACCGAAACCTTAGGAAATTTCACTTTATTGTATTCAGTCGTGTGAACTTTTTGTTTCCGAAAACATAAAATCATGTTATTCTATTCTCTCATAGATGGTGAGGACACGTACTACCGGATAAGACGGTCAGTCACCAGTGCCACCAGTTAGGGTCGCGAGAGGCCAGGGCCGTGGTAGAGGCCGGTGCCGAGGTAGAGGTTGAGGTGTAGCTTGTACCACAGTGGGACCAGCACATGTAGTACCACCAGTTGCACTAGCTCAGGGACCAGCTGTGCCCATTGAGATTCCAGGCCTTCAGGAGATATTGGCAATTTGCACTGGCCTTGTTCAGGTGGTTTCGGCTCAGGCCGCATCTGCCACTTCTCAGGCCGGGGGAGGTACTCATACCCCAATTTCCCGTACTCCAAATCAGGTAGTACATGAACTTTAGATACCAGAGGCACTACCAGCCCAGCCAGTTATAGCCGCTCAGGCCCCGGTAGTCCCTGTTATGGAAGATGATAAGCAAAGAAGACTTGAGAGATTTAGGAGGCTTCGACCTCCATATTTTAGCGATGCTGAGTCAGAAGATGCTTAGGGTTTTTTGGATAAGTGTCAGCAGATACTTCAGACAGTAGGTATTCTGGAGACCAGTAGGGTCTCGTTCACTACTTTTCAGTTTTTTGTGGCTGTCCTCAGAAGGTGGGAGTCTTATGAGAGGCGCATGCCGGTTAGTGCAGTACCACTTACATGGCAGGAGTTCTCTGTTCTCTTTTTGGAGAAGTTTATGCCGCAGTCTCTTAGAGAGGAGCTGAGCATACATTTTGAGCAGTTACGATAGGATGGAATATCCATGACACAGTACAAGATGAGATTTTTTGAGTTGGCTCATGACACAGTTTGGTTGGTTTCC
This sequence comes from Nicotiana tabacum, assembly GCF_000715075.1. NCBI lineage: Eukaryota > Viridiplantae > Streptophyta > Magnoliopsida > Solanales > Solanaceae > Nicotiana > Nicotiana tabacum. The sequence continues at coordinate 95,228,305 of NC_134092.1, read as the reverse complement.
ACTAATAGTGAGAGGATTAGAAGGTTCATTGATGGCCTCATGTATCAGCTGTGGTTGTTTATGACTAGGGAGAGGATATTTGGTGCCACTTTTGATGAGGTGATTGACATTGCTCGACAGATAGAGTTGGTCCGTAGCTAGGAGCGTGGTGATAGGGAGGCCAAGAGGCCTCGAGGTTCGGGCGATTTTGGTGGAATACCTTCTGGGGGACAGTTCTACCACAACATGGATAATCCAGTTCACCGGGATGCATCATCCAGCCATGGTTCGTACATTTCTCATCAGGGTCAGTCATCTCTGAGTGCACTTCCAGCCCCGAGTATGCCCCGTGCACTATCAGTTCAAGGATCATCTGTTCCAGGTTCTTCTGGTACTTATTCTGGTTCTCGAGGTCCACCTCAGAATTCACCACCATTCTTCAAGGGGGAGTGCTATGAGTGTGGAGAGCTGGGCCATGTGAGGAAATATTATCCCTGCCATTCGCGAGGTCCAGTTCAGCAGAGGAGTTAGGCTACTACTTCTGCACTAGTTGCTCCACCACCCGCTCAGCCAGCTCGGGGTGGGGCTCAGTTAGCTAGGGCTCAGTGAGCATAGCGGGTGACTTTCGAAAGAATTATAATGGATTCAAAATGTATATGTGTCAATTGAAATATTTTTCGAAATTTTTATATCGCCAGAATCAGTTATTTGCACTGGATGGTGTGGGACTTGCGGTAATTCTGTATGACTATGAATTCCACATTCCAATATAAGAAGGGTAAAAGAATAATTTTAAATTCATAAAAGGTATTTTTAGAGTGAGTGTTACGGTTGTGGTACTTTTGTGGTGCTTAAGAAGAATACAATGGCTTATGGACCTTAGGGTGGTGTGGTTTTATGTTGGGATGTCTTATAATGAGCTTTGGGTAAAGGTAGTAGTGTTCTGATAAGGAGAAACATCAACTTGAGGGTAATTCATAAGAACCTCGGAGAAAATAGGACCACTAGGTAGTAGGCTAGACCAGTATGGTAATGGCATTCTCGGTTCGTTTGGGTAATAATGATGTAGAGGCTTTACAGATGTTTTTGTGGAAATTTTTTGGGTTTTGGTGACCTGCGTGGCTTGGACTAGATAAAGAAAATTAGTTCTGATAGCTTGATTAGGTGAAAATGGATTTCAAAATGTTCTTAACGGTTTCTACCATGGTTCGAAATGGATATTTTCTACCGGTGTGGGGAACATGTTGTGCATTGTGATTTTCTCCTGGAAATAAGTAAGAGAAAAGTTTCTAACTAATAGGGTAGGTAATTTGCTGGTGACTCGGAGTTTATAATGAGATTTTTTTGCTTTTCACATGATAGATTTGGTGTGTTTTGCAAGATTTAGATTTATATGTACAAGGTGGCAGTTCATTCTCGAAAGGAACATCACGAATTCTGGACAGAATGGTCAGTGTTATATATTTAGATGAACGTTATAGTTGCTCGGTAATCCCTGAGAAGGGTGCGCGGTTGAAAGGGGTATTGTATTTTGATTTACGGATGTTCATTGGTATCGCAGTACTCTCCTGGTTGATAGACTGTTGATATTCAAATTATTGATATGTGGCACGAAAGAATTATGAAAATATTCCTAGAAGGATGACTGTGCATGAAGGATGTGATAGTCATTCGAATGCTGGAGTTGTGATCAATTACGATGGTTCATGTGTACTTATTTGATTGCTCCTGTATGATATGCTTGGATTAGAGGCATGTGACCATGCCAGGCGGATTATGTCGTTAGCACGTCAGTTGACCGTGCGGATCCATATATTAATATTATAGCATATGAGTTATCCGTGCGAGTGATGTTAATATGAGCTCTAGAAGAGCTGGTTACTGTTGTTAAATTTTTGTGTCTTGGTTCTACTATATATAATGAGCTTATAGCATTACAGTTGTGGTGGTACTTGTTGAACTTACAATACAGTTCTCTACTTTGAGACATCTTCCATTTTGGGTACAAGGTTGCACAGTTGTGGATTGAGTTGTATTGGTGTGGCATGTCAATGGGATAGTTGTGTTTAATAATATAAGGTCATTGGACCTAGAATGGGTACTATCAAGTTTGATTACGGTATATTCAGGAGGATAATATTAAAAGTCATCTTAGAGAGTGATTATGGTTCTGGTTGGGGCGGGAGAGCTCCATGACTTGTCGATCTGATAAGATGTTATGAGATTTCGCGTGTTTCTTTCATTATGAGATGTGAAAGTTTTAGAATGGGGTTTTGTTTGATATGGGGTTTAATACTATTACTGGGTTACTTTGGAATAGTTAATGTGATCGAAAATGGTGCTGTGAGCATGTGAGTTGTGTAGTATGTTAAATGTTTATATTTGGGGTTATGGTTATGGCTTAATATAACTTGTTCAGACTCATACATCGTGTTGATGTGAGATTCAGGTCTTGAAAAGAAATTCTGAATGTTGGAAATTTAATTACAAGGTTTATTGGCTAAGGTTGAAGTAATGATTTTTAATTATGTTATGTTGTCAGGACTATACAATTTACATAGAATAGGGTAGTATGGGATCACCCCGGGTACGTGCATGGTAAGATCGAATAGTGAGTTAATAGCATGGAAACAACTCTTAGCATATTCGAGGACGAACATATGTTTAAGTAGGGAGAATGTAACAACCCGGCCGATCGTTTCGAGTATTACAACCTTGTTTCCCCCATTTACTGCTCAATTTATGACTTATAGTTGATTTATGACTTACCGGGTTAGTTGGTTCGGGTCTGAAAGGATTTCAGATTGAACTAAGACACTTAGTCTCTTAATTGAAAACTTAAGTTGGAAATATTGACATGATATTGACTTATGTGAAAACAACCTCAGAATTGAATTCTGATGATTCCAATAGCTCCGTATGGTGATTTTGGACTTAGGGCGTGTCCGGAAAATTATTTGGAGGTCCGTAGTGGAATTAGGCTTGAAATGGCGAAAGTCAAATTTTTGGGAAGTTTGACAGGGGGTGACTTTTTGATATCAGGGTCAGAATCCGATTTTGGAAATTGTAATAGCTTTGTTATGTCATTTATGACTTGTGTGCAAAATTTGAAGTCAATCGGACGTGATTTGATAGGTTCCGGCGTCGTTTGTAGAATTTGGAAATTTTATAGTTTAGTAAGCTTGAATTGGGGTGTGATTCAAGTTTCTAGCATTGTTTGATGTGATTTGAAGTTTCGACTAAGTTCGTATGATGTTTTAGGACATGTTGGTGCATTTGGTTAAGGTCCCGAGGGCCTAGGGTGAGTTTCGGATGGTTAACGGACCGAAAATTTGGACTTGGGAAACTCTAGAATTTTGCTTCTGGTGTAACCGCACCTGCGAAGCTTTGACCGCAGGTGCGACACCGCAGGTGCGCAAGCACCATCGCAGAAGCAGAAGGGGCAGTTTGGACTTGCCACAGCAGCAGACCAGTCGTCCGCAGAAGTAAAAAGGGGCGCAGAAGCGGTTGCGCAGAAGCGGTTAAAATACCGTAGATGCAGAACCCCTACACAGTATACATTTCGAAGGGATTCCGAGTTTTTCCATTTTTGGACCTTCAAGCATGGTTTTGGGCCGATTTTGCAGAGATAATTCAAGGAAAACTTGAGGTAAGTCACTTATGATCATTTCTACTCCAATATTGAATTATCATCGAATAATCCGACTAGATTACGTGTTTTTGAGGTGTAAATCGAGAATTTGAACCTAGGGATTTGAAAATAAGATTTGAGGGTTTGGAGGTCGAGTTGATGTCGGATGTTGGTAACAGTAGTATGGTTAGACTCGTGAATGAATGTGCTTTCGGATTTTTTAACTTTTGTCGGGTTCCGAGACATGCGATTTTTGGATGAAATTTTGGATTTTGATGGAAAATTTATATTTTCTTATGGAATTAATTACTATAATTATTATTAATTGTATCAGATTAACTGTGGCTAGATTCGAGGCGTTGGGAGACCAATTCACGAGGCAGGGGCCTAGCGGAGTAAAGAATTACACGATTTGAGGTAAGTAACACTTGTAAACTTTGTTTTGAGGGTATGAATCCCTGAATTTAGTATGATGTAAATTGTTGAAGGTGACTCACATGATAGGTGACAAACATGCAGACGTGCATCCCCGAATTTGGTATGATAGATGTTGTAAAATTAAAGAATCATATTATTATCTGAACATGTGGCACGTGTTAGAGGAATTGAGCTGAGGCTCGTAATAAAGATCATGTTTAGGCTATGTGCCGATATTTTAGGACCCATAGGGTCGTGTTGTTGTTGAATTAATTGTTTCAAAAATATACATTTCACACTCAATTATATTCCCCCATTGTGAGGATAATTATGGGATCGAGTTGCGCGTCGCAGCATGCCATATTGGCTTATATATATATTATTATTGTTCTGGATCGGGGCTGCCCGCCTGTAGCAGGCAATAATGGCTTTATACATTATTATCATTTGGGTTGGGGCTGCCCGCCTGCAGCAGGCCTTATAGGCTTTACTATTTTATTGATCGGGACTGCCCGCCCGCAGCAGGCCTTATAGGCTTTTTTATTATACGGATCGGGACTGCCCGCCTACAGTAGGCCATAAAGGCTTTATATCACGCTTGGGCTGAAGGAGCCCCTCCAGAGTCTGTACACACCCCCAGTGAGCATATGTGATTATGTATATTCGGGATGGATTTCTCAGGGCATGGACTTGCCTTACTTATTTATATTGTAACGAGTTTTCCTGGACATGGATCTTATCCGTATCATTTATATTTGGGGATAAATTACCCCAGGGCTGGATTGGCCTTATCCGGTATTGAGTGACTGACGGATAGTCGATGTGTATATATATATATACAGGATGGAAAATCCCTGGGCTGGATTGGCCATAAACAGTATCGAGTGACCGAATAATTTGTGACTAGTATTTACATGAGGTCTTTCTACTGAGATGTCATATTCCTCATATCATGCAGTATTGATCTATCTCACTTGTATTGAGTTTAACTGTTGAACTTGAAAGCATACCTATATTTTTGTACCATTATTTATACTGGACTGTACCGACGGAGCTCATCATTTCTTTTAGCCCAGAGGTTAGTCTTGTTACTTATTGAGTTAGTTGTACTCATACAACACTCTGCACCTCATTTTCAGATCCGGGTGCTCTCGGATACGATGACTGCTAGATTTCGAAGTTAATTCTGTTGGGGACTATCAAGGTAGTTGCTTGACGTCCGCAGACTCGATTCCTTTCCTGTTTAATTATTGTACTCTTCTATATTTTCAGACAGTAATTTATATCCATCAGACTTTGTATTCATATTAGATGCTCATGTACTCAGTGACACCAGGTTTTGGGAGTGTTTTCAAATTTAAAAGATAGGGTGGTTTATTGAGATTGTCAGCTTGCCTAGTATTGAGATAGGCGCCATCACGACATGTGAGATTTTGGGTCGTGACATTCCTTTTCTCGAATTTCTCAATAGTCTACTACCTCAGCAGATCCTCCCATATGTGCGGTAGAACTCATGAAGGCTTCTTGCTCTTCTTTCGAGCAGAACAGAAGGAATCAGATAGTCTCTTACGGAATTTGAACTCAAAATTTGCAAGAATGATACTGTTATGCTGGTCCTCCCAGGCACACTTAGTCTACAAATGAAGTGTGTAATGTTAGATAAAACTATTGTTAATATAATGCTTAATAGATAAGAATTGTATTAAAACCTTAAATTGGTTGAAACTTTGCTCCACAAACTCCGGTGGAAATTCACTCTAAGTCGCATAGGGTGCATCATACAACCAGTCAAGAGCTTCAGTGATTATCTTTGTAGTCTGATGACTAGGTATGAACCTTCAACATATCAATTACAAGCTATTATAATTCAGCAAAAACATAGAAATAATAAATAAATCTTACCCATTTTCCTTAGGCCTGATGATCATCCTATGATAACGATCATACCGAACTTCCTTTGTATCATCATCCTCCGATGAATCTGAAGCATGCGTAGAAGTGGAGGCATCTCGCTCAGTGCTACTATCCTGAAGGCGAAGTCTAGAAATGCTAGCAGACGAACTCGGTGGAGAGGAAGGCGGGATCACTGATGAAGATGGATGCGATTTAGACCACTGTTGCGATCTAGACCACTACTGCGATTCGGGTGGCTGAAATCTAGTGGATGCAATCCACTTGGTAGTGAAGCAAATGGAGTAGATGACGGGCGTATCACCACGTGGCCCTGTGACTGCTGACTCGATGAACCCATGTAACTATGTGCAGGATCATGTGGAGGAAGCGGGGTATAGCCCATGTGGTGGAGAATGATAAGAATACTACTGGGAGGGTGAATGGTAGGTAGTCTGATGAGTAGATGGATGTGGTGAAAAAGATGTGTGACTAAAAGATTGTTACCGGCCAACAGTAGCGGAGGGATGCAAGTGTGGAGTGGAAGGAAGCGAGGGTGTAGCACCATCCTCATGATTAATAGGCCTCTTATCCTTCCTTGACCTACCTCAACCCCTACCGATCATCTATATAAATTAAAGAAAATATTAAAATTGTGAATATAAATCTATATAAGTTGAGAGCGCTTGAAAAAACTAACATGCTAGTCGTCTTCGAAGTATCCTTCCTCGTCCGAAAATTCTCCCTCTTCGCTAATTTCATTTTCATCAGCTAATTCTTCATCCTCATTTTCTATGATTGTTATTTCCTCCATATTAACTTCTTTTAATATGCGTTGAGGATGCTCCAAGTCAATTTCTAACTGATCATCCACCATTTGATTAACACATGAGGTATCGTTTTGGTAAGAAATATCTAGCACATTCTCAACTTCCACCCTACCAACATGCTTAGTTTTGATTACAACCAACCAATCAGTCTTATCCCTTTGCAATGGATATGGATCATATTTTTCTGCAATTATAAGAGGATCATAGCGATCATACTCCCTCTTTTTATTAACCTCAATTATGTTGTACTGCGAGTGTATATTTGTACCTCTTCTAGGTGTTGGGTTAAATCACTTGCATCGTAAAAGTATGATCTTCTTGTTTGGCCAACCTGAATATGATAATTCTAGATTTTCTTTGATCACACCATAATAATCATTTTTCCCATCCTGGTTGCCTTCACCATCTTTGACACACACCCAATTGTTATTGCTTTTTTTATACTAGGAGAATTCCTCAGTGTGAAATTTGTAACCAATAACAAATTCAGATATTTTCAGGCAAACCACAAAATGCAATAGGGATTAAGGTTTCCATGAAAATATGAGTCAGCTTTCCTTCAACCATATCGTCACGTTTTCCCAAGTTCGAAGCCTAGCCTCAGACATCTTTAGGTTTGTAACCCACTCGTAAATATGTTATCTTTGTTCCAAAGTGAATGTGTAGCTGGCCTTGGGCTTGAACACCTTACCATTATTTGCAGACTGCAAATGTAATTCAGGTCTCCTATAATATTCTTGTAAGTCCAGTCTAGCCTTCGGGTTTTCTTTTGTCTTATTCTTATCATCCATCACTGTGTTGAACAAATTATCAAAATAGTTCTTCTTAATAAGCATGACATCAAGATTGTGTTGGAGAAGATTATCCTTCCAATATGGAAACTCCCAAAATATGCTCTGTTATGTCCAGTTATGAGTAACACTATATCCAGGAAATCTAGTAGGTGGGGCCTCGGTAACCTTAGTGAAGTTCTGAACCCTCTCCCAAATTTCTTCACCGGACAAAATTGGAGGTGGCAAATCATGTTCAACTATATTCTTTTTGAATGCATTCTTCATCTTTCTGAACTCATGATCAACTGGCAAGAACTGACGATGACAATCAAACTCATGTCTTAAAGTGAACGCTTTACCATTTTCTATGCAGTAAGGACATGCTAACTTTCCAGCAGTCATCCACCCAGACAACATTCCATATGCAGAAAAATCATTAATGATCCACATTAAGTTTGCACGCAAGTTGAAAGTTTGCTTAGGTGATATGTCATATGTCTCAACTCCATCATACCACAACCATTTTAACTCATCAATCAGAGGTTGTATATATACATCAATCAAACTCTTTGGATTGTGGGGACCGGGAATAACACAATTTAAGAAAATATATGGACTAGTCATACACATTTATGACGGAAGATTATACGGCGTAATAAAGACTGGCCAGCATGAATATGGTATTGCAGAAACAGAAAATGGCGTGAAACTATCAGCACACAAACCCAACCGAACATTCCTCGGTTCACTAACATAATCCGGATATGTCCTATCAAAATGCTTCCAAGCTTTCCCATCTGAAGGATGACACATAACACCAGGTGACCTTCTATTTTCATAGTGCCATATCATATGAGGAGCGGAACTCATCGATTCACACAACCTCTTTAATCTACGAATAAGAGGTAAATAATGCATCGACTTCACAACAACTTTCTTCCCGCTGGAAACTCGCTTAAAACGAGGTTTTTCACAAAATTTATAACTTTCTATATCTACATCACCCTTATAATACAACATGCAACCATATTCACAACAATCGATTCTCATAGACGAGAGTCCTAACTAAGAAACTAATCTTTTTGCCTTATAGAAATCTTCAAGTATGTTGAAACTTGGGTCAACTAGTTCACTCATAAGGCCAATGAAAGAATCCATTCCCGCTTGAGAAATATTGGTATCTAATTTGATACTTAATAATCTACCGCAACAAACAACTGAGAGTGCATACCCCCTTCACTTAGTGGATGACTAGCGGCCTCTAACCGTTCATAAAAATATTTTGCCTCTTCGTTATGAGCTTTTTCAACACTTTCATGGAGTTCAAACTTGAAGTGCATCTCAAAAGTATCCACAACCATTTCATGGTATCTAGGATGTTGCACGTTATTCCCCACCGACCTACTACTTTCACTAACAACTATGTTATGAAATACACCATCACTACCATCAACCTCTCAATGACTAGTCCATACAAAATAATTATCCATAAACCTTTTTTTATAAAGATGAGTTTTAACATCCTCTAATCCAAAAGAATGCAAGCGCTTCCACTTCACACAAGGACACCTAATCATCCCTCTGATTTGAAATGGTTCAAGTGATATTGCATGCCTTATAAATTAATTAACCCCTTCTATAAATTCCTCCCTCCAACTACGATATTCAATCTACACATAACAAATAAATTGCAGGTTATATTAATTTGAAAGTTCACATATATCCCTCAATAAGTTCTTTTAAAATTCGATTAAAAGAAGTAATTTAAAATTTCACATATATCCCTAAATAAGTTCTTTTAAAATTAAATTAAAAGAAGTAATTTGAAAGTTCACATATATCTTTAAATAAATTCTTTTAAAATTCAATTAAAAGAAATAATTTGAAAGTTCATATATATCCCTAAATAAGTTCTTTTAAAATTCAATTAAAAGAAGTAATTTAATTTGAAAGTTCACATATATCCCTGAATAAATTCTACTTTTAAAGGATTTATAATTTAATTATCTTTGTCTTAACATATAACTTTGTTCTTAAAATTAAAAATTTAAAAATTAATGAAATCTATCATAAGTTGTAACCCTAGCATAATCTTAATCTTCTAACATAGAAATTCTAGCATAAACATAATCAATAGGAGTAAATCCTAAATTTAATTAAACACTAACTAAACCCTAATTTATACAATTAAAATAATTAAAATTACTTAAATTCAAAAATATAGATAACTAACTTTACTCGGAGAGGGGTTTGATTTTGGGTGGCGTAGGATGACCAGGGTACTATGGTTGCCGGCGGAGCAGTGGTAGCGGTGGAGGCAGTGGGTGCTGGCAGAATAGTGGCGGGGGAGAGGAGAGAGACTTCTAGGTGCTTTGTTTATGGGTGAGGAGGGAGATAGGAGTTGATTTTGGGTGGGGATTTGGGGGAATCGCGATTGTAGGGAGGAGAAGAAGAGAGATAGAAAAAAGAGGGAAAAATGTGAATAACCCGTCTGTGGGAGATCTAAATTGAAAATTTCCGACCGAAATCGGTCGAAAACTTCGGTCAGTAAGTTAAGTGGCCTTTGACCATTTGACCACGACCATTCCGACCGAAACTGGTTGGTAGTTTAATTTTAAATTTAAAAAATAAATTATTTAATTTAAAAACCGACCGAAGTCGGTCGGTTTTAGCCAAGATACAAATTAATTATAGGTACTATGTAATATATAATTAATTGTGTGTGTGTGTGTGAGAGATTTGATCGAGTATATGTTGTTGTTGCTACAACTTAAGTTTTAATATAGCACTATATATTTTGTTTTTAAATGTGTTATAGCGTGTTGGATGCCGATACTTAGAATTGATCGCTCCAACATTAAAACTCAATCTATATTTAATTTGCTAAAGTCGTCAGTACGCCCGAAGTCGGTCAGTTTTAGCCAAGATCCAAATTATAGATACTATTTAATATTTAATTAATTTTGTATGTTTATACATACACACACACCTATACATACACACATACACACACACACACACACACACACACACACACACACACACACACACACACACATATACATACACAATCATATGATTTGACCGAGTATATGTTGTTGTTGCTAGAACTTAAGTTTTAATGTAGCACTACATCTTATAGCACTATACATTTTATTTTTAAATGTGTTGTAGCGTGTTGGATGCTGATATTGTGTCAATTGATCCACTGATAAAGTATCCGAGCAAAGTACTAATAAGGTGATCGAGAATAAAACATTCAAGACTGTGTCGATTGTACACATCTTGGAGTATTTAGTCACTCATTATACCGGAGCATCTAGTCACTTAAACTCCAAGATTTATTTACTTATTTAGCCACCGATCAAGCATTCGAGTATGAATAATTGAGAATAAATCATCAACGCTAGTCATATGTATGTAAGTGTAAATTATCATAAATGAAATAAAATCGTACACTCTATTAGAATCTATTACACGTATACAGATATGAAGTGTAATTTATACGAAAGCACACGGATGATAAATATTATATATATAATTGATCGAGTTTAATTGATATAGTCGTTGTATCCAACATGCTATGATATATATATATATATATATATATATATATATATATATATATATATATATATATATAGAGAGAGAGAGAGAGAGAGAGAGAGAGAGAGAGAGAGAGAGAGAGAGAGAGAGAGAGAGATTTATAAGTGGTTGACTATGTTTGACACTAATACCGACCAAAATTGGTCGGTATATTCATAATAATTTTAAAAAATTATTTTTGTTATGGGAAAAAAATAATTGAGCTTGGGCAGGAAAAGTTAAATCAAAATTTTTGACCGAATTCGGTCGGTATACTTGAATATTTTTAATTAAATATTTTTTGGTAGATAATATGCAAGTCTGACCAAGTCTTGGTCAAATATTGACCAATTTCCGATCGACATCGGACGAAATTTTTATATGTGTCAGACAAAGCAGTATTTCTTTATTGCAGGACCACTTTTTCCGATCAAAAGTGGTCGGTATTTTTTGGTAAAAAAATTTATTTGACTTTTGCAACCAATCTAGATATTTTCCGACTGATTTCGGTCGGTTTCCTCTTCTGACCGATTTCGGTCTGTTTCCTCTTATGACCGATTTCGGTCGGTATGGTTTGTACGGAATTTGACAAATTTCTAATAGTGTTATGGGACACGCATGCCGACTAATCTGAAAAAGTAGCTAGGGGTGCAAAGTTGAAAGTAAAATCTTGACAAATTTTCTAAATATATTTTTTTGCAGAAGAATATTTATTGTAGACTTATGGGCCACGCAGGCCGACTAATCTGAAGGATAAAAAGTTGGAGAAAAAATTAAAGTTCAATGACATATATAAGTGATGCTTAGCATCCATATATGCAGGATAAAAAGTTGGAGAAAAAAATTAAAGTTCAGTGACATATATAAGTGATGCTTAGCATCTATATATGCAGGAACGGATATAGGGGGCGGAAGGGGTCAAAACCTTTATAAGGTCATAGGTTTAATTCCTATTGGCTACAAATTATTTTAACTTTTTTTCCTAACCCCCTTCGTGGAGATCCTGACTCTGTCACTGCATATATGCATATTATACAGTCATCTCCACCACGGAAAAATATCAAACTTTTGTAGAAGACTGAAGACGAGAATTGCATTCAAAGGCATTTTCCTGTCTCAAGAGCCTCTTTGACTCCATTACAGTTAGGAGAAAATTAGGCTTAATTAGGCGTCGTATGTGGCATTTATCTTAGCATGTGTTTTCGGTTAAGCCATCAATTAAGTCTTTGATATCTGGCAGAATAAGACCAGCTTTGTTTCCCAGCTTTTCGTAGTTGCATTATTCTGAAATAAAATATCAGCTTTCTCGAATTTTATTGAATATTTTCACGTGGAAAACTTAATTTTCTTCGTCTAGAATTCATTAAGGAATTATGAGAACTTTTCTCCAACCGAATTTTCATTGAATTGTGTATATTTCCAAGTGGAAGGTATTTGTAATGGTTAAGTAGTTCTTTATCTGTTTTTATTGAAAGTAACTTCAAAACAAGTAGTATTAAATATGAGAAAGTTTTATTTATATATTTAGTATTCATGTGAAAATGAAACTATACACTAGCAAGATAGTGCATTGATCACGTCCAACTCTAGTTCTAAAAAGGATAAGCGGTCGTTGCAAATATAATCCGGTTTGAAAGTGCGGAGTTGAATCCCACAAAGAACTAAGGTTTTGTTGTAAATGTTAAGTATCACTAAGAATACAAGCTCGAACAATTCCTAATTTATAATTATTAAGATTCTATTTTATTACTAATTAACTAGCAGATTAAAATATAAATTAACAACTAATTAACTAGCAAATTAAAATATAAATTAACAACTAATTAACTAGCAAATTAAAATATAAATTAACAACTAAAGATACTAAAGTTTTGGGGACAAGATTAAGGAGGCCTAGAGTTATGATTTCCCCAATTGTCGGAATCCTTCTCGCTACGTCTCCTATAATATCGCCTAAGTATTCTCTACTGATCATGAGCACTCGACTTATCGTAATTCTCTCTCGAGCAACTACAATAATATACTAGTCATATTCTCTCGAATTACGCTAGCTCGAACTCCAGAGTGTTTCGTAGTCTTTTGCCTCTTCAATAATGTCTTTCCCCTTCAAAAACTAACTTTAAGAGTTATTTATAGGGTTGGGGCCGAAGTTTACACGTCCAAAAATAGTGAAGAAATAAAATTGGCCGGGATAGCATCGTCGGCGCGAGGTACTGTTAGAGGCACCAATATTTCTGCGCAAGGCACTGTCAGGCGCGCCAATGCTTCTGCGCGAGGCACTGTCTGGGGCACCAATGACAGTGCTCTGGGCAATGCCTTGCGCTATCTATGGCCATGACTTTTCATTCCCCTGCACATCTTCTTTTATTGCTCCATTTTGTTGCTCTGAGATACCATTTCGTGTAACTTTTCTCCAATTCATATCCAAGCATTCCTACACGTGAAATAAGCTCTATTAAGCTCAATTGTCGCACAAATTAACATTCAAACAATAAACAAGTAGGGTAAATAACGTCAAAATATATTGAATTATAGCACGACATCATGCATATAATAAGTTCATCCGTCGCGTTCTATGTGATGCAGCCTTTTTTTTTAAATTTTGATTTGAATAACGTTGATAATAATACAATTCTTTTATGAGACGAATTTAACGAAAGAATCAAAAAAATGTAGTACTGAATGAAAAGAAAGATTACGGTCAAAGATAAATCAATATTTAACTTTGAATAACGGCAATATATATATATATTAGTATTTTTTTGGAAAATTTTTAGGTAAGCCCGCAACCGCTACACTTCGGGAGCGCATTGGGTAACCTGCTCACTTTGCAATTGCTCGCAAACCACACAGGAAATGAAAACCACACTATGCAAGCGCGATGCAACTAGTTCTGATATGATTTCTTCTCATAGCTAATATATAATAACAACAACAAAACATACTCAGTGTAGTTCCACAAGTGAGATCTGGGGAAGGTAGAGAATACACAGACCTTACTTCTACCTTTAGTAAGGTAAATAGGTTATTTCCGATAGACCCTCGGCTCAGGACGAGAAGAGGGAAAGGAGCTAATATCTAGTATTAATAATAATAATAATAATAATGGAATTTGTTCGAGACTTAGTTAGGAAAATAGAAGTAGAAATTAGAATTATTATCCAATCAATGACTAGTGTGAAAGGGGTCCATTTTAACGACCCCCTACAAATCATTCGCTGATTCCATTTGACTTTAACTTTCACTCCTCTTTTTCATGTTGTATATAGTATTTACTAGTACTATGCAAGAATTAAGTAGCCATGAGGGAAAAGTTTGTCCAACTTATGGAGTTTACATGTGTCATGTTGTTGGAGTTCTTTAATCACTGTGCATTTGACCTTTGAAACTCTAATAGTTTTGCAACTTGTTGCCCAATAATTGCCGACAGAAATTCTGCATTTCTAAAATTTGTTCGTTAAAAAATGTCTTGTTGGTGCTTGAAAAGTTGGTTTTCAAAATATTGGACTTCAAGATTTAGATATACTTAATTACAAGATGTTTAAGAAAGGAAGCTTAGATCAGTGTTTTGAAATGAGTTTGGTTCGATGGTGTGGGGCGAAAATCTCAAGAGACGTACGCCCACCAATTCGGGCGTACGCTCGGGCGTTTGAGGCGAGTTCTGTTAGTGAGGCGTAAGCCCCAGATAATTTTTCAAAATAAAATAAAATTTGTTGAATAAGTCCTTCATATAATACCCAAATTTTTAAAATTCAGCTTGGTAATATTTCAAAAGTTTTAAAAAGGAACTGAAATGTATTAAATTTAAAAGTCAATACCTTTTTTATTGATTCAAGCCCCAATTCATGGTATTTCCCAATTCTTTATTTTGTCCACCAGTCTGCTAATATCTCCCAAAAGCAACGAATATTCAATTTTTTTTACAAATACAAAGAGAACTCTATTATCCTTCATAGCAGCAAGTTCAAAGTTCAAATTTAACGTTAGTCATCCTTTTTGTTCTTCCATGTAGAAAACTTTATTCTTTTCGACTCAAGTTACTTGAGCTTCTAAGTAGCATATAATAGATTATTTTGACTAGTTTTTTGTGGGGATGAAGCACGTATATATATTTCACATATTTATAGTTTTCCTCATTTTTATGCAATTTTACCTGTTTATAAATATTTACTGTAATTATATTATTTTATAAAATATTAAAAATTAAATACCTATGGGGCTTACGCCCCGTGCTTCGGGGTTTACGTCCCGTGCCTCAGGACTTACGCCTTGCTGCGGCATATGTAAAACGTCTCGCCTTACGCCCACGCCTTTATAAACACTCGCTAAGATATCATTTTTATTGTTTACATGAATCAATCAAGTAGAAGTTTCACGTACAGACAGTAGAATTCGAAAAAAACATACTCCCTCCATTTCATTGTTAATTAATACTAAAAGATAAATTTCTTAAAATACGTAAAAAAAAACAAAAAATATTATTTAAAGTGAACCGGAGGTAAGCAGCAACCAATGTTAGTCTTAATAAGCCTTTTTGGACATTCAATATTTTGACCAGGAAAAAGTCGATATACATATAATTAAACCCCTTGCTATTCACTTGTAATTAAATAAGAAATATTAGAGAATCTGAATTTTCTTAAATTAAGCCAATTGGGTATTCATTAACGTTCAAACCTTTTGGACTAAGCTGGATTATTCTTACTCTAATGGTGGCTTACTTTAGCAAACTAATCCTTTCCATTTGTAAATATTAATAACTCAAAGGAAGAGAAAAGTAAAAGATCTCAACATCCCGTTCCTAATTTAAGACTTTGAATCATAAGCAAGAAATCCTGAGACTTGTTCAACCTTGCTGTTAAATGTTTTCTATTTTTAGAAGTTGGATTTCTTGCCTATTCAATTTTCATTATTAAATGCTTGAAATTCTTCTTCTATTGAAACATTAAATATCAAGCTGTTTTTTTAATTATAAGTGACTCTTTAACCAGTTGAGATAATTATAGCAACCGAGTTTCTCAATATAGTTTGATGAGACGCTAACATAACATTAGATGAAAAGTCGGACTCTGGCATGACTGAGAGAAAAAAGAAATTTATAGAATAACCAAAATAGAAAATGCGAGAAAGTTAAATTCTGTTCGGCTATGCTCCATCATACTAAATAAATAATTGACTACATAAATCTAAAACAAAATTTATTCTAATTTTATTTCGAACTTTCCCTTCTTTTACCATTATAGCGAAACTAGAAATCAACAATCAAGTCATTTGCATATTTGCGTATTAAGACGCACCATTCATTTTTGTGAATGTGACTCTATATTATCACTTTAACCACTATTGTCGCATAATCACCAACAAAAATTTTCACTGCCCAATCATCATTGCTAATCATTATTATCTAATACCTATCATATTCATCGGCAGGCACTAAAGCATGTATAACTACCATAGGCAACTATCTCTGTCACTAATAGCCACTATCAGCTAACTTCTAAGGCACAACTATTAACGCCAAACACCACCATCGATCAATGGCACCTCCCATGTACGGAGGTACCGTAATACATATTATTTGCAGATGACATAATACTGATTGATGAGACAAGAGGACAGAGTTAACACAAAGTTAGAGGTTTGGAGGCAAACTTGGAGCCTAATAAAGGTTTCAGGTAGAATAGAATCAAGATAGAATACTTGGAGTGCAAGTTGAATGGCATTACGCATACGGCCGGCATAAAAATGAGGCTTGATACATAATTCATCCCCAAGAGAGAAAGTTTCAAGTATCTTGCGTCAATATCCAAGGTAATAAGGAGATTGACAAGGATGTCACACATTATATTGGAGCGCGTGGATGAAATAGAGGCTCGCATATGGTGTCTTATGAGACACATATGCCATCAAGATCACTTAAAGGTAAATTCTATAGAGTGGTGGTTAGACCAATTATAATATTATATTAGATGGATTGTTGGCGAGTCAAGAACTCTCATATTCAGAAGATAAAAGTAGCGAAAATGAAGATGTTGAGATAGATGTGTGGGAATACTATGAGAGATAAGTTTGGGAATGAAGATATTCAGGACAAGATGGGAATGAATCCCGTGGGGGACAAGATGCGGGAAGCGAGACTGATATGATTCGGACAAGTAAAGATGAGATGTATTGATGCACTAGTGAGGAGGTGTGAGATGGTGGCTATGGTGGGTCTAAAGAGAGGCAGAGGTAGACCAAAGAAGTATTTGGGAGATGTGATTAGGGAGGATATAACACATCTTCAGCTTACCGAGGACATGACCCTCGGTAAGAGGGTGTGAAGGTCGAGAATTAGGGTAGAGAGTTAGTAGGTAGTAGTGCAAATTTCTTTTCCATATCAGTAGTTTTAATATTATTCCTGTACTTTCTTATTCTTAGATTTTTATTAGTACTTGTTATTTTTTCCGCTTATTATCTTATTATTTTCCTTGCTTGTTATCTTATTATCCTATTATCTTGTTGTTTATTACTTCTTTTCCATATGGCTTTTCCAATAACGTATTTCTTTTTAACTCTTATGTGGCTATATTGTCCTTGAGTCGAGGGTCTATTGAAAATAACCCCCTACCTTCACTAGGATAAGATAAGGTCTGTGTATACGTTATACTCCCCGGGTCCAACATTAGGTTTGGTGTTATTGTTACCACTAACGATCAATGACCTCCACACCAACCACCATCACAAACCACCAACCACCTCTATGGCAAGCTAGTAATAACTGCATAACCTCCACCTATCAATCGCCTCCTCAAATCAGCTTCACCATTAGCCATGACTGCATAACTACCATCGTCAACCACCACCACCATTACACTAGCTACCACTCATCTCCACTACCACCACTTGCCCACACTACACAACACTTTGTCGACTGTTATGAGTTATCACCTTTGCACACCATCATACAGTTATCACCGATCACTGTTACACAACTTATCATCGCCGACCATATTCATCAAACCACCATTTCACAACCATCGCTATCGACAACCACCACCACCAACTGACATAATATCGTTGCTAATTCTTAAAGTTAACATTGTTAAATGAATAGATTATATACAACACTGTCTAAATTGTTTTTATTTTGATTTTTTTAATATTATTTTATTTGATTTTATTAATTAGGTTTCAAACAAAAATAAATTATACACATTTGAATACAGATAAAATAAATAGTCTTAATTACGCGGTATTCCTAATATGTGCATGTGAGCGTGTGTGTATCTTCCACTTCTCTCTTTTCTTTGTCGTCTATATGAAAACATTTGATTGTCATTAATGAAATATTTCTAAATCATAATTTAAAATTTATTTACAATATAAATAGATATTCTTTTAGGTAATTATTATAAAATCTACGTCTATTTTTAATAATTATTTTTTGTATGCATTAAAATATAT
The DNA here is from genome assembly GCF_000715075.1 of Nicotiana tabacum. NCBI lineage: Eukaryota > Viridiplantae > Streptophyta > Magnoliopsida > Solanales > Solanaceae > Nicotiana > Nicotiana tabacum. The sequence goes on along the minus strand of NC_134092.1, from coordinate 95,209,754 downwards.
TTTTATAGTTCTCACTTTCTTTATTTTCGTTGTAAGTAAATATTAGAGTTTTTTCGCTATTAATATTATTATTTAATATATTATAGAACGTTATTAACTTATATAATTCATTACTATTTCTCACCTTTTTTCATCTCAAAAATAATATTTATTTGTTTTTTCTGTTGGTAAGTTTATTACATAGATTAAAAAAGTATATTATGATTTTAAAGAAAAAAGAAGAAGACAAAGATTGATAATATAAGGGTAAAATATGCATTTAGAAAAATAAGTTGACATATTAGGGAGAGAATGCATATTGTTCAAAGTTGAGGGTGGCCGAGATTTTTAAAGTAAAGTAAATGATTTCCACCCACTTCAAATTTATTATTTCGGGTTAAAGTTGAAATAGAGAAAACAAAATAGTAAATCGTGATAATTTAAAAATATTATTGTATTTTTGCAATTGCAAGTAATATTGGTTTTGAAGTTATGTCCAAAATGGTATCATGCTAATTCCCTGTGCTTTCTTTCAAAGAAGAAAGTAGACACTAGACAGTCTCAAAATTGATATCCGATTTCGTCGAAAGACCATTTCCTTGATATGACAATTAGGACCTCTATCTCTGTCTATCGTCATTTAATGGTATTTTTATTGAATTTTCGAAACGACGTCATTGCATTTTCTATCCCTAATATTGGGCACAGTGTTAACGTAACTAAATTTGTAGAAGTATTCTAACTTCTCTAATCAAGTCCAGAGTGGTTCCCAAGCTGCATAGATACTATTGTCGTCCAAAAAAAGGCTGGTATTTCCATAAGTTTGTTGATCAGGACACACGCTGCCGTTGTTTTGTTGATTTTGTGACATCTCCCTACAAATTAATGACATCAAATTGGCGTTTTGGGACTGCACATTCAACATCTCTACTTGAGCCTTGGCAAGCTCTGCTTGAAGTTCACTTATTTGCTTCTGCAGCTGACAAATTGCACCTGCGCAGCCGTATACTGGATCTCTTATTCTCGCATTTGCTTCATACACCATGCTGTTCACTGCATCTGTTCTTTGATCCTCCGGAAGCTCCTATAAATAATTAGAGGTTTTGTGCATTTTGCCATAAGTTTTACAGAAATATTAATGATCTTATAGTAAGGAAATGAAGAGATATCCAATCAATTGTTTGGACAGGATATATAGTAGATTGATCTATTTCTTTATTGCATACTCCATCCAACCCAATTTGTTTGATACAGTTTTTTTTTCTGTGATCACTTTTTTTTTTTCATATGCCTTTTAAATATTGTGAATAGTTAATTATTGTGACTAAAAAACTTAAAGATTTTGTGTTCGCATTTGCAGCTAAATTTGAGAAATTTGACTCTCGAAATTTGCACTGTGTAAAATAAATTTTGAGGGAGGGAGTACTATATAATATGACTTGAGACATAGAGTAAGGTTGAAACTTGAATATGTCCCAATCGATTCTGGTGATTTTAAGCATCATCATTACCAACAAAAAAACAATTAGAAAAAGAAAAGCAGAAAAAGCTGTCTTACAATCACTTCTTAAAAACTATATATGTACATATATATTTGCAGATTCATATTGCTTAAGCTATTAGAATGAGCAGTAAATATTCGTGTTTCCCAAATGCGATCCCTCTAATTCGGGGACATGGTGGAGGCTTTGTTTATGATAATTACAAAACTCAAAAGTGAAAGGTATATATATGTATATACACTTTACAAAGTGCAATATAATTAGCTTTAGCTAGATCGTGGAAAATAATAGCTGAAGTGTGGAATGTGGATAATAGTTAAAGAAGTCACTAAAAAGTTAAAGAAGTCACACAACACCTTTTTTCCTTTTTGAAGTGAAAATTTTATTTAAAGAAACGAACATGAGAACAAAAAGAAAAAAAACAAAAGAAGAAAAGAAAAAGAGAATATATACTAGAAAAAAACAAGTCAATTAAAACTAAGCATCAAATGATAGATTTCGAAGCCCCCAAAACAATCAAGAAAGTTGAGATGTTAATTTTATCTGTGTTCACATTCGGATGAAACAAATACCTGTAACATTTTGATGATATTGCTGGCACCAAAGACTCTATGAGCAATGGTGAACTTAAGCGGCTCCGTCGGCGGAAAGTAGGGTGCCAGCACACATTTATCGACACATCGCCGGCGGAGGATCTTGCAGGCGGCGCAAGGCGTCAGAATCACCGGCGACGGAGGAGATGGAGGAGGCGTCATCATTCCGGCAGAAGACGATGAACAAGTAGCGGGTGTTTTGTCACTGCATTCCATGTGTTTTAGTGTAGTGTCAAATATGATCACTATTTGTGGAGCGTGTTAAGAGTTGTGTAGCAATGAGTATACCATGAGATTTTATATATAGTGAGAGGAAAAAAGAGGATTATTTATCTTTCAACAATAATGACGTCGCTATACGTAACTGCCCAACTTAATGACATCATCAGTTGATGAAATGTTCTAGAGCTGAGTAATTATATGATGGTTACAAAACTCACACAGAATATTTTTGGCAAATTTCCTAAATACTTTTAGTACATAAATATATCATGATATTTCTATGATTATAAAATTATGTTACTTAAAAGTAAAGTCAAAAATTTTAAGTTAAATGGTTTCTTAGTATAAATAAATATGTTATTCTTGTTAGAAAAGATTAAAAAGGAAAAAAGTATCATACAAGATAATGGAACAATCAAAGTAACAAATGTGTATGTATGTATATATATGTATGTATATAGATGCATTTTATTATTACTATATATCTTCGCCACGTTACGTTTTAGCTGTACCAAGTGGACTTTCTAAGTGAATCAATCTCCATATGTTTCTAGTATGAATTAATGATAAAAGAAAAATATTAGGAGACATATCAAACTTTTTGAATAGTATAGTTAGAAGCAATAATTAAGGAACAAAAAGCTAAGAGACGAATAAGATGATTGACTGATGATAGCTTAAAAGAAACTAAGGAATAGTTTCTACACAGTATAAAGATGTTTTACATCATTGGGTTAAGATTGGCGTATAACAAGTAATATTCTTTATTAATTCTACTTCACAATCTAAAGATACTGTAAATAACATGTTATTGTTTACCCGTAAAACGGAATAGTTGAATTTATACGTGGTTTCTAGATAAGTGAATTAATTTGATATTAAAATAATACAATAATTGAAGAAACGTATAATAATTAGCCTTAATATAGATGAAAACAACAGAGATGACGATTCCGGGAACAATATTTCCGGGTACATCGATGATGAGATCAAAAGGCAAAAAAGTAAAATTGTATAAAGTTTTGTATATAATAGAGTGTAAGTTTAGTCAGAAAATTCATCTCGTTTGCAATGATAACTGGGCTCACTATTTATAGTTATGTATAGGGAAGGAAGTCCTTGGATCATGTCCTCCTTTAATGTCAATTATGAGGGTCATTAATAAAGACGTAAAGGTGAACATAAATGCCAAATTCTCTATAACGGACCGTCGCTCTTAATGCTGTAGAATATTCCCTATTAAATGCTATTGGGCGCAGAGCATTTAACACACCTTTATGAACGTTATCATTTCTGGTGTCAAGCGGAATGGTTGCGTTCGGTATTCGATCATTCCTGTCTTGGGTTCCACTTGTCCTCTCTTTAGACGTCCACGTGCCATATCATATTTCACCCTATACAGATAGTTTCCCTGCTTTCCGGTGACATAACTTTGTGTTACCGAAAAGTTGGTAGAAACACCCTTTTGGCAAGAATTACTATAACTCTCTCTGAAGATTCCTGACAGTTGATTAGACGCACGTCTCTCCGCATTTAATGCCCCGAACACGCGTCATCCCATGATTTAGCACAATGTTTGCCGATTATCGAGGTAATCCTGGCCATGAATTTAGCCACCAAAACTTTACTTATACGCCACATTTTTTTCCTTTGCGTTTCATAATTTCTCGAGCTCCTGATTTGCATCTTTGTTTTCCATTCTTTCTCTAGTTCTCTTCAAATACAAAACCTTTTCATTCTTCTTTTTCAATGGCTTCTTCCTCTAAGCGTGCTGGTTCTACAAAGAACAAGAAAAAAATCAAAGACTTTTTTCCTCCAACGGTGGGTTCCATCATCCCAAGAAAACTCACTACCACAAAGGACCTTGAAGAGAAATTCTCTACTGCTAACCCTCGCACATGGGCTATTAGAAAGTACCCTTCTTCCATTCGTCCTTCCAGTATTCCTGCTGTGAAGGAAGACTGTCGCTGCCATGAGTTGGATATCATCGCTCCTTATCTATCAGAGTGAGTGACCCTTCCCAAGGAAGGTTTTACATAATTTTACATGTATCCCTTTATGTTGGGTATGTTTTCTTTGAGTGGATAGCTTGATTCCGTGATTGCAGAGTTTTGCCTTCGCTACCAAGTATGTTTGGCGTAGGTAAGTCCTTTAGTGTGGAGGACGGTCGCCTGTCTTTGATGCTTGTGCCAGGAAACTGGAAAGGAGCTAACCTTAGCTCATATGATGAATCTCTATTCCCCTAAAATCTTTCACAGGGGAATGATAAACCTTTGCAAGCGTGGCCACCATGCTTTGCTATCTAGCATGGATGATGACAACGACAGTGGGTGGATGGTACTGTTCATTGTAGTTACCACCAACAACATCATTCCGACAACGACTTCATCCTTTTCGACCGATCAGAACCGCACTCGTAAGCTCTTTGTTTTGTATTTATTTTTACTAGGTATTCCTTTGTGGTCGTATCAACTCTTTGCGGGCTCTGTTGTTGTCCCCGAGGAGGACGTTTTGGCTGATCCTGCTGATACAGCGAGGCTGCTTCAGGAAGCACTTAATCGAACAGGTATCTCAGGGTCTGTTTCGGGCGCAAACACTTCTTTATAGAGTCCCATGCCGGTGGATAAGCAACCAAAGATAAGACGTTCCTCTACGGCCGGGGAAAAGAATAAGAGGCCAAAGACTGATGCCCCCGAGTCATCTCCGGTGGCGATGACGACTGGTCCTCCTTCCGGGCCAGTCATATACACCGTGATGATTGATGATGATGAAGAAGTTGTTGATGAGAGAGCTTCTTTACATAGAAGGCGACGATCCTCATCATCTCAACAGGATTCTCGACCTGTTGAGATAGTTACACCAACTGAAGACGATGTCTCGGCACTTTGAGGAGAATCTGATTTGGTAGAATATGCCAACTCCCATTTCCAGGCCCCAATTGCTTTAACCGTTGTTGTGGGGCTGAGTACCAGGTCCTTGTCGTCTTTGGTTGGCGAGCATCCAACAACCGACACTTAATTTAATGTGGCTGCTTCTCATTCTTCAACTCTATCAGCTTCATATCCACCTTCACTGTGATGACCCAAAAATGTCATCTTTAATTTAAACGTTCATTTCTGTGTTCTATGAAGATGTTGAGAGTTTACCTGCTATGAGTTCTATATCACCTGAATAGTTGATGTTAATGGTGTTTCTTTCCTAGGAATATATTGCTTATGATGCCACTGTCAGTATTGTTTTCATGTTGTGTTACGTGGATTGGATTATGTATGTGTTGTTAGGGGTTGTTTTGGTGTTACTCTGACAGGTGGATAGGCCCAGTTACAGGGGAGACTTTCGCAAAATTTTTGGAAATTTAAGGATTTAGCGAAATTTTGAAACTACTGGTGTATGAACCAACAGTTGGGCCACATTGAATGCTAATGATGGGTTTTGACCCTCATTCGAGGACGAATGATCTTAAGCTGGGGAGAATGTAACACCCCGAAAAATTTTGAAGTACTTGAGTGTAAAGCCCCGAAAAATTTCGCAAATGAGTTTAAGGTTTTTTGGTGTCGGAGTAGGCTTACGTGTTTTGGGGTTGTATAAAAATCTTCGCGGCGAGCTTGCTCGCCGCGGCTCGGACTTTTTGGGTTGAGCAATGCACTGGAGAGTAAAGAAAAAATTTTTGGCAAAGAAATGCATTTCTGCGGTCCATTATGCGACCGCAGAATCACTCTGCGGACCGCATAATGGCCGTAGAGTGAGGCTGGAGAGGGGACGTTTTGGACGCCATTCTGCGGTCGACTATGCGACCGCTGCGGTTCATTATGCAATCACAGAACAGGTCTGCAGGCCGCATTGTTACCGCAGACCCAGACAGATTTTTGCCAAGTTTTGGACACCAATTGTGCGACCGATATGCGAACCGCAGCATATGCGATCGCAGACCCTGTACCGGAGCTTTATTTTTGGGTTTTTACAACCCGATCCAATTTCGTTAAATACACGTAAAAGGTCATTTTTGAGCAAAGATTCTGATGTTTTAGAGAGAAGGGAGAGTATTTTTGAGAGAGAGAAAACTCTAGGCTAATTATTCTTCAAGTCTTGCTCAAATCTTGGAAGATTAATAAGGAAATCTCACAAGTTCTTTATCTAAGAGGTAAGGTTTCATACCTTAGTTCTCAATTTTGAATTTGGATAGAAGATGGTTGATTAGGAGTATGATTCTTGGGTATGAGAGTATTATTTATACATGCATGTACCAATAGGATTTATGGGGAGATTGTTAAGTACAAATGGGTAAATATTGGATTGAAAATGGTAGAAATCTTCAAACAAAACTTTAATTGAGGATTTGAAAGATAATCCGATGTCGGAATTCGATAATCTTCGTATGATTGAACTCGTATCGGAATGGGTGTTCGGATTTTATGAGTTCTTTCAGGATTTGAGACATGGGTCCCACTGTAGATTTTTAAAATAAATTTTGGATTTTAATCCGAAAAATTTATAATTTCATGTAGAATTAGTTCTTACGATTCGTGTTGAGTATGTTGAATTGTTTGTGATTAGATTTGAAGCTTTCAGACACAAATTCGCGAGGCAAAGAAGTATTGGAATCTTGAAATTTGTTTGCAAAGTGAGGTAAATGTCGTGGTTAACCTTGACTCGAGGGATTATGACTTGTTTGCCTATTTGCTATATGTTTAGATGTTGGGTACAATGTATATGTGAGCTGACGAGTACTTATGCATTGTTGTCAGGCTAAAGCATGCGGGTGGGACTTGTTTCTTGCAGTTTATTGCTTACTTTGATCTTATTATCCATGCTTAGACTACTTACTCAATAATTGATCGTTCTTATCGTGTTTATGGGCTTTTGTGATAATTAAGTTTTAATTCTAAAGTTGAGATTGGTAGTGTGGAACCATTGTTGAAGTAAGACTTGTTTTTGTTGATTCTATCTCCTTGCTATTACTTGTCCATTGTTATGTGGTAAGGGAGAGTGTTAATGCACGAAGGGTGATGTCGTGCCATATTGTGAGTATTAATGCACGAAGGGTGATGTCGTGCCATATTATGAGTGTTAATGCACGAAGGGTGATGCCGTGCCATGTTATGAGAGCTAATGCACGAAGGGTGATGTCGTGCCGTATCATATGATTTATATTGTGAGGTTGAGAGTAAAAGAACGAAGGGTGATGCCGTGCAATTTTCTTCATTGTGTTTAATTGTTTTCACTGGTTAAAAACATGTTGACTGTTCTAGTTATTATTCCCGTTGTATCTCTTATATCTTGTTCCCTTTTAGCATGCCCCCTCCCAATAGTACATGCTTAGCTGTTATTGTTGTTTTTTGGTACATATACTGTTATCTGCACAGGTTTATCATGTGGGTGTCTTGTCATAGCCTCGTCACTACTTCATTGAGGTTAGGCTCGACACTTACCAGTACATAGGGTCAGCTGTACTGATGCTGCACTCTGCACTTCTTGTACAGATTTTGGTACCGGCCCTAGCTGATTATGAGGCTTAGCAACTTAGATTTGATGTCAGAAGACCTAAGGTAGATCTGCTGGCATCCGCAGACCCTGGAGTCTCTTCCTAGTTTATCATTTACTGTTTCCTTACTTCAAAACAATGTATTTTCCCTTTTCAGACTATGTTTGTAGTAAATCATAGTAGCTCGTGAGTTGTGACTCCATATCTGGGTGGTAGGAATTAATGAAGTTTCCATATCATTCCGCACTCGCTGTATTTCATTTTAGCTCATTTGTTTTTATTTACTGAATTGAATAAGGATTGGCTTAATAATTCTCTAACATTGGCTTGCCTAGCAAGTAAAGTGTTAGGAGCCATCACGGTCACGACGGTGGAAATTTCGGGTCGTGATATTCACCAACACCAACAACTGCTACATCACTTCCATCTTCATCCACTCTTTTATCAGCAGTTGCTACATCACCTCCATCGGCCGCACCTGACCATGAAGAAGGTTTTTCTCTTCCACAGTCTCCAGTTCATGGGAATTTGGGGCAAAATTATGCTGCCCCTTCTGAAGATCCACAAAGGAAGAGGAACGTTACTTTTTCGGTCTCTACCGGATGCAACTTGCTATTTCGGCCGGTGGAGCTTGCTAACTATCTAAAGTATTTGGCTTCAGAAAATGATTGGTAAAAGATTCAGGCACTCTCGGGAGTGCTTGTTGAACAATGTCATGCATAACGCCGCAACGGTACGTTCTTTTCTTCCTTCATTACTTCTTCTACTTTTGTATGAATGCATTCTAAGTTTTACTTCTTCTTGTCTTATAGGCCAACTTTCTTGCTTCTGAGGGCTTTCAAATGTTGATTCGTGAAAAGGAAGAACTTACTTCTAAAGGAATCAGCTTTTGGTGGAACAGGACCAAACTGTTCTCCGCCTCTCAGAACTGGAAACCAAAGCTACTGAGACCGTTATTTTGTAGGCTCGTTTGCAGCAGAGCGAGCACGGAGTGGTAACCCTTAGCCAAGAGATTGGCCCGATGAGGGTTAGATTTGATGAAGCCAAGGCCAAATGGGTTGATGTCTAGGACGCTATTCTTGCTGCAACCAATCATGAGGCTGCCTCCGCTGAAATGGTGATCAACTTGGAGGCAGCCTTGAACTCCAAAATTGAAGAGCTTGCTGCTGTGGGGGAGAAACACGCCCAGCTAGAAGAGAAGTACAGGAAAACTATCGAGCATAATTGGCTCTTTAGTTCAATTGTCCGTGACCTCAACGTCAACCTCAAATCTGCTAGGTCCTCCCGGGAAAGCTTTTCTACCGAGGTTACCCAACTCAAAGAAGAACTTAAGCGTCGAGAGGCTTCCCCCGTTGTTGAAAAAACTTATTCCATGTACAGCATGAGGAGAAAAACCTTGGAAGAGGCCAAAGATGGTATCATTGACGTTGATGCCAAAATTGCTAAGGCCCGAGAGCTTGAGTTGGCTGCTAAGAATGGACTCCCGGCACTGTCTGATTCTCCTGGTTCTTCTAGTTTCGGTTCCGAGTATTTGGAAAATGAAGAGGGATTGAAAGGCGATGATGTTGAAGACCAAACTGGGGAACATTTTGAGCGATCAGTGGACTCACCTACATTTTCCGGGAATGCGGACACTTCTTTTCCTCCTGGTTCTGGAGGTGCTGCAGTTTAGCTTTTCCTTTCTTTTTCCCATTTTGTACTTTTACCATTTTGACCCGTTCTTTGTAAATAAATACATATTTTTTCTCAAGTATCATTTGAGTCTTACTTTCGTTTGAATATCCATGCAAGTCTTTAACTTTTGCATTTGCTCAAGAGTTCTGCGCACGTTTTCTTGTTCGCGCTTTACTATATGTGGTCTCGAATGTGATTTACTTGAAGCACTTTGGTTCTGAGTATTATCCCATTTATGTGAGGGTTTCTATAAGTATTTGAAAAAGTTTACTTTTTGCATCCTTTTCATATGCAACTTCGAGTATATTTTTACCCGATGGCATTTTAGATTTCGGGTATAAATTCTTCCGAAACCAACCCTTTAACGTGAGGACGTCACTATTCACTACGACACTAACATTTGAAGTACTTGTTTAACTTTCAAATGACAAAGTGTATTCATCGTTCAGATAAGAAACAAGACAAAAGGATTTCATTTTATTCCTTTTATTTTCAAAAAATACATAAGCAATTGCTATACTGAAAAGAAATTGTCATTACTTGTGGCTATCTTGTACAACTTGTTTCTACGGGGCTGGCTGCGCAGTCCCCGATCTCGATGATGCATTTAGTTTCTGGATTTTCGATCCCCGGTTGACGTGGCAGTCATTATTGTCGTATCCTCATATCATTCCCCCCAATGTTCGAATGCGAAGAGTGCGAATTGGAACACTGGGAGTCATATATCTTCGAAGATTTCACTAATGAATTGCTAGGTAATCCTTCACTCGGCAACATACCTTACTTTCCCTTAGGAATCCATGCTATCGAGTGAAAGAATACCTAACAGTCCTCTAGTGGTTTGTTAACCTCCGTTCGTTAGCAAACTTAACTTCCCAGTGGGAATTTGCTATCGAACCAAAGATTATCTAATCGTCCCCGGGTGGAAGCTTGTTTGTTTACCTTGCTATCAAAGGTCTTATTGATATTGTCTTCATAGTATGCTTTATGTCGCTGCCCTATTAAAAACCTTGCCAGAAAAACCTAATTGGGACAAAAACTGAACGAAAGGAAAAATAATGCAGCATATACTTTTCACTTGATTAATGTTCATCAACAATAATATCTTTTGAGGTGCGTCACGTTCCAGTTGCTAGGCAGCTTGTCGTCATTCTGGTTCTCCAACTCATATGAACCTTTCCCAGTAATAGCTGAAATCCGGTAGGGACTTTCCCACGTTGGACCTAGCTTCCCCGTGTTGAGCTCCCGGGTATTTTGGGTTACTTTCCTCATAACCAAGTCTCCTACTTTGAAATAACGGAAGTTGTCTCTTCAATTATAATATCGCTCCATTCCTTTCTTTTAAGATACCATTCTTACATGGGCCAAGTCCCTGCATTCTTCCAGCGGTTCCAAGTTGATTAACACTGCTTCGTTGTTCGATTCTTCATCTGCCCAAAAATATCTCAAAGTGTGTTCGCCTACTTCCACCAGGATTAGGGCCTCAGCACCATACACGAGGGGAAAAGGAGTTTCTCATGTACTCGATTTGGCCGTTGTTCAAAAGGCCGATAGAACTCCGGGCAATTTTTCGGGCCATTTGCCCTTTGCTGCTTCCAACATTTTCTTGAGATTTTGAATAATCACTTTGTTTGTTGTCTCTGCTTGACCGTTTGCACTCGGATGATAAGAAAAAGATGTGATCCTCTTTATCTTCAAATCTTCGAAGAATTTTGTAACTTTTGCACCGATAAATTGTGTTCCATTGTCGCATGCTATCTCTTTTTGTATTCTGAACCTGCAAATTATATTTTTCCACAGGAAATTGACCACTTTGCGTTCTCCGATCTTATGATAAGGACCCGCCTCCACCCATTTAGAAAAATAGTCTGTCAAAACTAAAAGAAACCTTACCTTTTCGGGAGCCGGTGGCAGCGGTCCGACGATGTCCATCCCCCATTTCATGAATGACCATGGGGACATAACCGAATGTAAGGGTTATGTCGGTTGATGTACTAGTGATGCGTAGCGTTGGCACTTATCACATTTTCGTACGAAGTCTTTGGCATCTTGTTCCATGCGAGGCCAGTAATATTCTGCCCGTACCAACTTCAGCACCAAATAATTTGTGCCTTAGTGATTGCCGCATTATCCCTTTGTGGACTTATCTCATGACATAATTAGCTTCTGACGCTCCTAAGCATCGGGCCAGCGGGCTTTGGAAGGATTTTCTATACAATTGGCCTCTCTTGAAGTTATAACGTGCAGCTTTTGCGCATAATGCCCGTGATGTTTTGGGGTCTTCGGGCAACTTCCCGTGCTCGAGATAGTTGATTATTTCATTTATCCAGTCCCAGACCAGACTAGTCGAATTTACCTCACAGTAACCATCCGTATCCAGGACTGAGCTCATCAGTTGTATTACTGTTCCGGATTCTGATCCCTTTATTTCTGTCGATAATCCTATGTTTGCTAATGCATCCGCTTCTGCGTTATCCTCCCTTGGGATGTGAGTAATTGACCACTCCCAGAATTGCGCCAAAAGAGCCTGGACCTTTACTACATATTGTTGCATACGTTCTTCTTTGGTATCAAAGATCCCATAGACCTAATTTACCACCAGCTGCGAGTCACATTTAATTTCGATAACCTTGGAATCAAGTCCCCGGGCCAATTCGAGCCCTGCAATCAAAGCTTCATACTCTGCTTCATTATTAGTTAAAGTGATCGTTCACATGGCTTGCCTAGGATTTCCCCCGAAGGTGTGATTAAGACTATTCCGAGTCCAGACCCTTTTACATTGGAAGCTTAGTCCGTAAATAAGGTCCAGACCCCCGATGTCGATTCTGACACCATTACTGCCTCCTTGGTTTCCAGAGGCAGTAGTCCCGGACTGAAATCGACCACGAAGTCAGCCAAGACTTGCAACTTAATTGTAGTCCTTGGTTTATATTCTATGTCGAACTCACTCATTTAGACGGTCCATTTGGCCAATCTGCCCGAGAGCTCGGTTTTATGGAGGATGTTCCGCAAAGGGATATTAGTCACCACAGCTATAGGGTAATATTGGAAGTAGGGCCTTAACTTTCGAGTGGCAACTATGAGAGCTAAGGGCAGTTTTTTTAAATGTGGGTAGCGAGTTTCTGCTCCCGTTAAAATTTTTCTAACGTAATAAATAGAAAATTGCGTACCTTCATCCTCCCGGACTAAAATCGCACTTACCGCAACTTCTAAAACCGCGAGGTAGACTAGAAATGTTTCACCTTCTTTTGGTTTTGAGAGCAATGGAGGACTTGATAAGTACTTTTTCAGGTCCCCCAAAGCCTGTTAGCACTCCGGTGTCCATTCGAAATTATTTTTCTTTTTTGAGCAGCATGAAAAAGCAATGACATTTTTTTGACGACCGGGAAATGAACCTGCTCAAAGCTGCTAACTTTCCGGTGAGTCTTTAGACTTCTTTTACGTTTGACAATTGATCTGGGATATCATTTATAGCCTTGATTTTATCGGGGTTTACCTCAATTCCCTTTTATGAGACCAGAAACCTGAGGAACTTACCAGAAGTGACCCCGAACGCGCACTTCTCGGGGTTATGTTTCATGTTATGCTTCCTCAGGATGTCGAATGTTTCTTGTAAATGCTTAAGGTGGTCACATACATTCAAAGACTTAACGAGCATATCGTATATATAAACTTTCACGGTCTTTCCTATTTACTTTTCAAACATCTTATTTATGAGTTGTTGTTAAGTAGCTCCGGCATTTTTCAACCCGAAGGGCATTACATTGTAACAATATGTACCAAAATTCTTTATAAATGAAGTTTTTTCCTGATATTCTGGGTTCATCTTAATTTTGTTGTACCCGAAATAAGCATAAAGGAAACTCATCAACTCGTGCCCGGCCGTGGCATCAATCATTTGATCGATATTTGGCAGTGGGAATGAGTCTTTCGGTCACGCCTTAATAAGATCTTTATAGTCTACACACATGCAAAATTTATTGTTCTTCTTAGGAACTACTACTATATTGGCTAGCTAGCCCGGATATCTTACCTCTCGGACCGAACCGATTTTAAGTAAGCGGGTTACCTCTTCTTTGACGAATTTATTCCTGGCCTCGACAATAAGGCGTTTCTTCTACCTTACCGGAGGTATGTTGGGATCCAAACTCAGATTGTACATGGATATTTCCATCGGGATGCCTGTCATATCCTCGTGCGACCATGCAAAACAATCAGCATTAAATTTAAGAAATTTAATAAAACTAGACCTGAGCTCCGAGTGCAGTCCTGTCCCCATATGGAATTTTCTTTCTATGAATTCCTCGAACAATGCAACTTGCTCCAGTTCCTCCGCTGTGGACTTCACTGCATCTGTCTCTTCTGAAACTTGGAAATATCTTGGAACCTGGTATTGTTCTGGCAACTCTGTTTCCGAGCTAACTCCTTCTAGTTCAGGAATAGGTGTTAGTTCCTGTAATTGCTATGCCATGCATTACTTCCCTTTGCTATTGGAAACTGAGATTGCATTCATCTCACTTGCTACCGGTTGATCATCTTTTATCAGCTTGATTCCTTCGGGCATTGGAAACTTCAGCAATTGGTGATATGTTGATGGTACAACTTTCATTTCGTGTAACCATGGTCTTCCCGAGGTAATGTTGCATCCCATCACCATCTACTACTTCGAGGAGATTTATTTTCATTACTCCTTCAGCGTTTGTGAGCAGCAAAACTTCTCCCTGGGTCGTCACACTTGCAAGTTTGAATCCAGCAAGGAGCTTTGTTGCCGGAATAATGCTTCTATTGAGTTTAGTTTTCTCCAATACTCTCAATTGTATGATATTAGCCGAACTTCCTCGATCCACTAGAACACGTTTAATCTTAAAATCTAACATATTTAAAGAAATTAGTAGTGCGTCATTGTGTGGTAACAACTATCTGTTTGCATCCTCCTCCGTGAAAGTGATATCGTCTTCATGGAGTCTTTTGCTATGAGTTATTGATACTTTCATCTTCTTCGCTGCCGAAAAGGTGACCCCGTTAATCCCATCCCCCCCGAAGATCAGATTGATTGTTTGGCGTGGGGGTTCTTGTCCTGGTTTCGGAAGTTCCGCGTTGTCTCTGTTATGACCATAATTGTTCTTAGCTCGGTCACTCAATAATTCTCTGAGGTGACCATTCTTCAATAATGTTGCCACCTCCTCTCGGAGGTGTCGGTAGTCCCTTGTCCAGTGACCGTTAGTCCCATGGTACTCGCACTATAAGTTCGGTTCTCTCTGGATGGAATCAGATCTCATAGGTCTCAAGAATCGTGCATTTTTAATGTTTCTCATGACTGACACCAACTCCACTATACTGACGTTGAAGTTATATTCCGATAATTTGGGGTAAGAAGGATCCTGAAACCCTGACGTCTCCTTATCCTGGAGTGATCTATTGTTTCAACCATGATCGGTCCCTTTGTCAGCGATGAACTTGTTTACTGCCCGGAAGTTTCTTCCACGGTCTTCGGTCCGCTCATAGGGCAAAAATCGGTCCCTCGAAGTCCGTTTATCCGCGTCGTACTCATCCTTTGATTTTTCTCTGCTTTTCTCCTGTCCTTTGGCCGATGATGTAGAACCGACCTCATCTTCGATCCTTATCTTTGACTCGTACCAGTTGTGTACATCTGCCCAAGTTGTTGCTTGAAACTCAAGCAGGCTCTCCTTCAGCTTCCGGGAAGCGTCTGAACTTCTTGGATTCAATCCTTTGGTGAATGTTTCAGCTGCCCATTCATCCGGGACGACTGGGAGCAACATTCTTTCTTTCTGGAATCGAGTAACAAACTCTCGCAATAATTCAGATTCTCCATGTGCGATCCTGAATATGTCGGTCTTCCGGGCTTGCACTTTTCTGGCTCCGGCATGAGCCTTAATGAAAGAATCCACGAGTATCTCGAAGGAGTTTGTGGAATGCTCGGGTAATAATGAATACCACGTTAGAGCTCCCCACGTGAGAGTTTCTCCAAATTTCTTTAGCAACACAGATTCAATTTCGTAAGGAGCTAAATCATTTCCTTTCACTGCCGTTGTGTAGGTAGTAATATGTTCATGTGGGTCTGAAGTTCCATCAAACTTTAGAATTTCAGGCATTTTGAACCGCTTCGGGATTAGTTCGGGTGCCGCACTCGGCTTGTACGATAATTGAACATACTTCTTTCAGTTTAGGCCTTTCAATACTGGTGT
Source organism: Nicotiana tabacum (assembly GCF_000715075.1). Taxonomy (NCBI): domain Eukaryota; kingdom Viridiplantae; phylum Streptophyta; class Magnoliopsida; order Solanales; family Solanaceae; genus Nicotiana; species Nicotiana tabacum. The sequence goes on along the minus strand of NC_134092.1, from coordinate 95,194,096 downwards.
CGCGCCCAGAAATTTGGTCCATGCGGGCGTTCACTTCCCTCATGAACCGTAAAAGTTTATTCTTGAAAGGACCGTTTTCGTTGTTAAGACCGGATCTGCTCCCCCCAGCCCCGTCGGAGCCAACTTCACTCCTGGGAGTGTTGTTATCGACTCTCTGCGTTGTTTGTTATGCGGGAACAATAGGAGGAAATGGATCTCATCTGTTTGCATTATTCGAAGCCACCGATAGTGCCTGCTTCAGTTCCGTCATAACCTAGTCTTGCAGCGTGAGATAGCCTAGAATGATTGCCTGTTGTTCTCGCAGGACCCTCATCGCATCCACGATATGTTCCTCATCAACATCATCGGGAGTTGTATCCCGAACCCGTCGAGGGCACTTTCTGTCATGTACCGGCGTAGCGTCATTCTCCTCATTGCGGGTGTCACTGATTGAATCCTCGAAATGAGGCTGATCTCCTCGAATTTCAGGGTTGTGTGTGTCGTTAACAGTGTTATCTGCCATTTTTTTTCTAGGCCCCACGGTAAGCGCCAAACTGTTTACCCGTAAAACGGTACAATTGAATTTATACGTAGTTTCTAGACAAGTGAATTAATTTGATTCGGAAATAATACAATAATTGAAGAAATGTATAATACGTAGCCTTGAAATATAGATGAAAACAACAGAGATGACGATTCCGGGAACAGTGTTTTCGGACACAACGATGATAAGATCAAAAAGCAAGAAAGTAAAATTGTATAAAGCTTTGTATAGAATAGAGTGTAAGTTTAGCCAGAAATTTTGTCTCGTTTGCAATGATAACTGAGCTCACTATTGATAGCTATATCTAGAGAAGGATGTCCTAGGATCATGTCCTCCTTTAATGTCAATTATGAGGGTCATTGATAAAGACGTAACGGTGAACATAAATGCCAAATTCTCTATAACGGACCGTCGCTCTTAATGCTGCAGAATATTCCCTATTAAATGCTACCGGGAGTAGAGCATTTAACACATCTTTATGAACGTTATCCTTTTCGGTGACAAGCGGAATGACTGCGTTCGGTATTCGATCATTCCTGTCTTGGGTTCCACGTGTGCTCTCTTTAGACGTCCACGTGCCATATCATATTTCACCCTATACAGTTATAATAACTAATTATACACTGATATAGTGTGTTAAAGATTTGCTGTAATATATGTATATAAGTTAGATCTTTAAAAAGGGGCTGTGTTTGTTATTGAACATATCAGGAAAAGTACTGGCCAAAGAAAAAGGATGAATAAGCAGAGAAGGAATAAGAAACTCTCAGACCTAGTCGAAAAGGTGGACCAACTAATGTCAAAATGCCAAAAGATGATGGATATCTATAATTTATTCTACTACTAAACCAACTTTGATTATTTTGACGGCCAACTATCTTTGCTTTCAGACTTCTTTAATTTATTTCGTTCTATATTAAAATTAAATTAGAAAAAGAAAAAGAAAATCTAAAGGTGTATTAACTACCTAATATTCTATAATATTGTTTATTTAATTTTAATTATGTAAGTCAACAAGCTAGTCAAGCATTCTGGAAAGCATACGCAATTTTTTAATTAAATGATTAGAAGTTTCCACTTAAATTCAATATTTCCAATTAAATTCAGTATCTTGGAGAAGGAATTACTAAAATCATAGATTGAGATAGCAGACACTGGACTGGAACTTCCACATGCTACGTTTTCAAATATGTGACTTAAGTTTATCAAGAACGAACCAAGGAATAAATAAATAAATAAAAATGTATAGTATAATGATACTGTTCGATTTCATAGTTAGGATATTTAAGAAGTTTTTTAGTATCTCGCAACCCTAAAGATTGGCTTCACTACTGAAAAAACATGAACTAGTGAATGATAAATTTTGTAGCTAAACATCGAAATTCGTGGTTAATCCTACTTAACGACGAATTAATAATAGATTATCAAAAAGAAATTATTAGATATGAACGAATAAACGATAGATTAGTGATGAAGTTTGTAGTTAATTCTATTTTTCTAGTAGTGCTTCTTATGCAAAAGCTCAACCCCTTCTTGGTAGAGAAAAATGTAAAACCTCTTGGCAAATATTCTAAATACATGTATCACTCCGCAAGAAATTAACATGCAATGGAGAAATAACATTTAAACAACCATTTCTTTTTCTAAATAATAAGGATAAGGATTAGAATTTAGAATCCCAGAATGGTGGTTTTCAATGAATAGCACTTTTTCGCAAACTATTTCAACATTTGTAGATTGTAGTATTACCTACTAAAAATATCTAGAAATAGAGGACAACGAATTTATTATTGTAGCTCACCAAAGTTTTCCAAAATGGTCTTGTATACGTCTCTATTTTATGTATGCTTTTAAGTTTATTTTCCTGTTTTTTACTTTCTATTCTGGGAAAGACAGATTTTCCAGAATATGATTGGAGGATGTAACATATATTCCTTAATCAGTGCTAAGACATTGATTATATACTACTCCAACACTATTCCCCCAACAAAACTATTTGCATGACCAATAACATAGAAAATAAATGCTAAATGCGTTTTGCATTAATTGATTGAATAATTAAAAGTTTTCAAAAATCGTTCAAAGGAATGCCACGTCTTCACAATTAAATCGGTCCGGTGCCGACGTTTTACTTGAGAGATTACGACAGCCAAGGCAAAAGCACCTTAGTCTTTCAACTACCATTTACTAACTGATTTAGAAGACCTTTCCATTTTCTGAAAATGACTCCTCTATTTACTATTATTATGCAGGGAAAAAAATATATTATTATTAGCTATCATGAGCCCAAGACCAAAGGTCTTCATTTAGTTAAAAGACCGCTAAGGCTCGTGCAGAACGAGTATAGTGACTTTTGATTCACCAATACGTACGTAGAATAGAACAATTATGACTCGATAGGGTGCGAGCGTTTTTAATATCTTTTCTAATTAAGACTCGCCTAGGGTTTGTTCCTGAGTGACTCACTTGTATAAAACGTCCAGAGGCACATGTGAGATGTTTTTGTCCCGCAAGATTTGCGTCCTAACCATTCGACTATGCGCATGAAACAATCCTTGTTAGGTCGAGAAAGAGGCAAACCCGAAAATAAAGAAGATAAAAAATATCAAATTTTAACGTGAAAAACCCTTCAAATCGAAGGTAAAATCCACGGGATCACAAAGATCCAAAAAACTCTACTATAACAATAGGAGGGTTACAAAAGTTCTCCAAATAAGTGTCAAACACGGAGCAACAATAGCAACAACAAATCATTTGAAGGAGGAGGAGAAGTCACAAAAATGGAGCTACTGTTCGGGGCTCGAAATAAGATGCTACATATTTTCAAATCCGATCTTCACCGTTCAAATCAAAGACGAGATGTTACGAACTCTCAGTCAAACTTACAACCCGATCCAACGGTTAACGAATCAGAAAATGTGATTTGAAGTTGGCTGGTTGGAATGACAATCGGCAGTAAAACAAATACTTTTCTTCTCTCTTCTCTCTTGATGAAAGCTCTCTCAAAAATCACTCTTATGTGCTTAAGTCTTTCAAAAGACTTGTACCATTGCCAAAGCATAACTTCAAATCTGCAGTACCTTTCAAATACCTTAATATCCATTTTACTGCATTCCAATGTTCTTTTCCAGGATTAGAAAGGAATCTACTAACAGTACTGATAAGTGGAGATTTTGACTACTTATTGGCGCCTTTTTGCTTTTGTTTTAGTCTAAAAGCATTGAATTGTATTCCCAAAACTAATGAAACGTGCAAAATTACAGAAATATTGAAAGTTGGACTCCAGGAATGAAATTCGACTCAAAAAGGAGTAGTCTAAATACAAGGCAACAAAAGGGCACAGAAGCATACAAAGTGTGATCCGCATAAGGAATTCTGCGGCCGCAGAAGTAATTGCGGTCTGCAGAATTCCATTTGCGGCCGCAAACAATGAAGGAATACTCATCAGACTTTCTAGCAAATTGCGGACCACACATGAATTGTGCGGCCGCAATAGAAGAGCTTGAGACCATCTTCAGAGGGTGTGCAAAATTTTCAAGTTCCGAATCCCTCAGAATTGCGGACCGCACAAGAATTGTGCGGTCGCAGAAGAAGTGCCTTGCAGCCGCAGACATAAAAGTGCGGACAACAGAAGACTAGGTTGCGGCCTCAGTGCTAAATCTGCGGACCGCAGAAATGCTGTCTCGTGGCCGCAGTTCAGAAGTTTGTGGCCGCAGAATTCCAGCTCCTACAAGATGAAATATTCTGCGGATCGCACATGGAATTCTGCGGCCGCAGAACCTCCCAAAGGGAATTTTTGTCCGAAATTTCCAGCCTTGTATAAATAGATAAGTTTCATAAAATTAGGTCAAGTTTTGACATCAGCAAGTCCTGTTGTCGTTTTTCTTTGACTCTTTTGTAAGTTTTCTGTATTTTGGTGTATTTTACTATAGATTTTATTCATTTTAACTTTACATTATGAGTTTAATTAGTATTTCTTCTTCTCTTTCTTCAATTTCAAGCATGAGTAGCTAGATTTTTACTAGGGTTGTAACCCAACCCTAGTGTGTTCATCTTATAGGTAATTAAATTAGTGCTTGTTTATGATTGGGTATTTATTATTTAGCCTAGTTCATACTTTAATTTGTAGAATTAATGGTTACAAATATTAGTTCATGCCTATTTGACTTAGTCTCTACTTGAGAAAGAGAGACTTAGTCTAGGAAAACATGGCTAACAAGGAATTGGGTCAATCGAGAGATTGATTAACCCAATTAAAGGGTTCAATCTAGAGATAGTAATAACCTGAGTTGAGCTTTTATCAACTGTATTGTGTGATACCTATTTGGGCTTGAGAAAGCCAAATTGGGCAAAACCATTCTCTGACCGAGAGGTATTGAGTGGGTAATTGAGAGTTGATAGCTATAATACACCCTGATCAACAAAACAAGCATTAAGGTTTTTATCCCATTAGGCAAACACCTAGGTAATGGTCACAGCCCTAGGCTTTTACCTATTTAAAATACATCAAAAACAATTATCTTAATCTTATTTCTCTATTTTGCGATCTTTAGTTTTAAAATAAAAATATAAACAATACCCTTTCTTGTGGAAGTTCAAATTAAGATAATTCAATTTTATGCATTAGAATATATACTCCTAACTCCCATCTAACTCACTGTGGATTCGATCCCAACTCTTCATTGGGTTAATGTAATTGCAATCAACCGTTTCATACCTTGTTTTGAGGTGTGTATTTGAGCGCAGTTCAATTTTTGGCGCCGTTGTCGGGGAGTTAAAAACGATGTTAGCTATATATTTGGGTGTGTTATTTGGAATATCTTCATTTCCTTCCATATTACTAACGTGTTTAAGAAATTGTAGGTGCAACCATGGCAAACAATGAGCTCGGAAATATTGCTTTGGGGGATGTGGACATCGAGGATGATCAAGTCGATGAGGTTTCTCTTGAACCTCAAGCCAATAGAAGAGCCGAGTGCCTCATGACAATGTGCCCGTTCCACCCCCACCTTCACCACAAGCGGCTCCACACCGGGTGTTGCCCAATGAAGGATATGCAAGCGCAATAGTCCCTCCCCGTATTAAGGCCAGAAACTTTCAAATAACCAATGTGATGCTCACTTTGCTAGAGCAACGAGGCTTCTTCACCGGTGCTCCAGGTCAAAATGCATATAAACATTTGAAGGGGTTTGTGAACACGTGTTGGGGGAGTAAAAAAACAAATATCCCCGAGGATACTTTGAGGCTAAGGCTTTTTCACTTCTCTTTAAAGGGGAAAGCTTTAGATTGGTTGGAACGTTTGCTGAATCATTCCATTCATACTTGGGATGAATTGGCGAAAATATTTATTTCTGAGTACTTCTCTCCGGGGCACATGGCTACACTTAGGGATGAGATTCTAAGATTCAAGCAAGAGCCCAATGAACCACTACACGAGATATGGGAAAGATATAGAACAATGGTTAAAAAATGTGCCAACAACGATATGACGGAGAATATGATTCAACAAACTTTCTATCGTAAGATCAACACAACCAACCAATGTATAGTGAATCAACTTGCCGGTGGGAACTTCATGACTACGCCTTATACGGAGGCGTGTGAGATCTTAGATGAAATGGCGGACACATCATCGGCATGGCAATTTCGGGCTAATGTTCCACAAGGTGATCCCAATGTGATTCACCTCCATAAAGAGTTGCATGACCATGGTCCATCCATAGCCGAATTGACTACCACCATGAATCAAATAGCAAAGGCTCAACTTCAACAAGTGCAAAATCATAGGAAATTCAATGCCATGGAGGGAGTAAACATGATGGTGAACAAACGGAAAACCAAGGGTCCACATGTGCAATAATGAGTAGACAATTTTGTGCAAGAAGATAGTGAGTTTGATCAAGATGATTCTTACAATGACCAAGAAGAGAAGGTGCAATATGTGAACAACTTTCAAGGGAAACGAAACAATTTCCAAGGTCCAAATCAACAACAATAGTGACCTCAAAACAATCAAGGCAATTGGAATTCTAACAACCAAGGTAACTGGAGTGGTGGAAACAATCAAGGGAATTGGCATAACAACAACAATCAAGTAAATTGAAATGGAAATAATCAAGGTAATTGGGGAGGTAACAATCAAGGTGGATGGAACAATAATCAAGGCAACCGGGGGTCGGATTTTCAAAGTCCCCCGATGTATCAACAACCGTCAACCCGCCTCCTTATCCTTCCCATTGTTCTAGTTCCTCCAACAATGAAATGGGAAATATTGAGAACATGTTCAAGCAAATGATGGAGAATAATGCCGAATCCGATGCTCAACTTGCCTCACACAACACATTGAACCGCAACTTAGAAGTGCAAATGGGGTAAATCACTCAAGCTCTAAATTCTCGTCCTAAGGGGGCACTACCAACTGACAAAATGGTGAATCCAAAGGGTGGGAACAACACAGGGCATTCCATGGCATTTACTACAAGAAGTGGAAGAGGTGGGAATGCACCCACCTCAAGTCAAAGGCAACTTGTGGATGATGAGCAAGTAGTACAAGAAGAAGAGGTCCCGAGCAATTTAATGCAATCAAATGATGAAGTTCGGATTGGTATTGATGACAAAGTGGAATAGACTCAAGAGGAAGTGAACCCGTCTAGGGATCACATTATTAACATACCAGAACCGATAGTGCAAAAGGCTAAGGCACCATTGCCTAAGCCTCCTCCTCTATATCCTCAAAGGCTTGCCAAGCAAAATGGCGAGAATCAATTCAAAAAGTTTATTGACATGATGAAGAGTCTCTTGATCAATATGCCATTAGTCGAAGCTTTGGAACAAATGCCCGGTTATGCAAAGTTTATGAAGGATTTGGTGACAAAGATGCGGTCGATGAAATTTAAAACTATCAAAGTCACTCATCAAGTGAGTGCAATTGTGCATTCAATGGCTCTTAAATTGGAAGATCCCGACGCTTTCACAATCCCTTGTACCATTGGAAGTGTCGAGTTTTCTAAAGCTCTTTGTGATCTTGGGGCAAGTATCAATTTGATGCCCTATTCATTTTTAAAGACTTTGGGAATTGGGCAACCACAACCCACATCTATGAGATTACAAAAGGCCGATCGTACCATGAAGAGACCGTTGGGAGTGATTGAAGATGTATTGATTCATGTTGATAAATTCATTCTTTCGGCGGATTTTGTCATTCTTGATTGTGAAGTGGACTATGAGGTGCCGATTAGTCTTGGAAGACCTTTCCTTGCTATGGGGAAGACTCTTGTTCATGTGGAAGCCGGAGAACTCACTTTCCGAGCGGGTGATAAAAAGGTAGGTATTCCACGTGTGCAAATCTATGCGGCAACCAAATAGCAATGAAGTGTGTTCTTTTGTGGACTTGGTGACCGATGTGATTGTTGATGATACAAGTGCCACGATCAATGTGGGTGATATGTTGGAGGCTGTCTTGCTCAACTTTGATGATGACGAGATGGATGGCTTCATGGAATGTGTGAACTCTTTGCAAGGAATGGGGTCATACAACTATACACCCCGGAAACTCTCTTTCTTGAAAATAGGAAAACTCCTCCTATAAAGCCTTCAATTGAAGAGCCTCCGACCTTGGATTTGAAGCCATTGCCTCCACATCCTCGGTATGAATTTCTTGACCCTTGTTCTATTTTACCAGTTATTCTTTTCTCTTGTTTGACTAACGTGCAGGTTGACTCTACATTGGCGGTGCTACATACGAGGAAGAAGGTTATTGGCGGATATTAGGGGAATAAGCCCCACATTTTGCATGCACAAAATCAACTTGGAGGAAGATGCCAAACCATCTATTGAACATCAAATGAGACTAAATAAGGCTATGCAAGAAGTGGTAAAAAATGAGATTATCAAGTGGTTGGATGCCGGGGTTGTCAACCCCATTTTCGATAGTTTGTGGACCTCTCATGTGCAATGTGTCCCAAAGAAGGGGACATGACGGTGGTCACAAATGACAGGAATAGAGTTGATTCCTACAAGAACGGTGACCGGGTGGAGAGTGTGTATGGACTATCGCAAGCTCAACAAAGTCACAAGAAAGTATCATTTCCCACTTCCGTTCCTTGACCAAATGCTTGATAGGTTAGTCGGCCGTGCTTTCTATTATTTTCTAGATGGATATTTGGGCTACAACCAAATCCTTATTGCTCAGGAAGATCAAGAGAAAATAACTTTTACATGTCCATATGGTACTTTCACATTTAAGCGGATGCCATTTGGTTTATGTAATGCACCGGAGACTTTTAAAAGGTGTATGATGGCTATCTTCACGGACATGGTGTAGGACTATCTTGAAGGTTTCATGGATGACTTCTTGGTTGTTGGGGATTCCTTTGATGATATCTTGGCAAATTTGGATAAAGTATTGGCAAGATGTGAAGAAAGGAATTTGGTGCTGAATTGGGAGAAGTGTTATTTCATGATCGAGGAAGGCATTGTCCTTGGCCACAAGATCTCTAAGAATGGAATTGAAGTCAACAAGGAAAAGATTGAGGTGATTTCTAAATTTTCACCTCCAACTTCGGTGAAAGGCGTGCGAAGTTTCTTAGGCCACGCGGGGTTTTACCGGCATTTCATCAAGGATTTCTCTAAAGTGGTGGACCCGTTGGGCAAGATTTTAGAGTAAGATGCTAAGTTTCACTTCAATGATGATTGTATGAGAGAATTTTAATTGTTAAAGTTCAAGCTGACAACCACCCCCATTATCACCGCTCCTAATTGGAGTATCCCTTTTGAGCTCATGTGCGATGCTAGTGACATAGCGGTTGGAGATGTTTTGGGGCAACACATCAATAAGATTTTTCATCTGATCTAACTATACTGTTACGACCATGAATCATGCCCAAGTCAACTACACCATTACGGAGAAAGAGCTCTTTGCCATTGTGTTCGCAATTGAGAAGTTTCGCTCATACTTGATGGGTGCGAAAGTTATTGTCCACACGGATCATGCGACACTTCGCTATCTTATGTACAAGAAAGATTCCAAAGCTCGGTCGATGAGATGGGTACTTTTGCTGCAAGAGATTGATATTGACATCCAAGATTGAAGAGGGAGTGAAAATTAAGTGGCAGACCACTTGTCTCATTTGGAGGAGGAGGGGAGGCCGCATGATGGCCTTGAAATCAATGACTCTTTCCCCAATGATCAGCTCTTGTCTATTTTAATGAACGAGGTGCCATGGTTCGTGGATCTAGCAAATTTCCTTATTTGTGAAATTATCCCAGATGAGTGCTCTTCAAACCAAAGGAAGAAGCTCAAACAAGATTGTCAAGATTATTATTGGGATAAGCCATACCTTTTCCGGATTTGTATGGATGGGGTAATTAGAAGATGTGTGCCGGAAGAAGAGCAAAGTGATATTCTTGGGGCTTGTCATTCTTCATCATATGGTGGTCACCATGGTGGAGCAAGAACAATTGCCAAAGTGCTAAGTTGTGGTTTCTATTGACCCAATCTTTACAAGGATGCAAGTTATTTAGTGAAAAGATGTGATGAATGTCAAAGGGCCGGTGGAATCTCGAAGAAGAATGAAATGCCTCTCATTAAGATTTTAGAGTTTGATGTCTTTGATGTGTGGGGTATTGACTTCATGGGTCCTTTTGTGAGTTCTTGTGGTAACACCTACATCTTGGTCGCAGTTGATTATATGTCTAAATGCATTGAGACCATTGCTCTACCCAACAATGAAGCGAGAAGTGTGGTGGCGTTCTTGAAGAAGAATATTTTTACAAGGCTTGGTACTCCGCGGGCTATCATAAGCGACGGAGGGTCGCATTTTTACAATAAGCATTTTGACACTTCACTTAGAAAGTATGGTGTTACTCATAAAGTTACGACTCCCTATTATCCACAAGCTAGCGGTCAAGTGGAAGTCTTCAACCGAGAGATAAAGAGTATCTTGTCCAAAACGGTGAATGCTAATCGGAAGGATTGGTCCAAGAAGCTCGATGATGCATTATGGGCTTATCGGACGACTTACAAAACACCTATCGGAATGTCTTCAAATCGGTTGGTGTTCGGAAAAGCTTGTCAACTTCCCATGGAACTTGAGCACAAACCCATGTGGGCTCTAAAGAAGTTGAATCCTGATTGGGATGTAGTTTCTAACTTGAGGGTTGGACATTTGAATGAATTGGATGAGTTCTGGTACCATGCTTATGCAAGTTCGTCCTTGTACAAAGAAAAGATGAAATATCTTCATAACAAATACATTTGAAATAAAGAGTTCAAGGTGGGTGATCTTGTATGGTTGTTCAACTCACGATTAAGAATGTTTCCCGGAAAGCTAAAATCTAAATGGATTGGTCCTTTAGAATTTGTGGATGTGACACCATTTGGTGCATTGGACTTGAAAAACAAAAACGATGAGGTATTCCGAGTCAATAGTCACCGGGTGAAGCACTATTTGGAAAAAGTTGGTGCTGGCCACATCGTGGCGGTGATTCATTTCAAATGATGGCAATCTGCTTCGTGCCGCGACATTTAATCAGGCATTTCTTGGGAGGCAACCCATGTATTTTTTATTTTCTTTGTTTCTTTTGTAGTTAGGAGTTATTTTTATGCTAACTTGATTTGAAGTGTGTTGCATGGATGAGTGTGCTTTACAAGAATTGTTCCCAAAAATCTAGTTAAGTGTGGAAAGAAGTGCGGACCGCACAATTATGGTTGTTGCAACAGAAGGTGATCTGCGGCCGCAGAATTACATTATGGACCGCACAAATTGAAGGTGGATAGTGATAGCTCTCTAAAGTTTTCCTATTAGAAAAAAGGTCGATCTGTAGCCGCAGCACAAATTTTGCGGTCCGCAATAGAATATGCGGCCGCAAATACTATTTTGCGACCCGCAAAACTTAAGGGCAATTGATCCCCCGGGTAACAGAGTGTGGACCTCAATTGAAATTTTGCGTCCGCACTCACGTCCCCTTCCGTTGAATAAACCCGACAAATATAAATAGAGGGCTTAGGGCTACTGTTCCCCTTTTCCCTCTCTGAGCTCACAGCTTGCACAAAAATTTGAAATTTCAACTTAAATTATCTGCCTGCATGCCTAGCATCTGTTGATCACTCATCTCTTGCACTCACTCATATCTGTAATGCTTCATAATCTTGTTAATTTCTTTTAATTTTTAGATTTTTAGTAGAAAGTTAAACCATTTGTCTGTTGAATCCATTTGAACAACCATGTGGGTTAAATTTATAGTGGGTAGAGTGGAAAATGCTCTAAGGGGAATGGGTAAATAGATTTCCCAGCTTAGATGTTGTTTCCATGTCCAAATTGTGCAAAATATTACAAGCCCTAGGTAAAAATGACCGTCTGTTCGTAATTGGTTCAAATCTGCAGCCGCACAAGAAATTGTGCGGTCCGTAGAAGCTAAGTCTAGGGGACTATAGTAAGACATGGTTCTGCGGCCGCAATGAAAAATGTGCGGACCGCATAAATCACATTGCGGCCACAAAACACCCTATTTCCTATGATCAGAGAGTTATCAAATAGGAAACTCTCATGTGCGGCCGCAAGACAATTTGTGCGGACCGCAGAAAATATGTTGCGGCCGTAAAAGATCCAATTCTCTGTTATCATAGAGTTGGCATGTTGGTGGTATCTGAATTGCATTTGCAATAAGAAATGTGTGGACCGTAATCCAATTCTGCGGCTGCAACTGATAATTGTGAGGTCTGCAAGTCCCATTCTGCGGCCGCAATAAAAAATTTGTGGACCGCAAATCCCTACCCTGCAAACATGTTTCAACTGTGTTCTCACTGTATCTTCTGGTGTGTCCTTACATTCATTGTATGTCTGAACTTGAATTGAATCTAACAATCACCTTTGCTTGGTACAGAAAATGGTTTGATCTAGAGGCAGAGGTGATACTTCAAAAGGAAGGGGTGACCCTTCTTGTTGACGAGGGAAAAGATCCTTACCTAGTGCCCAACAGCTTGAAATCAGAAAGAAAACAGCAGCACATCAATGCAGGACATCCCCGATGATGGTAGAGGGGGAGATGCTACTGTTACTGGCCTTAAGAGGTCGAAGAAGAAAGAGATGTGGGAGGACTGGTTTGTCAGTTTGGATACCTTCACCAGTTTCCGTGAATGGTGGCCAGTGAGGTCGCTCACTCTTGAGCGGCAGTTTTAGTTGAAAGATCTTGAGAGGTATAACCCTGCAGTATTGAGATAGTTTCGAGAACGCAAAGGGTGGATGTGGTTTACCCAGAGTATGGTGGATGCGAATGAATACCTTGTATCGGAATTCTACGCCAACGTGGCGCATATCAAGAAAGGGACAAAGGTGACTAAAGTGAGGAACCTCAAGGTGCGATTTTATCAGCACATATTGAACACCTACTTGGGGTTTGATGATGTTGAGCCCACAGAGTACTTAGATATATGTGCACTTGGGGATGCAGCTCGTCCTTGGCTAGCAGAGATTCTAGCAGCTCTTGGGCCACCACCATCATGGATCACAACAGGGGTTGCTATTCATAGGAACACTCTGAGCTTTGAGGCAAAAGAGTGGAAAACATTTATATACAGCCGACTAGACCCGTTCCAGAATAAGACATATCTTCCTATCCCGCGGGCAGTTATAGTGTCTTACATCATGGCCGGGTACCCCATCAATGTGGGTGTCATGATGTCGGCCAATATCTCTGTGGTCGCTCGCCATGCTGACACATCCTACCCGTATCCTAACACCATTACAGAGTATCTCACGGATGCGAGGGTAGAGCCGAGGGACTTTGATACAAAGGTGCGGATGAAGAAGCCGTTCTCATGGTACTCATTGATGGATGCACACACCCCTAAGAGAAAGGGTCAGCCATCTACCACCACAGGCCAGTCTGATGAGCCATCGGTTGTAGTTGCAAAGTCAGTTGATATTCCATCCACTTTGGCCAGGCCTTCATCGAGTGTCACAGCTATGCCTTCACCACCATCCTTAGTTCCTACAACAATCCCTGTCAACAGGTTCCACCTCTGCTTTGAAGTTGGTGCCCATGCTTACTGCTCCACTCTCTGCACTGCAAGCCTCCCAGACATTGGCGAGCCTCCCAGACATTGGCGAGCCTCAACAACTGGATGCAGACAGCCACTGCAAAGCTGCCTGACTTATCCAGTACAGTTGCAACACAGTCCTCTATGCCGGTACCTCAGATGCCCCCATCAGTGGAAGACACTCTGAAGAAGCTCCTAGAAAACCAGAACACTATCATGGCTACATTGGTACAACATGGGTCAGTGATCGAAGAGCTGGGAAAAGAAGTTAAGAAAATGAGAAAGTCCCAGGCCTCTAAGAAGACTGTGGACAAGCTCCGGAGACATGTTACCAAGCTTTTTGCAGTCGGAGATATTTTATTTTATATGATGATTGACCCACACCATTCAGGCCAAGATCCTACAGCACCTACAACAACAGCTGGCCAGTCTGAGGAGCCAGACCTTGCTATTGACACTGCCGAGGAAGTGCGTCAGATGTTCACCAACCCAGTCACTCCCAGAGTTGAGGATGATGGGATCCATCTGGATGAGACTATGGTCGGTGACGTTGCTGTGGACACAGAGATGGCCAAGGAGCCATAGGGAGTTTTCTTCGCTCTTACCCTTCCTTTACACTTATTTTATTAAGCATTGGGGACAATGGTTAATATTATTCAGGAGGGGTGGAGTTTATTTGATTATATTTGATGATTCTAAGACAATTGGTTTGTAATAACTTGACATTATTTTTCTTCTCTTTCCTTATTTTGTATATATTCTCTCTTCTTCTCTCATGATGTATGTATATATCTTTTCCTTCTCCCCCATTGTGTATATTCATTATGCTTTCGATAGTTTTTTCCTTTGTAGCTTCTTTATGTTTGTTTTCTTATTAGTTAGTGTTTAAGTGAGTAGATTCTTTTTGAATTTGTAGCTCCTTCTTGATTTAGTAGCTTCTTTTTATGTTTTTATAGACAATAAGACTTTGATTTTTTTAATATCACGGTTCTTTCCAAAGGTAGTTTTTATGTGAAACGGGTGACTCTTCTCAACGATGGATGGCGTGACAACCTTCTTAAGGGACTAAATCAGTTTTTAGTGTTTAGGTAATAGTAGTAGTAGTAATGAATAAAAAAAGACCAAATTAAGTCATGCTCGAAGAGTCAAACATGCTTCACTTGGTACTCTTGTGTTGACTTAGGCAACCATCGAGTGGTTTAATCGAACAATAGTCATTTTCAATCTTTAATGTGGTTGTTGTGGGCCCTCATCTCTTTCCTCTTTAACAATCCAGTTGCGTGAGGGGTGAGATGTTTTGTTGTTAGTCCAAATACCCGTGTGAAAGGTCTAGAACTTGCCCCGAATGTGTTTCAAGGCGAAATCCTAAGTTTTTCTTGGCTTGAGAAGTGATTGTAGGCTTTCCTTGGCCCGTTTGAGTTTTCTATTGCTTACCAATGATGTCATCCCTAGTCAACCTCTTTGAGCCTTTAGCATTTCTCATTTGAAAACCATGTTACAAGCCTTTACCCGTTCTATTGTGACCCTCTCTTGGCACCCCGAGCTTTCCTTAATACTCATGTGAAACAAATGGCTAAAAATGTAACTTTGGGGAAGAGACGAGGAAATTGAAAAAGGGTATCAAGGCTCAAAAAGAAAAAAAAAATGATGAGAAGAAAAGGCAAAGAAAAGAAAAGAATAAAAAGAAAATTTCATAAAAAATAAATAAATAGAAGAGTTGAAGGGATACAAAGAAAGGCAATGATCCCAAACATGGAGAAATATGAGTGTGATGATCAAGAAAGAGTGATGTTATGTCTCTCTAGTCCCCCAAGGAAACAAATGCCTCAAAGAATTGGCGAGGTGTGAGCCGAGAATAAAAATATGAAATGCTTAAGGAAAGGTGTAACCACTCAACCATATAGTATCCAACCCTAACCCAAAAGCCTTCATTAGCCTTTGGATTGAATGCTAAAATTCTTAAGTGAACTATGCAAACAGAGAGTAGAGGAGGAGGAGTTTGGGATCCAAAATGACCTACATGAGAGAGCGAGCTTCCTTGATAAATAAAGTCAACTCTTAAGTCTCAAGTGTCCCATTAGAACTATATGTACATAAATGTTTAACCACTCGCCTTGTTGATAATACATAAGTAGTGTAGGTAATTGTTGGTCCCAACTGATGTGTAAACGGCTAAAATGACCCTCAACTTGTGAAGGTGGGAACTATTTTGTTTTCTCGAGGACAAGCAAAGACTTAACTTTTTGCTTTTGTTTTAGCCTAAAAGCATTGAATTGTGTTCCCGAAACTAACGAAATGTGCAAAATTGCAGAAATATTGGAAGTTGGACTCCCGGGATGAAATCCGACTCAAAAAGGAGTAGTCTAAACATAAGGCAACAAAAGGGCACAGAAGCATACAAAGTGCGGTCCGCAGAAGAAATTGCGGTCCGCAAAATTCTATCTGCGGTCGAAAACAACGAAGGAAAACTCAGAAGACTTTCTAGCAAATTGCGGACCGCACATGAATTGTGCGGCCCCAATAGAAGAGCTTGAGACCATCTTCAGAGGGTGTGCAAAATTTTCAAGTTCTGAGTCCCTCAAAATTGCGGACCGCACAAGAATTGTGCAGCCGCAGAAGAAGTGCCTTGCGGCTGCAGACATAAAAGTGCAGACCGCAGAAGATTAGGTTGCGACCACAGTGCTAAATCTGCGGACCACAGAAATGTTGTCTTGCGGTCGCAGTTCAGAATTATGCTGTCACAGAATCCCAGCTCCTGGAAGATGAAGAATTCTACAGACCTCATATGGAATTCTGCGGCCGCAGAACCTCCTAAAGGGCATTTTTGTCTGAAATTTTTAGCCTTGTATAAATAGATAAGTTTCATAAAATTAGGTCAAGTTTTGACATCAGCAAGTTCTGTTGCCGTTTTTCTTTGACTCTTTTGTAAGTTTTCTATATTTTGGTGTATTTTACTATAGATTTTAATCATTTTAACAATACATTATGAGTTTAATTAGTATTTCTTCTTCTCTTTCTTCAATTTCAAGCATGAGTAGCTAGATTTTTACTAGGGTTGTAACCCAACCCTAGTGTGTTCATCTTATATGTAATTAAATTAGTGCTTGTTCATGATTGGGTCTTTATTATTTAGCCTAGTTCATGCTTTAATTTATAGAATTAATGGTTACAAACATTAGTTCATGCATATTTGACTTAGTCTCTACTTGAGAAAGAGAGACTTAGTCTAGGAAAACTTGGCTAACAAGGAATTGGGTCAATCGAGAGATTGATTAACCCAATTAAAGGATTCAACCTAGATATAGTAATAACCCGACTTGAGCTTTTATCAACTGTATTGTGTGATACCCATTTGGTCTTGATAAAGCCAAATTGGGCAAAATCATTCTCTGACCTAGAGGTATTGAGTTGGTAATTGAGAGTTGATAGCTATAATACACCCCGATCAACAAAACAAGCACTAAGGTTTTTATCCCATTAGGCAAACACCTAGGTAATGGTCACAGCCCTAGGCATTTACCTATTTGAAAAATATCAAAAATAATTATCTTAGTCTTATTTCTCTATTTTGCAATATTTAGTTTTAAAATAGAAATAGAAACAAAACCCTTTCTTGTGGAAGTGCAAATTACGATAATTCAATTTCATGCATTAGAATATATACTCCGAACTTCCATCTAGCTCTATGTGGATTTGATCCCGACACTTCGTTGGGTTACTGTAATTGCAATCGACCATTTCATACCTTGTTTTGAGGTGTGCATTTAAGCACGGTTCAAGTACCAATGCCATGTGTAATATATGGTCTTGTGCAAACCATGGCATACATCAAACTACCAACGGCAGAAGAGTAAGGAATACGAGAGATCTCCTTTTTCTCTTCATCAGTAGATGGATTCTGACTAATACTCAATTTAAAGTGCTTAGCAAGAGGAGTACTAACCACTTTTGCATCTGTCATATTGAACCTATTGAGTACTTTCTCAATGTATTGATTTTGGGGAAAAACTAACTCATTTCTATCTCTGTGTCGGTGTATTTGAATGCCCAAGATTTTCTTTGCTGACCCCAATTCCTTTATCGCAAACGATTTGCTCAACTGCTTCTTAAGGACTGCAATTCTGGGTTTATTCTTGCCAACAATAAGCATATCATCTACATAAAGCAATAATATAATAAAATCAACATCAGAGAACTTCTTGAAGAATACACAGGGGTCTGAAGAAGTTTTCTTGTACCTTTGTTCTTCTATGACCGATTCAAACTTCAAATACCGTTGCCTTGGAGCTTGTTTCAATCCATACAAGCTCTTTTTCAATTTTCATACATAGTTTTCTTTTCCCTTAATTACAAAACCCTCAGTCTTCTCCATATAAATCTCCTCATCTAAATCACCATGAATAAAAGCTGTCTTGACATCCATCTGCTCAACCTCTAAATCTAGACTTGCGGCTAAGCCTAGAATCACACGAATAGAAGACATCTTCACAACAGGGGAGAAAATTTCATCAAAGTCAACTCCCTTATTTTGGCCAAAACCATTAACAAATAACCTCGTCGTGTACCTGCGCGTAGAGGTATGATTATCTTGCTTTACTCTAAATATCCATTTGTTTGATAAATCTTTCTTACCTTTCGACAACTTCACTAACTCATATGTGTCATTCTCATGGAGTGACTTCATCTCATCTTCCATGGCTTATATCCAATGATCTTTGTGAGTATCTTACATGGCTTCATCATAATTCTCAGGTTCTCCCATGTCAGTTAAAAGTACATACTCATTAGAAGGATATCACATGGATTTTTGCTTCTTCCTTGTAGATATTCGAATAGAGGTTTCAGGTGCATTCAAATTAGTTACCTGAGCAGGAATTGGTTGTTGATCAACTACAACATCATCAACTAGAGCATCCATAACATCTACACAATGATGATCATTTTGATCTTGATCACTATTTTCATTATTGTCTTGGGTTCCTTCATGTGCAATAGGTGCCTTGGCAATAGAAACTGGATCAATATCAACTAAGCTCTTATTACTCTAAGAATCTATTTTCTCAGCTTTGTCAATATCTTCAATAGTCTGGTCTTCAAAGAATATTGCATCACGACTACTAATAAGTTTATTATCAACTGGATCATAAAAATGATAACCAAACTCATCTTGACCAAACATATAAATAGAAAGTATCATTGGATAAGAATGGCCGTGGAAGAAAAATTATTTGAGGTTGAGAAGATACACACTGATGAAAATCCTTCGGATATGCTGAAAAAGCGGTGGTTGCAGAAAATTGGCAGGCATGAAGCCTGTCAATAGTTCCTGTACTTGAAGACATATTTGGCCCCTTGGCTGGAGGGGAGTTTGTTGGGCCCATGCCCATGTTGTCCAGCCAAAGGCCCAATGGCCTAATCCTATTCTCTTTTGGTTTCCATTCGTATTCGGAATTAGATTCGATTTGTATTCCTATTTAGAGTTGGTTTTAATTTTAAGAGAAAGCACTACTCATTATCTATAAATAGGACAACATGGGCATGGGCCCAACAATCCTAAGGGGTGGCTCAATACATTTTTAGGCCTAAACCTACGACTTTATATTAATTTGAAACTTACATTCTAGATTAAGATGCAATGCAATTCATTACTTTAATAAACTTTTTATGTCTCACTTGAATATTCAAATTCTTATAAATAACAAAAAATGATATATACCTATGAATAAAAAATTTAAAAAGTGAAAATTTTAAAGTAAAAGAAGACAGAAGCTTAAAACATACGTATATTATGAAAAACTATTGGCTGTATTATGAACTTTTCGAAAAGACCCAATTGATCTTAAACTACGTTACAACCCATAAAGACCCAATTGATCTTAGACTTTGCGAACTTAAATTAGTAGAGACTTACACTATAGGCAAGCCTAAGGTACGAGCTTTGGGGGCACATGAGTTTCTTCGTGAGAGTGAGTGAATTCTTTCGATTTGAGAGTCATTAACTATACCTAACATTATATTTGAGTGTGACTATTTTCACTAGGTGGTTTATTGGTGAAGGCACATGATTTGTTTTTACCGTTAAAGTCCTTGGTTTTTGACTTGGCACAAGAAGCAAGTCATAGTATGAAACATATTGAAGTCAATTTTTGAGGCTAAGATGTTAGAAGAGTCACACAAATATTTAAATAGTCTTGGCATTGGTCTAAAAATGAGGAAAAGTATGAAGAGTTCATATGTTGGGTTCTAAACGTTGATATAAACCTTGTCATTTGGTGTAATGCTTGAGTTTGTTTTAGAATTATGTTACTTGCCGATGTGCTTAATTCTAAGTTGCTCGAGGACGAGCAAAAGTTTAAGTGTGGGGTAGTGATAAATGATGAAAATCGCATGTTTTTAAGTATGTTTGCATATTATTTCTTATGTGGGTTGCGGGATATCACATGCTTATAAATGCGAAATATACTTATTACGTGTTTATCGTGTATAGGAATGAGTTTGGATGAAAGTTGGCAAAAATTGGATGATTTGATGCAAAAAGAAGTAGAGATGCAAGAGTGGAGAGCGTGCCATAATTGGTGCATTGCATGAAAGGTAGGCGTGAAATGGCCTAGAAAGTACATCAAAACCAGTGAAGTATGGCACTTTAACACCAAACCCAGCATGCGAAAGAAACAAAGAAGGCAAAAAAATTGGGAGCATGCCTAGCAGTCGTGCGTTGCATAAAACCTAGGCACGCGACTCATCTTGTCAGGACCCATAATTCCCACCGCCGGGACCGTGATGGCGCCTAATATTTCACTTGCTAGGCAAGCCAACGTTAGAGAATCATTAAGCCACTTCTTATACATTTCAGTAAATAACAGCAAATAAGCTATAATGAGTTTAAAATGAGTGCGAAAATATATAATAGCCTCAATATTTATATACTACTATTTGGATCTGGAGTCACAATTGACAAACTTCTAAAATTGTTCTACAAGTAAATGTCTGAAAGAAATATAATTATTTTTGAAAGGAAAGAAACAGTAAAATGTAATGGTTAGAAGGGGACTCCAGGGTTTGTGGATGCCGGTAGATCTACCTTGGGTCTCCTGTCGGATGAATCCAGTAGCTAACCTCACGATCAGCTCGGACCAGCACCAAAATCTGCATAGGAAGAGCAGAGTACATTATCAGTACAACCGACCCTATATACTGGTAAGAGTCGAGCCTAACCTCGACGAAGCAGTGACGAGGCTAAGACGAGTCACTCACACTACAACCTGTACGCAGTATATATAATAAAAGCAGAATAGAAGAAAGCAGTAAATTGTAAGAAATACAACAACTCCCAGATATATATCAACAATGTTCAGAAATTACCGATCCTTAAGTGCAAAAGAGAATACCGTAAGGCTAACATAGCTCAGGAAAACATAAACACATAGGTTGTTGCGGTGCGCAACCTGATCCCACCATATCACAATAACACAATCATAGTTCACGTTTATTCCACCAAACAATTCACCTTTATTACACATGTTGCAGTGTGCAACCCGTTCCCGCCGTACAGTATAAATTCACCCTTATTCCACCTCAATATATCACCCTTATTCCTCATGTTGCGGCATGCAACTCGATCCCACCATATCAATATTAGTTACTCAGTATGTACAAATATTTCACAATTTAAATCACAGAAACCCTTCACAATACTTAAACTCCAAACCGAAACAAATAGGAAACTTGTACACCATGAAAATCCAAATAAGTAATACTACACAGCGAGACCAATTCAGAATCTACAATAGCAAGGTACCGTAAACCATCTTAAGCAAATAACATGAGATAATGAAACTATGGAAGAACTAATATCATTAACAGGAGGAAACAATGTCTAACATGTTGCAATTAGGCATGGGAACACAAGTAGAGTATGTAACAATTAAGACAGGGAAAGAGGCAATATGAGAAAAACGGGAGAAACAGGGAAAACAAATAAATTGGCGGCGCATAAGTACTCGTCACCTTACATATACGCCGCTCACATGAATTTTACATAGCAAATAGTCTGAGGGTTCCTAATTCCCTCAAGTCAAGTTTAGACACAACACTGACCTCGCTCCAAAGGCCACTCAATGATCAATTACCGCTTTTCCTCTAGAATCCACCCCCAAACCACCCGTATATATATCCACAAATGACTCAATAATATCAAATATTGCTAAAGAAATCAATTACAATGCATATATTTAGATTTCCCAAACTTTTCCCCAAAAAGTCAAAAATTGACTTCGGGCCCGCTTGGTCAAAACCCAAGGTTCGGACCAAAATCCATTCACTCATTCACCCCCCAAGCCCGATTATATAATTTATTTTGAAATCAGACCTCAATTCGAGGTTTAAATTCCAATTATGCAAAAATCCATAATTCTACCCCAAACCCCCAATTTCCACCATGAAAAATCTAGATTTTAGGTTGAAAACTCATAAAAATATAATGGATAATTGAAAGAAAGTAGGTTAGAATCACTTACCAATGAATTGGGAAGAAAATCTTATGGAAGAATCGCCTCTAGGTCTTTTGGTTTTGAAAATTTTGAAAGAATGGCAAGAATCCCGTAATTGGGACTGTTTTATCACTGGGCGTCAGTGTTCATCGCGTTCGCAAAGAGCAGCGCCCTAGTGGCTTAAGCTATTGCGGGAGACACCATGCGTTCATGAAGGTATAGCCCGCGTCACCTTCGCGTTCGCGAGACAGGGCTCGCGTTCGCATAGAGCCACCTTAAGGCCCCTGCCTAGTCTAGCTAAAGCTACGCGTTCGCGTATGACGGGTCGCGTTCGTGTAGAGCAAACCCCCCAATGCTCCGCGTTCGCGACCATGGTCTCGTGTTCGCGTAGTGAAAAAAAATCCTCCCCCAACCCAGATCCCCTTCGCGATCGCGAAGCACAATTCACCAGAACACCAACGGCAGCAAAACACCAGATTTTTCTAAGTCCAATTCACCCCGTGGCCCATCTGAAACTCATCCGAGCCTTCGGGGCTTCAAACTAAACATGCACACAAGTCCTAAAATATCATATGAACTCGTTCGCCTGATCAAAACACCAAAATCACACCTAGAACTACGAATCGGATACCAAATCAAAGGAAATTTTCAAGATGACTTTAAAACTTCTATTTTCACAATCGAATGTCCGAATCACGTCAAATCAACTCCGTTTCTCACCAAATTCGACAAACAAGTCATAAATATTATACTGGACCTGTACCAAACTCCAGAACCAAAATACAGACCTGGTATCAATAAATCCAAATATCAGTCGATTCTTAAATATCATAAAACTTTCAAACTTTCAATTTTCAACAAAAAACCAATAAGTCGGGGTAGGGACCTCCGAATTCGATTCCGGGCATATGCCCAGGTCCCAAATTATGATTCGGACCCACTGGGACTGTCAAAACATGGATTTAGGTTTGTTTTCTCTAACCATTGACCAAAGTCAACTTAAATAAATTTCTAAGGCAAAAATTCTTATTTTTATCAGTTTTTAACATATAAGCCTTCCGGAAGAACACCCGGACTGTGCACGCAAGTCGACGAAGGCTAAAATGAGGTTTTTGAGACCTCAAAATACAGAATTAGGTTCTAAAATATAAGATGACCTATCGGGTCATCACACATCTTCTCCTTTTCAAGATAGGTGTGCTCAAGGCCGCCCCGTACAAACCCTAATTGATATAAATACATCATAAAACGTCCTTTTGAATGGAGAGACACCACTTTAGAGTTATACAACACCTAAGGAGGTGAGAACACGCTAGGAACAGGGAGGAATATTCAACCACGAGTTTTTCCTTTCTTCTTATTTTTCATTGTTGGTTATGATATTTAGTATTGTAATTTTACATACTATTATGAGTAACTAATTTCTTATCTAGAGTTTTGATGGAACCTTTTGGAGGATGAATTATTGTTACGTTTTAATATAATTTATCTTTTGGATTTCTCTACTTTTTTAACTACGTACTTAATTCAGTTGCTGGAAGAGCTCTCAATTGACTATACCTATTTAGTATGTATTGCTGGAAAAAGGGTACACTTAGGTAATTGTTGGACAACATCACTCCTAACGTATGTAAAGAATCTATACGGAGGGTTTAAAGGTGGGGTTAGGAATAACAAAACTTTGGTGCAATCTTAGTGAGCGATGAATTAGTGCTAGCTAGCGTAGTTCGAAAGACTAGAGTTAAGCGGGATCAAATTTCGGCGCCTTTGTCAAGGAACTAACGGTGTAGTTGTAGTTGAATATATTGCTAGGTTTCAAGTTTGAACTTTTATTTTGTTTTTTTTAAAATTTTATTTTATTCTACTTGTTGATTTGAGAAACATGACACCTTGGAATTATGGGAGTTTAGGTATTGGTAATTCTACTTTTGATCCTCATACATATTGTGAAGGAAATCACCCGTGGAAAAATTATCAAATTTTTCCCGAGAGCGGGTTATATGTGCCAACTCAATCTTATGTGTGAAATGTGTGGTGGTCAAGATAGTCACTTTTATGGTTGTGCTTGTATTTCTTATCCTCTCCAAACCCATATTATAATGGTTATACTTTGTCTTGTGAAGTTAATAAGAACAAAGAACTAGAGAAAGCTAACCTAAAAGAGATCAAAGATATATTAAAGTACCTTGTGGAACAAAATGATAAGAAACAACTGCAGATAGAAAGGCAAGAGGCAATTATTCGCAACTTGGAGGCTCAAGTGAGTCAATTGGTTGAAGCTTTTAATGCTCATCAAGACAATACTATAGATTGTAACGACTTGGCCAGTCGTTTTGAGTGTATTAACCCCGATCCCCTATATACTATTTTTTCCGTATCTCTTTCTGCTTATGTGAGTTGCTGGGAGGTCTTGTTTTTGATTTCGGAATGTTTTCGGACACTTAATCCCTAAAACGGAAGCTTAAGTCTTAGGATTTTGACCGTAGTTGAAAGTGTGTGAAGACGACTTCGGAATTGAGTTTCGTCGGTTAAGTTAGCTCCGTTGGGTGATTTTGGACTTAGAAGTTTGTCCGGACTGTGAATTTGAGGTCTGTAGCTAATTTAGGCTTGAAATGGCGAAAGTCGAATTTTAGGAAGTTTGATCAGGGGGTTGACCTTTTGATATCAGGGTCGCATTCCAATTCCGAAAGTTAGAATAGGTCTGTAATATTGAATATGACTTGTGAGAAAAATTTGAGGTCAATCGGATATGGTTTGGTAGGTTTCGGCGTCGTTTGTAAAATTTGAAAGTTTAGAAGTTTTTTAGGCTTGAATCCGGGTGTAATTGGTGTTTTGGTGTTGTTTTGAGTGATTCGAAGGCTTGACTAAGTTCGTATGATATTTTGGCATGTATTGGTATGTTTGGTTGAGGTCCCGGGGGCCTCAGATGAATTTCGGGTGGTTAACGGATCATTTTTGGACTTGGCTTGATAGCTGAAGTTTTGGTTTCACCGGGTTCTGGTTTCCTTACACGCGACCACAGGGATTCATTCGCGATCGCATAAGCTTATTTGGGGCAGAGGTGAGTTTGTTATATGCGATAGCAGAGTTAGGAATGCGATTGCGTATGTGCACAGGAGGGGAGGTGTGGCCAATGCTCTATGCGATCGCGTGAGGCAAGATGCGATCGCGTAGGTATGAGAGGCAGTGATCCGCGATCGCGTGGGTGATTCCGCGATCACGTAGGGTAAAAATGCGGGGCAGCATAGTTGTGCTTCGCGATCACGAGGAATGTTTCGCGATCACGATGAAGGATATCTGGGCAGGCATTATTAATTTCAAAAACGAGGGTTTGAACCCATTTTTTCATATTTTGAGTTAGAGACCACGGAATTGTGCGATTCTTGAAGGTATTTTCGTAGAGTTGATTGGGGTAACTGATTGTTACTTGTTTTTGGTTAAATCCCATGTTTTCGTCTTTAATTTTACAATATAATTTGTGATTTGGGGTGAGAAATTGGGGAAAAAGAGGAAGAACTCTTGAGTTGGGATTTTGAGGTTTTGAATGGGATTTTGTTATCGGATTTGAGTAAATTTGCTATGGTTAGACTCGCGAGTGAATGGGCTTTCGAGTTTTGTATTTTTTTTCGGATTTCTAGGCGTGGGCCCGAGAGCCGGGTTCGGGCCAATTTCAGATTTTTGGCTATAATTTATTACTTTTCTTGTGGAATTGATCCCTTTAGACTATATTGATTGTATTGTTCTACTTGTGGCTAGATTCGGGATGTTTGGAGACCGATTTCAGAGGCAAAGGAATATCGGAGTAGAGATTTTCTCGGTTTGAGGTAAGTAACAGTCTTAAATCTTGTTTTGAGGGTATGAAACCCGGAGAATTTGCATAATGCGAATATTTGGAGGTGACGCACATGCTAGGTGACGGGCGTGCAAGCGTGCACCGTGAGGGACCAGGACTTGGTCTGTCACGTGAGACTGTAAAGTCGAATAGCCATTGTTATTACTTGTTTTCCTTGTCTTTGAGCAATTGACTGCCTTTCAAGTTAGAAACCATGCTTAGGCCATATGATATAACTGTTGGGACCCGCAACGGTCATATACTTGTTGAATTGACTGCTAATTGCTGTCTCGTACTCTATCACAGTCTTACTTGTGTGTTATATCTCAGTTTCCTCTCATTTCTTGTTGATACTTGTTGTATTTTCTGTTTGGGCTGGTTATTATGTTATTCTGTGAGCCCGAAGGGCTCGAGAGGTTATTGACTAAGATAGGGCCTGACTGCCGAGCTGCAAGCTGTGAGGTATATGGATCGGGTTGCACGCCGCAACAAGCCTTCGGGATATATATATATATATATATATATATATATATATATATATATATATATATAGATATATATATATATATATATATATATATATAGATATAGATCGGGTTGCACGCCGCAACGATATTAGATCAGGTTGCACACCGCAATAATATTGGATCGGGTTATACGCCGCAACAATATTGGATAGGGATGCGTGCTGCAGCAATATAGCGCTTGGGCTGAAGGAGCCCCCGGGAGTCTGTACACCCCCAGTGAGCGCAGGTACCTATCGAGAGTGTGTATTGAGGGATGAGAGCCGAGGGTATGAGCTGTTGAGATGAGTTGAGTGACTGCTGCCTTGAGAGGCTGTACTTGCTTTTATTTATTGTTGCACTCAGTTGTTATCTGATGTTGTTGTGAAATTTCTTGAAGATTCATATCTGTTTTACTTGAGCTCGAACTGATTTGACTTATACCACCGTATTTGAAAACATGTTCACTTTTTACTGAAAACTTTTGAAATGATCTGCATTACTATAGTTCGTCACTGCTACTAAATTCCTTATTTAATTTTGTTACTTGCTGAGTTGGTTGTACTCATGCTACACCCTGCACTTCATGTGCAGATCCAGGTGCATACGGTTCTGACAGTCGATGAGTTCATGCGAGAGTTGATTATCGGAGACTTATGAGGTAGCTGCTGGCATCCGCAGTCCTTGTTTCTCCTTTCTTATTATCTTGTCTCTCTTGTACTGGCATTTGGTACAGACTATAGTAGACTCTGTTTCTAGATTAGTTGTTAGATTCTCGTGACTCAGTGACACCCCGATGTCGGGCTATTTTTCCGCACTTATGTTTTATTTGGGTTTTCCCCCTTTTCTATAAAAGACTCTAGTTATTTTAAATGTCTTAATTCATTTTTGTTAAATTTTGAAAGTGTTTTGGAAATGTAAGCTTGCCTAGTATCACGATAGGCGCTATTATGACGGGTTAGGGTTTTGGGTCGTGACATAGATAGTAGCCAAAAAAAATGTGAATTAGATGCAGAAATTGAGGTGCTAATGGAGGAGGTCAGAGTAGAACACCATAAATCTATCCAACTAGAATTGTCGGATGTTGATGTTAAAAAAGTAATGCTAGAGTCAGCCAAAGACATTGAAGATAAAAATTTAGTTGACTCTAGTGTGATTAGTGTTGAGGATGATGAAAATATTAAAGTTCAGGTATTTGACCGCGTTGGACCTCATTCCAAATACTTCTCTACATTATGTTCGGATGGTGAAATGGGTGTGGATCCTAACTAGCATAAAATGGAGTTCAGGGAAGAGGTAGATGAGCCTTATATTTTGAAAATTTTAGATCCGTCTAGGCAAGGTGACACTACTCGGTCAAGATCCAAAAAGTACATGAGAATTTATTTGATTTTTGGCTCGCAAGAATTTGTATCGCCCCAAGAGCATAATCACAATCTTGAATCAAAACTTGGGGTTCAATTCATAAGCTCGAGGTGGAAGCAAAAAGTAGTTCACATCATGTCGCGATATTAAATCGGGTGCTTATTGGGAGGCAACCCAACTTTACTGCTTTCATTTATTTTTAGTTTTTTTCAATTATTTCCGTTATTTTGTTATTTTTGTAGTGTCTTTTTTTTTATTTTCTAGGAGCATAGGAAGCAAAGTCATTAGAAGAAAGCAAAAGCAAGTGAGATCGTTAGAACTAAGTGTGGGGTGCCTCAAAAAGAGCCAAGTTTGGGGGTAGTCTGGATACCCCATGAGATGTTAATGCTTCAGCTTTTGGCCTACTAGGGAGTTTTTTTACCCTTTTGTATTTAAGGGTGTATATTAGGGACAATGCATAATTTTAAGTGTGGGGTGAAGAGACGTACTATTTGGGTAATTTTCTATGTTATTTTAGTTGTGTTAATTAATGTCTGTTGGAAAAAAAAAAAAAAAATTATTTTGGTGGAAATAATCCCTCTTGGTTTTTCTTATGGCCACGGTTCATTTCAAGGGATGACTCTTTGAACTAGGCAGTAGTAGAGTCTTGCGGATCGATACGGAGACGTCTGTACTTATCTTCGAGAGGCTGCAGAACCCTTAGGAAACTCCACATTCTTGATTCTTGTCGTGCAAATCTGTTGATTCTAGTAATTAAATATCTGTTGTTTCATTCTCTCACATATGGTGAGGACTCGTACTACCAGACAGGATGGATAGCCACCAGTACCACCAGCCAGGGCCGCGAGAGGCTGAGGTCACGGTAGAGGCCGCGTAGGGGCATAGGTGCAGCTCGCACAATAGCTGGGGCAGTACCTATAGATCCACCAGTTGCCCCAGATCAGGACCAGATTCCAGTTGTTGATGCACCAGCTCAAGCACCACCTGTGCATGTTGTGATTCCAGGCCTTCAGGAGGCTTTAACTCAGATTCTGATCGCGTGTACCAATCTTGCTCATGCAGTCTCTGTTCTGGCCGCAGCAGCCACTTCTGAGGCTGGGGGACGTGCTCAAACTCCCATTGCCCGCACACCAGAGCAGGTGGTACAGGGATTCTAGACACCGGGGGCACCCCCAACCCAGCCGATTGTAGCTGCTCAGGACTATGTGGTTCCTGCTATGCTTGCGGATGATCAACATATATTGGAGAGGTTTGGGAAACTCTAGCCTCCATATTTCAGTGGTGCAGAGGGAGAGGATGCACAGGGTTTCTTGGACAGGTATCAGAGGATACTCCGTACGACAGGTATTCTAGAGACCAGTGGGATCTCTTCCACTACCTTCAAGTTCTCCAGGGCTACATTCAGTTGGTAGGAGGCTTATGAGAGGTGTAGGACGGTCGGCGCATCGCCCCTTACCTGGCAGCAATTCCCCATTATCTTTTCGGAGAAGTTCGTGCCTCAATCCCGCAAAGAGGAGTTGCGCAGATAGTTTGAGCACATTCGTCGGGGTGATATGTCCGTGACGCAGTATGAGATGCGATTTTCGGAGTTGGCCCGTCATGCTATCTGGTTGGTTCCCACAGACAGGGAGAGGATCAGGAGGTTTATAGATGGCCTCACTTATCAACTGTGATTGCTTATGACCAGAGAGAGTGTCCGGTGCTACTTTTGATGAGGTTGTCGACATTGCTCGTCAGATTGAGATGGTTCATAGTTAGGAGAGGGTTGACAGGGAGGCCAAGAGGCCTCGTGGATGGGGAGGATTTAGCGGTGCTCCTTCTAGGGTTCAGTTCCAGCACGGTAGAGGTCATCCTTTAAAACATGCTCAGACGGCTTGTCCAGGTCACCATGACGCATCATATGGCCATGGTTCTCACAATTATCAGTAGGGTTGTTCATCTCTCGGTGCCCTCCCAGTGCAGAGCTCATCCCGTGATCTATCGGGTCAGGGTTCTCCTATGCCAAGTCCTTCTGTCAGTTATCCCGGTGCGCGGGGCTCCCTTCAGTCCCCTGCACCAGCACCGGGGAGTTGTTATGAGTGTGGGGAGTTTGGTCACATGAGGAGAGAGTGTCCCTGTATAGTGGGAGGTCCAGCTCCTTAGAGGAGCCAGTCTGTGTCATCAGCACCAGCCCTTCCACCACCCGCTCAGCCAGCCCGGGTTGGAGCCCAGTCAGCTAGGGTCGCTCGAGAGGGGGAGGCCGATCAAGGGGCAGCCAGGCCCGTTTATACGCTCTCCCTGCCAAACCAGATGCCATTGCTTCGGATGCTTTGATTACATGTATTGTCACAGTTTGCCATAGAGATGCCAATGTATTATTTGACCCTAGTTTCACTTATTCATGTGTGTCCTCGTATTTTGCTCATTATCTGGATATGCCCCGTGAGTCTCTAGTTTCATCTGTTCATGTATCCACTCATGTGGGTGATATTATTATTGTGGACCGCGTATATCGGTCATGTGTGGTGACCATTGGGGGTATGGAGACCAGAGTGGATCTTTTGCTACTCAGTATGGTCGATTTTGACGTGATTTTATGTATGGATTGGTTGTCTCCATGTCATGCTGTTCTAGATTGTCAAGCTAAAACCGTGAAGTTGGCGATGCCGGGATTGCTGAGGGTTGAGTGGAGCGGCTCTATAGACTATGTTCCTAGTAGAGCGATTTCTTACTTGAAAGCTCAGCGGAGGGTTGAGAAACGTTGTCTATCTTATCTGGCCTTTGTGAGGGATGTAAGTGCAGAGGCCCCTGCTATTGATTCTGTTCCGGTGGTGCGAGATTTTTGGATGTGTTTCCTGCAGACCTGCCGGGCATGCCACCCGATAGAGATATTAATTTCGGTATTGATTTGGTGCCGGGCACTCAGCCCATTTCTCTTCCACCGTACTGTATTGAACCGGTTGAGGTGAAGGAGCAGCTTCAGGAACTCCTTGATAAGGGGTTTATTTGGCCTTGCGTGTCACCTTGGGGTGCACCAGTTCTATTTGTGAAGAAGAAGGATGGTACTATCAGAATGTGCATTGATTACAGATAGTTGAACAAGGTCACAATCAAGAACAAGTATCCTTTGCCACGTATTGATGATTTCTTTGACCAGCTTCAGGGAGCGATGGTGTTCTCCAAGATTGATTTGAGGTCAGGGTATCACCAACTGAAGATTCGGGATTCAGATATTCTTAAGACAACTTTGAGGACCCGATATAGCCATTATGAGTTCCTTGTGATGTCTTTTGGGCTGACCAACGCCCCAGCAGCATTCATGCATCTGATAAACAATGTGTTTCAAGCGTATTTGGACTCGTTCGTCATTGTATTTATTGATGATATCCTGGTGTACTCTTGTAGACAGGAGGAGCATGACCAGCATCTGAGGATTGTGTTATAGCGATTGGGGGGGAGAAGCTTTATGCAAAGTTCTCCAAGTATGAGTTTTGGCTCGGTTTAGTGGCATTTTTGGGACATGTGGTGTCCAGTGAGGGTATTCAGGTGGATCCGAAGAAGATAGAGGCGGTGTAGAGTTGGCCCAGACCGTCCTCAGCCACGAAGATTAGGAGCTTTCTTGGTTTGGTGGGCTATTACCGTCATTTTGTGGAGGTTTTTTCATCTATTGCATCACCCTTGACCAGATTGACCCAGAAGGGTGCTTCTTTCAGGTGGTCGGAGGAGTGCGATGAGAGCTTTCAGAAGCTCAAGACTTCTTTGACCACGACTCCAATTCTAGTTCTACCATCAGCTTCTTGTTCTTACACAGTGTATTGTGATGCCTCACGGATCGGCATAGGGTGTGTTCTGATGTAGGAGGGTAGAGTGATTGCTTATGCTTCACGCCAGTTGAATCCCTATGAGAAGAACTATCTTGTCCACGATCTTGAGTTAGCAGCTATTGTTCACGCCTTAAAGATTTGGCAGCACTATTTGTACGGTGTTCATTGTGAGATTTACACGGATCATCAGAGTTTGCAGCATCTTTTAAAAAAGAAGGAACTTAACTTGTGTCAGCGGAGGTGGTTGGAGCTTCTTAAAGACTATGATATCACCGTTTTATACCATCTTGAGAAGGCTAATGTGTTGGATGATGCCTTGAGTCGTCAGGCGGAGAGTTTGGGGAGCTTAGCATATCTTCCAGCAGGAGAGAGGCCATTGGCATTAGATGTTCAGGCCTTAGCTAGTCAGTTTGTTAGATTGGATATTTCTGAGCCGAGTCGAGTATTGGCTTGTGTGGTCTCTCGGTCTTCTCTTTATGATCATATCAAGGAGCGTCAGTATGAGGACCCCCATCTGCTTGTCCTTAAGGACACGGTCCAGCACGGTGATGCTAAGGAGGTCACTATTGGGGATGATGGTGCATTGAGGATGCAGGGCAGGCTATGTGTGCCCAATGTAGATGGTTTGCGTGAGTTGATTCTCCAGGAAGCTCACAGTTCACGGTATTCTATTCATCCGGGTGCCGCGAAGATGTATCAGGACTTGAGACAACATTACTAGTAGAGGAGAATGAAGAAGGACATAGTGGAGTATGTATCTCGGTGCCTAAATTGCTAGCAGGTGAAGTATAAGCATCAGCGACCAGGTGGGTTGCTTCAGAAGTTAGAGATTCCAGAGTGGAAATGGGAGCGGATCACTATGTATTTCGTTATTAGGCTTCCACAGACTCAGCGCAAGTTTGATGCAGTTTGGGTGATTGTTGACCGGCTGACCAAGTCGGCTCATTTCATTCATGTGATGACTACCTATTCTTCCGAGCAGTTGGATCGAGTGTATATCTGCGAGATCGCCAGGCTTCATGGCGTACTAGTATCTATCATCTCTGACAGGAGTACACAGTTTACATCACGGTTCTGGAGGGCCGTACAGCATGAGTTGGGTACTCGGGTGGAGTTGAGCACAACATTTCACCCTCAGACAGACGGACAGTCCGAGCGCACTGTTTAGAGATTAGAAGATATGCTTTGTGCGTGTGTGATGGAGTTTGGGGGTTCATGGGATCAGTTCTTGCCTCTAGCAGAGTTTACTTACAACAATAGTTACCAGTCGAGCATCCATATGGCACCGTATGAGGCTCTGTATGGTAGGCGGTGTAGGTCTCCAGTGGGTTGGTTCGAGCCGGGCGAGGCTAGATTATTGGGCACAGACTTGGTTCAGGATGCTCTGGAGAAGGTTAGGGTAATTCAAGATAGACTACGCACAGCTCAGTCCAGGCAGAAGAGTTATGCAGATTGAAAGGTTCGCGATGTTGCATTTATGGTTAGGGAGCGGGTATTGCTCCGGGTGTCACCCATGAAGGGTGTTATGAGGTTCGGAAAGAAGGGCAAGCTGAGCTCGAGGTTTATCGGTCCATTTGAGGTATTGCGACGTGTTGGGGAGGTTGCTTATGAGCTTTCCTTGCCTCCCAGTCTAACAGGAGTTTATCCAGTATTTTATGTTTCTATGTTCCGAAAGTATCACGGCGATCCGTCTCACGTATTGGATTTCAACTCAGTTCAGTTGGACAAGGATTTATCTTATGTTGAGAAGCTAGTGGCGATCTTAGATAGGAAGGTTCGGAAGCTGAGGTTGAATAATATTGATTCTATGAAGGTTCAGTGGAGAGGTCGGCCGGTCGAGGAGGCGACTTGGGAGACCGAGCATAATATGCACAGCTGTTATCCTCATCTTTTCAATACTTCAGGTATGTCTCTATGCTCATTCGAGGACGAATGATTGTTTTAAGAGGGTCAGGATGTAACGACCCGGCCGGTTGTTTTGAGTGTATTAGCCCCGATACCCTATTTACTATTTTTCCCGTATCGGTTTCTACTTATGTGACTTGCCGGGAGGTCTTATTTTTTATTTCGGAGTGTTTTGGGAAACTTAGTCCCTAAAATGGAAGCTTAAGTCTTAGAATTTTGACCGTAGTCGAAAGTGTGTGAATATGACTCCGGAATGGAGTTTCTTCGGCTACGTTAGTTCCGTTGGGTGATTTTGGACTTAGGAGCGTGTCTGGACTGTGAATTTGAGGTCTGTAGCTAATTTAGGCTTGAAATGGCGAAAGTCAAATTCTGGGAAGTTTGACCGGGGGTTGACTTTTTGATATCGGGGTCGGATTCTGATTTCGGAAGTTAGAATAGGTCTGTAATGTTGAATATGACTTGTGTGCAAAATTTGAGGTCAATCGGACGTGGTTTGGTAGGTTTCGGCGTCGGAATTGGTGTTTTGATGTTGTTTTGAGTGATTCGAAGGCTCGACTAAGTTTGTATGATATTTTGGGATGTGTTTCATATTTGGTTGAGGTCCCGGGGGCCTTGGGTGAGTTTCGGGTGGTTAACGGATCATTTTTGGACTAGGCTTGATAGTTGAAGTTCTGGTTTCTGCAGGTTATGGTTTCCTTGTACGCGATCGCAGAGATTCATTCGCGATCGCGTAAGATTATTTGGGGCAGAGGTGAGTTTGTTCTATGCGATCGCAGAGTTAGGAACGCGATCGCGTATGTGCGAGAAGATGTGTTTCGCAAACGCGTGGCTAAGATTGCATTCACGTAGAAGGATTTGAGCAGGAGGGGAGGTGTGGCCAATGCTCTATGCAATCGCGTGAGGCAGGATGCGATCGCGTAGGTATGAGAGGCAGTGATCCGTGATCGCATGGGTGATTCCGCGATCGCGTAGGGTAAAAATGTGGGCGGCATAATTGTGCTTCACGATCGCGAGGAATGTTCTGCGATCGCGATGAAGGATATCTGGCCAGGCATTATTTATTTCAAAAACGAGGGTTTGAACCCATTTTTGCATATTTTGAGCTAGAGACCACGGAATTGGGTGATTCTTGAAGGGATTTTCGTGGAGTTGATTGGGGTAAGTGATTCTTACTTGGTTTTGGTTAAATCCCATGATTTCATCTTTAACTTTATCATCTAATTTGTGATTTGGGGTGAGAAATTGGGGAAAAAGAGGAAGAACTCTTGAGTTGGGATTTTGAGGTTTTGAATGGGATTTTGTTATCGGATTTGAGTAAATTTGGTATGGTTAGACTCGTGAGTGAATGGGCTTTCGGGTTTTGTATTTTTTGTCAGACTTTGAGGCATGGGCCAGGGAGCCGGGTTCGGGCCAATTATGGATTTTTGGCTATAATTTAGTACTTTTCTTGTGGAATTGATCCCTTTAGCCTATATTGATTGTATTGTTCTACTTGTGGCTAGATTCGGGACGTTTGGAGACCGATTTGGGAGGCAAAGACATTTCAGAGTAGAGATTTGCTCGGTTTGAATCTGGTTTTGAGGGTATGAAATCCCGAGAATTTGTATAAGGTGAATCTTTAGAGGTGACGCACATGCTAGGTGACGGGCGTGCAAGCGTGCACCGTGAGGGATCGTGACTTGGTCCGTCCCGTGAGACTGTAAAGTCGAATAGCCATTGTTATTACTTGTTTTCCTTATCTTTGAGCAATTGACTGCCTTTCATGTTAGAAACCATGCTTAGGCCATATGATATCATTGTTAAGACCCGCAGGGGTCGTATATTTGTTGAATTGACTGCTAATTGCTGTCTCGTACTCAGTCACAGTTTTACTTGTGTGTTATATCTCTGTTTCCTCTTATTTCTTATTTATACTTGTTGTATTTTCTGTTTGGGCCGGTTATTATGTTATTATATGAGCCCGAGGAGCTGGAGAGGTTAGTGACTGAGATAGGGCCTGAGTGCCGAGCTGCGAGCTATGAGGTATATGGATCGGGTTGCACGCCGCAACAAGCCTTTGGGCTCTATATATATATATATTTGGTTCGGGTTGTACGCCGCAACAATATTGGATCGGGTTGCATGCCGCAACAATATTGGATCGGGCTGCGCGCTGCAGCAATATAGCGCTTAGCGCTTGGGCTGAAGGAACCCCTCCGGAGTCTGTACACCCCCAGTGAGCGCAGGTACCTATCGAGAGTGTGTATTGAGGGCTGAGAGCCGAGGGTATGAGCTGTTGAGATGAGTTGAGTGACTGCTGCCTTGAGAGGTTGTACTTGCTTTTATTTATTGTTGCTATCTAATGTTGTTGTGAAATATCTGGAAGATTCGTATCTATTTTACTTGAGCTCGAACTGATTTCACTTATACCACCATATTTGAAAGCATGTTCACTCTTTACTGAAAACTTTTGAAATGATCTGTATTATTATAGTTCGTCACTGCTTCTCAGTTCCTTATTTAATTCTGTTACTTGCTGAGTTGGTTGTACTCATGCTACACCCTGCACTGCATATGCAGATCCAGGTGCATACGGTTCTGACGGTCGCTGAGTTCATGCGATAGCTGATTATCGGAGACTTACGAGGTAGATGTCGGCGTCCGTAGTCCTTGTTTCTCCTTTCTTATTATCCTGTCTCTCTTGCATTGGCATTTGGTACAGACTATAGTAGACTCTATTTCTAGATTGGTTGTTAGATGCTCGTGACTCAGTGACTCCCCGATGTCGGGCTATTTTTCCGCACTTATGTTTTATTTGGGTTTTATCCCCTTTTCTATAAAAGACTCCGGTTATTTTAAATGTCTTAATTTATTTCTGTTAAATTTTGAAAGTGTTTTGAAAATGTTGGCTTGCCTAGTATCACGATAGGAGCTATTACGATAGGTTAGGGTTTTGGGTCGTGACATAGATAGTAGCCAATAAAAGCGTGAATTAGATGCAGAAATTGAGGTGCTAATGGAGGAGGTCAGAGTGGAACACCATAAATCTATCCAACTAGAATTGTCGGATGCTGATGTTAAAAAAGTAATGCTAGAGTCAGCCAAAGACATTGAAGATAAAAATTTAGTTGACTCTAGTGTGATTAGTGTTGAGGATGACGAAAATATTAAAGTTCAGGTATTTGAGCGCGTTGGACCTCATTCCAAATACTTCTCTACATTATGTTCGGATGTGAAATGGGCGTGGATCCTTACTAGCATAAAAAGGAGTTCAGGGAAGAGGTAGATGAGCCTTATATTTTGAAATTTTTAGGTCCGTCTAGGCAAGGTGACACTCATCGGTCAAGAGCCAAAAAGTACATGAGAATTTATTTGATTTTTGGCTCGCAAGAATTTGTATCGCCCCAAGAGAATAATCACAATCTTGAATCAAAACTTGGGGTTCAATTCATAAGCTCGAGGTAGAAGAAAAAAGTAGTTTACATCGTGTCGCGGCATTAAATCAGATGCTTATTGGGACGCAACCCAACTTTAATGCTTTCATTTAATTTTAGTTTTTTTCAATTATTTTCGTTATTGTGTTATTTTTGTAGTGTCTTTTTTTTCTAGGAGCATGGGAAGCAAAGTCATTGGAAGAAAGCAAAAGCAAGTGAGATGGTTAGAACTAAGTGTGGGGTGCCCTCACAAAGAGCCAAGTCTGAGAGAAGTCTGAATGTCCCATGAGATGTTAATGCTTCGGCTTTTGGCCTACTAGGGAGTTTCTTTTACCCTTTTGTATTTAAGGGTGTATATTGGGGACAATACATAATTTTAAGTGTGGGGTGAAGAGATGTTGTATTTGGGTAATTTCCTATGTTATTTTAGTTGTGTTATTTTATGTGAGTTGGAAAAAATAAAAAATAAAAAATATTTTGGTGGAAATAATCCCTCTTGATTTTTCTTATGGCCACAGTTCGTTTCAAGGGATGACTCTTTGAACCAGGCAGTAGTAGTTGATTTTTTGTAGGTAGATTTTCAAAATGTTTTGGACTTTTCTCAACGATGGACTTCCTAGATAGTTTTCTTGAGGGTTTAAAGTCTAAAGAAAAAGTAAAAAATATATTATTTTTTTCTTGTTGAACTAATAATGGAATAGAAAACACTTGAGTATCTATGCTTTTTGACATATTTTATATCGGGGCTTAGAGCTAGAGCATTTGCGCTGAATACTTGCTTCTTGATTCTTGCGACTATATCCCTTGAGAATATATGTGATTTTGTTTTGACGCTTGGGCTCATCTATTGAATCTTATTGTCACTTGCTAGTATTTGGATTATATGATAAATGTGCTAATTAATTTAATTTGAGAGTCGGATCTGAACTGTTCAGAGTGAGTCATGTGCATTATGTGAGGTGAGATTTTAGTTGCACAATGTGTCCTCCCTTGTTAGTATAGAACTTTTAACGTGTGTGTGTCAAAGCGAAATGATTAAGTCTTGTGAGTATAGGAAATGATATAGGCGTTTGTTTGATTGGCCTTGAGTTTATTTTCTTACCAGTGCTAACAATATCTTTTGTTAGCCCATTTGAGCCTATAAACCTTTTCTTTGAAACCCACATTACAAGCCAAAACCCCTTTGTTCTTAATTAAATCTTGTTGAATATTTACATTGAAAAGCACTTTTGTTGCTAGAAGAGTAAGGAAAGAGATTGGGTAGATTTTGAGTGGAACCACAGAAAGGCCAAAAGGTCTATGTATGTATTGCAAAGGTCACTAGCCAGAAATACCAACTAATGGAGGATGTTGAAAATATTTTGAGAAAAAAATATAAGAATACAAAAACAAATATACCTCGAATTCACTTTGATATATGCTAGTATTATGTAGATATGCTTAAAGTTAATGGGCCATGTTATGTATGGTTTCATAGCACTGTGTTAAGTGATCATGAAGAGAGTCTGCTTAAAAGTTAAAGTGTAGTATATTAAAAGTGTTTAGGAGGGTTAGTCACTATTATCCATATCTATCATACTCGTCTCTTAGCCTATTTTACAACCCATAAAGACCTAACTGATCTTAAACTTTGTGAGCTTAAATTAGTAGAGACTTACACTACGGGCAAGCCTAAGGTACGAGCTTTGGGGGCACATGAGTTTCTTCGCGAGAGTGAGTGAATTTTTTCGATTTGAGAGTCATTAACTATAATTAAACTTATATTTGACTCTTACTATTTTCTATATGAGGTTTGTTGGTGAAGTCACATGATCTGTAAAGCATAGGTAAAGTCCTTGCTTTTTGAGTTGGCACAAGAAGCAAGTCATAGTATGGAACATATTGGAGTCAATATTTGAGGCTAAAATATTAGAAGAGTCACACAAATATTTTAAATAGTCTAGGAATTGGTCTAAAAATGAGAAAAAGTATGAAGAGTGCATATGTTGGGTTCCAACCGTTGATATAAACCTTGTCATTGGTGTGCTACTAGAGCATGTTTTAGAATTGTGTTGCTTGCCCATGTGCTTAATTTTAAGTTGCTCGAGGAAGAGCAAGAGTTTAAGTATGGGGTAGTGATAAATGATGAAAAGTACATATTTTTAAGTATGTTTGCATATTATTTCTTATATGAGTTGCGGGATATCACATGTTTATAAATGTCAAATATGCTCATTACGTGTTTAGCTTGTGTAGGAATGAGTTTGGATGGAAGTTGGCGAAAATTGGATAATTTGATACAAAAAGAAGTAGAGATGCAAGCGCTAGGAAGGTGCACAATTGGTGCATTTCATGAAAGTTAGGTGCGAAATGGCCTAGAAAGTGAATCAAAACCAGTAAGTATGGCATTTTGGCACCAACCCCCAGCACGCAAAAGGAACAAAGAAAACAAAAAAAACTTGGAGCGGCCAAGGGGCTGCGCGTTGCATGAACCCTTGGCACGCGACTCAACTTCACCTTTTCGAGATACGAGTGTTCAAGGCCGCCCCGTACAAACCCTAATTGATATAAATACATCATAAAATATCCTTTTAATGGGAGAGACACTACTTTAGGATTAGACAACACTTATGGCTGAGAGAACACGCTAGGAGCAAGGAGGACGATTCAACCACGTGTTTTTCCTTTCTTCTTCCTATTTTTCATTGTTGGTTATGATTTTTTGAATTGTAATTTTACATACTATTATGAGTAGCTAATTCTTATCTAGAGTTTTAATGGAACCTTTTGGAGGATGAGTTATTGTTACGTTTTAATATAATTTAGCTTTTGAATTTCTCTACTTGTTTAGCTACACTCTTATTTCAGTTGATGGAAGAGCTCTCAATTGACTGTGCCTATTTAGTATGTATTTCTTATAAAAAGGTATACATTTAGGTAATTTTTGGACAACATCACTTCTAACGTATGTGAGAAATCAATATGGATGGTTTAAAGGTGGGATTCGGAATAACGTAATCTTGGTGTGATCTTAGTGAGCGATGAATTAGTGTCAGCTAGCGTAGGTCGGAAGAATACGTCGAGTAAATTGTGGTAGTTGATCGGAAGATAATTACAATACCCAAAGTACTCACGATCGTTTGAGAATACTTAGGCGAATTTATAGGAGATGTAGTGGGAAGGATTCCGAAATTTGAGAAAATCGTAACTTTAGGCCTCCTTACTTTTGTCTCCAACTCTTAGTCTCCTTAGTTAATAATTTTACTACTTTAAATAGTTGCTAGTTAGTTAGTTTAAAATAAAAATCGCAATCATTTTAACTTAGAAATTGTTCGAGCTTGTCTTCTTAGTGATATTGAACAGTTATACCAAAACCTTAGTTCTCTATAGGTTCGACTCCGGACTTTTTAGGACTAGAGTTGGGCGCGATCAAGCTAAAGATGCAATGCAATTAATTATATTTATTAACTTATTTTTTTCAATTGAATATTTAAATTCTTATAAATAAATAAAATATATACACCTATGAAGAAAAAATTTAAAAAGTGAAAATTTTAGAGTAAAAGAAGACAAAAGTTTAAAACATACGTATATTATGAAACAAATATTGGTTGTAGTATGAACTTTCATACTATTGCATTGTTTATACGTATATTAGTATGCTACATTAGTTAATTTATGAGTTTGTTTAATCCTTTTTGTTTCTAAAAGAGATTAATTGCATTCTCGATACTTTTTGTGTCTTACAACTTATTTGGATGGTTGTTATGTATCGTATTTATTGTATTGTATTGTACTGTATCGTTTAGATGTATATAATATTTGGATAGATTGTAATGTTTGTCGTCATTTCATGATGTCATGCACCAACACTATGAAAGAACTTGCAATATTATAAAGAAAAGGTGAGGTACGAGATAGAATTATTATATTAAAAGGTAGTTTCAAAGATAAAATAGGATAATTTAATAATAAGTAAAAGCAAGATGAGAGAAAAATATAAGGTAACAAAACGTCCGCACCAAATTGATCATTCCATAAAGTGGCACTTTTCGTGTTACGTAACGACAGATTTAATGATACGATACGATACAATAAAAATTAAGTAACAATTGATGGTAGGCTAGAAATCCATGTTTTAGTCATAGTTTGCACTCTAATTACTATATTTTACTTGTGTTTGAACTTAAATAATATAAATCACACTTATTATGTGTTTATGCCTTATAGGAAGTGATTCCGAACTAAAAAGATAATTTAGAGCTAAATCGAATAATTTGGAGCTTTGAAGTCTGAGTAAAAGCCCAAGAAATTAAACCGGGATCGCGTCCTGGAGTCGGGAGCCAAGTCTGGATGTCAAAAAGTGAAGAAAACGAATAACTCTGAAAAATTAACACTATTGCGCCGCATGGGGCGGCGCGACTGTGTAAATCGTTGCTGCTTGTCAGAAATTACTCTCTAAACTTTCCCACTATTACACCGCGTGGTGCGGCGGGCCTGTACAAATTTCTCTCAGTATTTTTCTATTTAGGCTTGGAAAGGGTAGTTTCGTCCGGCCCATTCCTACATGGTATAAATACACCAAAAATGCGATTTTTAGAGGACTTTTGACCTACGCAAGATTGGAAGAGCATTAGAGACTCAAATCACAAGGATTCATCATTCTTTCCTGAACTCAACACCCGAGTTTGGATTGAATTCATGTTTTCTTATTATTCAACTTTATTTATGATGATTTTCTACATGAATATGGAGTACTTTCCCTTAGGGTTTGACGAATATGGTGTTTTGATTGATATTTGTAGATTTTAACTCTAGTTCTTTGCTTGAATTCATTTATGGAGCTTTGAATTATTTGTAATTTTATTCACTAGTTTATTTAATC
The DNA here is from genome assembly GCF_000715075.1 of Nicotiana tabacum. Lineage (NCBI taxonomy): Eukaryota > Viridiplantae > Streptophyta > Magnoliopsida > Solanales > Solanaceae > Nicotiana > Nicotiana tabacum. The sequence goes on along the minus strand of NC_134092.1, from coordinate 95,152,360 downwards.
GAAAGAGGAATATTGTGGTGATTTTCTTGCATTATTGTTTTTGATTTAATTCAGTGATTCTCTTAAGTAATCAAAAGAGATTGTTGAATTGTTGATTAAATCAAGTTAGGAGAATATTCGAGAGACGTTTTTCTGAAGACCAATCCACTAATGCATGCATACATATTTTCACAGTGCTTATATTAGTTTACCTCGTAGAGTTAAGATTTAATTGGGAGAGAATTCTTGACTACACATTTGAACTAATCATCGAGTGAATTCGTGAGAATCATTAGAGCATTAGAGTGAATTGAACTAGAGTTGGATCCCAAATAGTTATCTTGCACCTATCCTATCACGACCCTTATTTCTCCCATTAATATTTCGGTGCTGCTCAACTCTTGTCTTTCAATGATCAATTGTTATAGTTTCATAGCTAATTTTAGTTATTAATCATCCCAATCAACGTGTTATTCATCTTGAATATCGTTAAGCTAGAAATATCATGACCCGAAATTCTCACCTTCGGACCGTAATGGCGCCTAACATTTTACTTGCTAGGCAAGCCAACGTTAGAATAATATTATCCATTTTTGAAACAATTTTAAATTATTAATAATCAAAGAAATAAATGCGGAAGCAAAGTTTAAAATATAGTGAATAATCCATAAATACAACGGTGTCTAAATACCATACCAGAATTGGTGTCACAATTCACGAGCATTCTAGAATAATACAAATAAAGGTCTGAATAAAAAAAGTTATCTGTAAATACACACACAGCTAAAATAAAATAGACGGGAACTTCAGAACTGCGTACGCCATGCAGTTATACCTCAAGTCTCCTTCGAATAGCTGAAATCCGAGCAAGTCTATGGCACGCCGCTGGGACCAACTCCGAAATCTGCACAAGAAGTGCAGAGTATAGTATCAGTACAACCGATCCCATGTATTGGTAAATGCTGAGCCTAACCTCGACGAAGTAGTGACGAGGCTAAAGCGGTTTACTTACATTAACCTGTACGCAATATTAATAACGACCACAAATAATAAAAATAAATCAGGTAAATCATTTATAATAATTGAAGCCAACTCAGCAGTCATAATTCATTATTATTTCAACCAATTCTGTTGCAGCGTGCAACCCGCTCTCACAATATATTCACATTCAATTCTATTGCAGCGTGCAACCCGCTCTCCCAATATTTTTCTTTTAATCAAGTCTGTCATATATTTATTTCAATCAAGTATATATATAGACTTTTAAATAAGTCTGTTGCGGCGTACAATCCTATCCTCCAATATTTAAACAAGTCTGTTGCGGCGTGCAATCCGATCCCCCAATATTGACCTTTCAATAAGTCTATTGTGGCGTACAATCCGATCCCCCAATATTGACTTTTCAATAAGTCTATTGCGGCGTGCAATCCGATCCCCCAATATTGACTTTTAATAAGTCTGTTGCGGCGTGCAACCCGATCCTCCAATATTAACTTTTTAATAAGTCTGTTGCGGCGTGCAACCCGATCCTCCAATATATCCATTTCAATCAATTCTTATAGAAGAAATTTTCCCAATAAATGCAACAATTAATATAAACTTATAAGACAACAAGCATACAACAATTATGATTTAATTATGAAACAAACAATGACAAATAACAAATTATTATAGAAATCAGGGAGAAAATAGGCAGTTTAATATTTAATATGATAAATATCAAATAACAATTTAAACACATAATTCAAATAGCATGTAACAATTAGTGCAGGAATTCAAGAATTAATATTTGACAAAGAATAAGAGAGAAATAATTATTAAAATAATTAATTGATAATTAAAAATAATTTATGATTTTTCAAGTAAGCAGGCAAATAATTAATTTTGACGACGTATAGACATTCGTCACCTCGCCTATACGTCGTTCACATGCAATTCACACAATAAATAATTTAAGGGTTCTATTCCCTCAAGTCAAGGTTAACCCCGACACTTACCTCGTTTTGCAAATTTCAATCAATTATTCAACCACAGCTTTTCCTTTTAAATTTGCCTCCGAAAGCTTCAAATCTATTCACAAACAATTCAATATATTCTATACTAATCATAGGAATTAATTACATATGAATTTACACATTTTCCGGGTAAAAATCCAAAATTCATTAAAATATTCGACAGTGGGACCCACATCTCAATTCTCGAAAAAACTCGCGAAATCCGAACACCCGTTCCGATATGAGTTCAACCATATAAAATTTATCCAATTCCGATATCAAATGGACCTTCAAATCTTAATTTTTTCGTTTTTGGAAAGTTTTACAAAAATTCCAATTTCTTCCATCTAAATCCGAAATAAATGATGAATATAGATATGGATTTGTGAAATATAATCACTTTTGGTTAAAGAACACTTACCCAATTCAAAGTCGTGAAAATCCCCCTTGAAATCGCCCAAATCCAAGACTTAAAACTCAAAAATGAGTAAAAATAGCGACTTCCGAATTTATGGGTTCTGCCCAGTCATTTTCGCATCTGCGGAAAAAATTTCAGCATTTGCGGACTCGCATTTGCGAGACAAAGCTCGCATTTGCGATGCCAGGCTGCCAGGTGAAGTTCCGCATCTGCGGACACTCCTGTCGCACCTGCGACATCCGCTTCTGCGTAGAAAGGCCGCACCTGCGAAGACCCCAGGCCAGCCCAGTCTCGCATCTGCGATGGAAGGCTCGCTTCTGCGAGCTCCCACCTGCGGTCAAAAATCCGCAGGTGTGATTACACCAGAACCCAAAACTTCAGATTTTGCTTAAGTCCAATTCTTGTTCCGATTTCGATTCGAATCACACTCGGGGAACTCGGGACCCTGTCCGAATATACCAACAAGTCCCGTAACATAATGCGGACTGACTCGGGGTCTAAAATCACGTCAAACAATGCTGAAATTACAATTCCCATCCCGATTCGAACTTTGAGTTTTAAACTTTCAATTTGCAAATTTCGTGTCAAAACATATTAAATGAATCCGGAATGACTTCAAATTTGGCACACAAGTCATAAATGATATAACAGAGCTGTTCAAATTTCCAGAATCGGATTCCGGCCCCGATATCAAAAAGTCAACCCCGTGGTCAAACTTGGAATCTATAGCCTTTAAATTGCTAGTTCCGTTAAATGGTCATAACTTGAGCTAGGGACCTCCAAATTAAATTCCGGGCATATGCCCAAGTCCCAAATCACGATACGGAGCTACCGAAATTGTTAAAATACTGATCCGGGTCCGTTTGCTCAAAATGTTGACCAAAGTCAACTCAATTGAGTTTTAAGGCTCTATTTCACATTTTAATCCATTTTTCACATGAAAACTTTTCGAAAAATTTTACGCACTGTACACGCAAGTCGAGGAATGATAAATAGTGCCTTTCGAGGTCTTAGAACACAGAATTACTTATTAAATTTAAGATGATATTTTGGATCATCACATTCTCCATCTCTAAAACAAACGTTGGTTCTCGAACGGAGTTAGAAAAAAAGTACCTGAGTTGGTGAAAAGGTGTGGATATTTACTCTGCATGTCCGACTCGGACTCCCAGGTAGATACCTCTACCAGCTGACCTCTCCATTGTACCCGAACTGAAGGATAACTCTTAGACCTCAACTGTCGGACCTGTCAGGCTAGAATAGCCACCGGCTCCTCCTCTTAAGTCAAATCTTTGTCCAATTGGACTGAGCTGAAATCTAACACACGGGACGGATCACCATGATATTTTCGGAGCATAGACACATGGAACACCGGATGAACCGCTGATAAACTAGGTGGTAATGCAAGCCTGTAGGCTACTTCACCCACCCTTTCAAGAATTTCAAAGGGTCCGATATACCTAGAGCTCAACTTGCCCTTCTTTCCGAACCTCATTACACCTTTCATAGGTGAAACCCGGAGCAATATTCTTTCTCCAACCATGAATGCAATATCACGAACTTTACGGTCGGCATAACTCTTTTGCCTAGACTGAGCTGTGCGAAGTCGATCCTGAATAATCTTGACCTTATCCAAGGTATCCTGTACCAAATCGGTACCCAACAACCGAGCCTCTCCCGGTTCAAACCAACCAACTGGCGATCGGCATCGCCTTCCGTATAATACCTCATATGGAGCCATCTGAATGCTCGACTGGTAGCTATTATTATAAGCAAACTCCGCAAGTGGCAAGAAATGATCCCAAGAACCTCCAAAGTCTATAACACAAGCGCGGAGCATATCTTCCAATATCTGAATAGTGCGCTCTGACTGTCCGTCTGTCTGTGGATGAAATGATGTACTCAACTCCACCCGTGTGCCTAACTCATGCTGTAAAGCCCTCCAAAATGTGAGGTAAACTGCGTACCTCGATTTAAAATAATAGACACGGGCACACCGTGAAGGCGGACAATCTCACGAAGGTAAATTTCAGCTAACCTCTCGGAAGAATAGGTAACTGCCACTGGAATGAAATATGCTAACTTGGTCAACCTGTCCACAATGACCCAAACTGCATCAAATTTTCTCTGAGTCCGTGGGAGCCCAACAACAAAATCCATAGTGATACGCTCCCACTTCCACTCAGGAATTTCTAACTTCTGAAGCAAACCACCAGGTCTCTGATGCTCGTACTTAACTTGCTGACAATTCATACACCGAGCTACATGTGCAACTATATCCTTTTTCATTCTCCTCCACTAATAATGTTGCCGCAAATCTTGATACATTTTGGCGGTACCTGGGTGAATAGAATACCTGGAACTGTGTGCTTCTTCAAGAATTAATTCACGAATCCCATCCACATTAGGAACACAAATACGACCCTGCATTCACTGAATCCCATCTTCCCCCACAGCAACATGTTTGGCATCACCGTGTCGCACCGTGTCCTTAAGGACAAGTAAGTGAGGATCATCATACCGCCTCTCTCTGATGCGCCTATATAAAGAAGACCGAGCGACTGTGCAAGCTAGAACCCGACTGGGTTCTGAAACATCTAACCTCACAAACTGATTAGCCTAAGTCTAAACATCTGCAGCTAATGGCCTCTCACCAACTGGAATATACGCAAGACTGCCCATACTGACAGCCTTTCTACTCAAAGCATCGGCCACCACATTGGCCTTTCCGGGGTGATACAAAATGATGATATCATAGTCTTTCAACAACTCCATCCATCTTCTCTGCCTCAAATTAAGATCTTTTTGTTTGAACAGATACCGAAGGCTGCGATGATCAGTAAATACCTCACACGAGATACCGTAGAGGTAATGCCTCCAAATCTTCAGCGTATGAACAATGGCTACATATTCTAAGTCATGAACATGATAATTCTTCTCGTGAACCTTCAACTGTCGTGACACATATGCAATTACCTTGCCATCTTGCATTAATACTGCACCAAGCCTAATGTGAGATACGTCACAATATACCGTATACGATCCTGAACCTGTGGGTAATACCAACACTGGCGCCGTAGTCAAAGCGGTCTTGAGCTTCTGAAAGCTCAACTCATATTCGTCTGACCATCTGAATGGGACACCCTTCTGGGTTAGTCTGGTCAATGTGCTTGCTATAGATGAAAACCCTTCCACGAACCGACGATAATAACCTGCCAAACCCAGGAAACTCCGGATCTCTGTAACTGAAGTAGGTCTAGGCCAATTCTGAACAGCCTCAATCTTCTTAGGATCCACCTTTATGCCTTTTGCCGATACAACATGTCCCAAAAAGACAACTGAGTCTAACCAAAACTCACATTTTGAAAATTTGGCATATAACTGATTATTCTTCAAGGTGTGAAGCACACTTCGAAGATGCTGCTCATGTTCCTCTCGGCTGCTGGAGTAAATCAAGATATCATCAATGAATACAACCACAAAAGAATCCAAATAAGGCTTGAACACCCGATTCATCAAATCCATAAATGTTGCTGGGGCATTTGTCAACCCAAATGACATCACTAGGAATTCGTAATGCCCATACCGAGTTCGAAAAGCTGTTTTAGGGATATCATATGCCCTAATCTACAACTGATGGTAACCATACCTCAAATCGATCTTCGAAAATACCTTGGCACCCTGAAGTTGATCAAATAAGTCATCAATTCTTGGTAGCGGATATTTGTTTTTGATAGTGGCCTTGTTCAACTGCCGATAGTCTATACACATCCGCATAGAGCCATCTTTCTTCTTTACAAATAATACTGGTGCACCCCAGGGCGAGACACTGGTCTAATGAATCCCTGATCAAGTAAGTCTTGTAACTGCTCTTTCAATTCTTTCAACTCTAGCGGGGCCACACGGTATGGTGGAATAGAAATGGGCTGAGTGCCCGGAGCCAAATCAATACAGAAGTCAATATCTCTGTCGGGTGGCATCCCCGGCAGATCTGCAGGAAATACTTCTGAAAATTCATGAACAACTGGTACTGAGTCCATAGAAGGGACATCCGCACTGGGATCGCGAATATAAGCCAAATAGGCTAGACACCCTTTATCTACCATACGCCGAGCTTTCATATAAGAAATAACCCTACTGGCAGAATGGCCAGGAGTTCCTTTCCACTCTAACCGAGGTAACCCCGACATAGCTAGGGTAACTATCTTGGCATGACAATCCAATATAGCATGATAAGGGGACAGCCAATCCATACCCAAGATGATATCAAAATTCACCATATCAAGAAGTAGAAGATCCACACTAGTCTCAAGATTACCAATAGTAACCACACACGAATGATAGACATGATCTACTACAATAGAGTCTCCCACTGGTGTAGATACACACACAGAAGCACTCAGAGAATCACAAGGCACAACAAAATATGAAGCAAAGTAGGAGGACACATAGGAATAAGTAGATCCTGGATCAAATAGAACTGAAGCATCTCTATGGCAAACTGGAATAATACATGTGATCACAACATCCGATGACTCGGCCTCAGGCCTAGCTGGAAAAGCATAAAATCGGGGTTGGGCCCCACCACTCTCAACTGTGTCCCTGGGACGGCCTCTGACTGGCTGGCCTCCACCTCTAACAGTCTGACCTTCACCTCTAATGGCCTGACCTCCACCTATAATAGCTTGGCCTCCACCTCTAGCTGCCTGACCCCTACCTCTAGCTGGCTGAGCAGGCGGTGAAGCAACCGGTGCCGGTATGATGGTACGAGAATCTTGCCGAGATCTGTTACTCGCCATTTTAGGGCAATACCTCCTGATGTGACCAATGTTCCCACACTCATAACACATATCCTGATGCAATGGCTGCTGAAGCTGAAGCTAACCCAAATGGACCGGATAACCGCTATAGTAACTCTGGAGTGGTGGTGCACTGATAGGAGCTGAATGTGCACTGAATACTGGCTGCCCAGAGTAAGGCATAATAGACCCGTGACTCCCTGAAGCACCGATAGATGCATGAAGTGTTGAATGAAACGGTCTGGGAGGATGACCCCTAACAAATTCACCCCGGCCTCCAGACGAGGCACCACTGAAACCCCCGATCTGACGAGGCCTCTTATAAGACCTCTACCCTCTCTCCTGTGCAAGAACCATCTCGATCCTCCTAGCGACATTAGAAGCTGCTTGAAAAGAAATCTCACTTCCGGTTTCCTTGGCCATCTGAAGTCTGATAGGGTGGGTGAGTCCCTCAATAAACCTCCTCACTCTCTCTCCCTCCGTAGGTAGTAAAAGGAGAGCATAACAGACCAAATCCACAAAACGGGACTCATACTGAGTAACGGTCATACTGCCCTGTTGTAGACGCTCGAATTGCTTGCGGAATTCCTCTCTCAGTGTGATAGAGAGGAACTTCTCCAGAAATAGCTGAGAGAACTGCTCCCAGGTAAGTGCAGGTGATCCGACTGGTCGGGTCTATGTATAATCTCTCCACCACCTCTTGGCGGAACCCGTCATTTGGAATATAGCAAAATCAACCCCATTGGTCTCAACTATACCCATGTTCCGCAGCACCTCATGGCAGCGTTCAAGATAATCTTGTGGGTCCTCAGAAGGTGTACCATTGAAGTGAACTGCAAAGAGCTTAGTGAACTTATCCAGTCTCAATATGGACTCAAAAGACATGGCAGGCCTATCATTGGTCTGTGCCGCAACAACTGGTTGAACTACCCCAACTGGCAGGCTGCTGGAGCCTAATTCTGGGGAGCCATCTGCTCTAGAGCGGGAGTAGTGGGAGTTTGTGCTCCTCCCCTAGCATGTGAGACGGCTGTTGCCACTGAAAATGTACCATTCTGGGCCACGCCCTCCATAAGACTTACCAAACGGACTAGAGCGTCCTGAAGTACTGGAGTGGCTATGAATCCTTTCGGGACCTGAACTGGTCCAACTGGTACATTCTGAACTGGAACCTCCTCCTGAAGGTCCACCCGAGGTTCTTCAATAGGTGCAGTTGCTCGAGCTCTGGACTGAGCTCTACCTCAGCCTCTAGCACGACCTCGGCCTCCACCTCTACCCCTGGCCATAGTTGCCACCGGGGGTTCTGGTCCCTGTCCATCGGTAGAGGTATTACGTGTTCTCACCATCTGCGAGAGAATAAGAGTAAAATGGTTCAATCATCGATGATAGTATAAAATCGCACGACAGAATAAGAAAGAAGTGATATTGTTCCTAAACTTCATAGCCTCTGAGAGATAAGTACAGACGTCTCCGTACCGATTATTCAGACTCTACTAAGCTTGCTCGTGACTCGTGAGACCTATGTAACCTAGTGCTCTGATACCAACTGTCACGACCCGAAATTCTCACCTTCGGACTGTGATGGCGCCTAATATTTTACTTGTTAGGCAAGCCAACGTTAGAATAATATTTATATTTTTGAAACAATTTTAAATTATTAATAATCAAAGAAACAAATGCGGAAGCAAAGTTTGAAATATAGTGAATAATCCATAAATACAACGGTGTCTAAATACCATCCCAGAATTGTTGTCAAAATTCACGAGCATTCTAGAATAATACAAATAAAGGTGTGAATAAAATAAAGTTGTCTGGAAATACACACACAGCTAAAATAAAATAGACGGGGACTTCAGAACTGCGGACGCCATGCAGTTATACCTCAAGTCTCCTTCGAATAGCTGAAATCCAAGCAAGTCTATGGCACGCCGCTGGGACCAACTCCGAAATCTGCACAAGAAGTGCAGAGTGTAGTATCAGTACAACCGACCCCATGTACTGGTAAGTGCTGAGCCTAACCTCGACGAAGTAGTGACGAGGCTATGGCGGTTCACTTATATTAACATGTACGCAATAATAGTAACAACAACAAATAATAGAAATAAATCAGGTAACTCATTTATAATAATTGAAGCCAACTCAGCAGTCATAATTCATTATTATTTCAACCAATTTTGTTGCAGCGTGCAACCCGCTCTCACAATATATTCACATTCAATTCTGTTGCAGCGTACAACCCACTCTCAGAATATATTCATTTTCAATCCTCTCATATATATTTATATATATATATATATATATATATATATATATATATATATATATATATATATATATATATATAGAGAGAGAGAGAGAGAGAGAGAGAGAGAGAGAGACTTTTAAATAAGTTTGTTGCGGCGTACAATCCGATCCCCCAATATTGACCTTTCAATAAGTCTATTGCGGTGTGCAATCCGATCCCCCAATATTGACTTTTCAATAAGTCTATTGCGGCGTGCAATCCGATCTCCCAATATTGACTTTTAATAAGTCTGTTACGGCGTGCAACCCGATCCTCCAATATTAAATTTTTAATAAGTCTGTTGCGGCGTGCAACCCAGTCCTCCAACATATCCATTTCAATCAATTCTTATAGAAGAAATTTTTCCAATAAATGCAATAATTAATATAAAATTATAAGACAACAAGCATACAATAATTATGATTTAATTATGAAACAAACAATGACAAATAGCAAATTATTATAGAAATCAGGGAGAAAATAGGCAGTTTAATATTTAATATGCTAAATGTCAAATAACAATTTAAACACATAATTCAAATAGCATGTAACAATTAGTGCAGGAATTCAAGAATTAATATTTGACAGAGAATAAGAGAGAAATAATTATTATAATAATTAATTGATGATTAAAAATAATTTCTGATTTTTCAAGTAAGCAGACAAACAATTAATTTTGGCGACGTATAGACACTCGTCACCTCGCCTATACGTCGTTCACATGCAATTCACACAACAAATAATTTAAGGATTCTATTCCCTCAAGTCAAGGTTAACCCCGACACTTACCTCGCTTTGCAAATTCCAATCAATTATTCAACCACATCTTTTCCTTTTAAATTTGCCTATGAAAGCTTCAAATCTATTCACAAACAATTCAATATATTCAATACTAATCATAGGAATAAATTCCATATGAATTTACATATTTTCCGGATAAAAATTTGAAATTCATCAAAATATTTGACAGTGGAACCCACGTCTCAAATCCCGAACACTCGTTCCGATACGAATTCAACCATACAAAATTTGTCCAATTCCGATATCAATGGACCTTCAAATCTTAATTTTTTCGTTTTTGGAAAGTTTTACAAAAATTTAAATTTCTTCCATCTAAATCCAAAATAAATGATGAATATAGACATGAATTTGTGAAATATAATAACTTTTGGTTAAAGAACACTTACCCAATTTAAAGTCGTGAAAATCCCCCTTGAAATCGCCCAAATCCGAGACTTAAAACTCAAAAATGAGTCAAAATGGCGACTTTCGAATTTATGGGTTCTGTCCAGTCATTTTCGCATCTGCGGAAAAAATTTCAGCATTTGCGGACTCGCATTTGCGAGACAAAGCTCGCATTTGAGATGCCAGCCTACCAGGTGAAGTTCCGCATCTGCGGACACTCCTGTCGCACCTGCGACATCCGCTTCTGCACAGAAAGGCCGCACCTGCGAAGACCCCAGGCCAGCCCAGTCCCGTATCTGCGATGGAAGGCTCGCTTTTGCGAGCTCGCACCTGCGGTCAAAAATCCGCAGGTGCGATTACACCAGAACCCAAAATTTCAGATTTTGCTTAAGTCCAATTCTTGTTCCGATTTCGATTCGAATCACACTCGGGGTACTCGTGACCCCGTCCGAATATACCAACAAGTCCCGTAATATAATACAGACTGACTCGGGGTCTAAAATCACGTCAAACAATGCTGAAATTACAATTCACACCCCGATTCGAACTTTGAGTTTTAAACTTTTAATTTGCAAATCTCGTGCCAAAATATATTAAAAGAATCCGGAATGACTTCAAATTTGGCACACAAGTCATAAATAACATAACGGAGCTGTTCAAATTTTCAGAATCGGATTCCGGCCCCGATATCAAAAGGTCAACCCCGTGGTCAAACTTGGAATCTATAGCCTTTAAATTGTTAGTTCCGTTAAATGGTCATAACTTGAGCTAGGGACCTCCAAATTAAACTCCGGGCATACGCCCAAGTCCCAAATCACGATACGGAGCTACCAGAATTGTCAAAATACTTCCGGGTCCGTTTGCTCAAAATGTTGACCAAAGTCAACTCAATTCAGTTTTAAGGCTCTATTTCACATTTTAATCGATTTTTCACATAAAAACTTTCCGAAAATTTTACGGACTGCGCACGTAAGTCGAGGAATGATAAATGGTACTTTTCGAGGTCTTAGAACACAGAATTACTTATTAAATTTAAGATGACATTTTGGGTCATCACAAGAAATACCTGAACATTGTTTAAATCCAATCCCTATGGAGATGATTATTATAACTATACTATCTTTGGGTAGCGAGCATTAATTTTGTATTGTGTTTTGCGCTCGTTAAATTATGAGGAAAGAGAAAGATCTCACCGGAAAAATCTTGGGGCAATCTTCAACCCAAGAGAACATGGCTAAAAATGGTGAGGTAGTTGATTTGGCTGCACAGGAAGCAGCCCAATATGAAGCAGCTGCTGAGGAAGTTCTTAGAGCTGACGGTTGACGGGAACAGAGGATGAAGATTAAACCTGAACCGACCTCTGGTTGAAGATGAATTTGAAAATAATATGCCAAGGCCTGGATGATCACTAGGAGACTATGCCAGGCCAGTCTACAACCAAGGAGTATCTACTGTGCGACCTCCTCTGATCGCAACCAATAATTTTGAGATCAAGCAAGGGATACTTCAGACCATTCAGAATAATTATGTCTTCTGAGGCAAATCTAACGAAGATCCAAATACTCATTTGATGGATTCCGATGAGATTATGAATACCTTCCAGCATAACGGGGTATCGAAGGATGCTATCTACTTAAGGACATTCCCTTTTTCACTGAGAGAAAATACTAAGCACTGGTTGCGGAATTTACCGACTAGGTCAATTCAAACTTGGGAAGACATGACAAAGAAGTTCCTTGAAAAATATTTTTTACCCGCAAAAACAGAGAAAATTCGAAGAGAGATCCACATCTTTGAGCAGAAAGATACAGAAACGGTGTTTGAAGTATGGGAAAGATTTAAGGATATTGTGAGAAGATGTCAGCATCATGGAGTAGACTTGTGGATGCAACTCCAAAATTTCTGGGATGGGCTGACACCCTCTAGTAGGAGGACGCTAAACAACGCAGTTGGAGGTCCTCTTATGAAGAAAACTCCTAAGGAGATTGTTGCAATTCTAAATGAATTATCTGAAGATGCAAATCAATGGCCTGTAGGATAACGAGAGAAGGAAAAAGGTTGGGCTACATCAAGAGGATTCTAACACATCAGTGCAATCCCAGCTATTACACTCGATATCTCAGAGTCCAGCTCTAATACCATAATAAAAAAATGGACATCGGGTCTAACTCAACCCAAAAAGTTAACTCATGAAGTGAGGATTGTCCAAGCCATATATAGAGACTAATATATTGATATTGATATGATTTTAATCTAGTAGTCCTTTCATGCGTTAGGACCATGCTAGGCCGGTGTTTTTAGAGAATAGGCATCACATTTAGGAGCCTCTAATTTCATTTTATTTTTTATAATAAAGGAGCCCCTAATTACATTAATTCCATAATTTGTCTTTTAAAAGACATAATTACTTATTATTAGTATTTGATGGGCCAAATAGAGAGAAGTTAATATAGTGAGATTTATTTATTCAATTTCAGTTGTTTCTATATTGTGGCATAGTTAATTGATTGATATATGATCAATCTTTTCTAGCAATTTATGAACTTTGATTAACATAAATTACAAGTTGAACTCGAACACTTACAACTGAACCCCAACTCGAACTTTAAACTCAAAACGTGCTTGGTAACAATTATTCATTCTTCGTGTCATTTAATTTCAAATTTGATGTCGTATAAACAAATAAAAAATTATACGTCGTTTTTATATTTAGGAAAAAAAACTAAAAAATTAATTATTTTCATATATAAATGCCGACAGGATTGCCAAATTCTTCAATCTTCACCCTTCATGATCTCAATCCCATTGGATAGAATGGATAACTTAAATTACATGTCTATATTTTTCAAGGAGTTGCTTACTAATAGTAATGCTGGCTGACTTAGGTTGAGCTTTTACCTAACATAACATGATGTTGACTTTATTACATTACAAATATATATATATATATATATATATATATATATATATATATATATATATATATATATATATATATGAAGTTGAACACAAAGAAATGCAGTCTTTTATGCCTAGACCTTTCAGTAAGGAATTAAAAACATGGCAGCTAAGGAAGAAAAAGGAGTTTCATGAGAAGTGGGACATTACCTTTACCTTTTTAATTTCAGTAATTATCAAGATCAATTCAAGATTTCTTTGGTAAAATTATATTTATTATTGATTTAACATCACAAGTAAATATTCTACGAAAAAGAGAACAGACTTGGGAATGAAAATTGACTAATACCCAGTCCAAACCTTGACAAACGATTTGTAGAAAACAAATCCGGGTTATAATTTCAACTAAATTGAAAAAACTCCGCACTTTATCGAGGTCGTAATAGAAGAAAAATTAGGAAGTGGATTGGCAATCTGTTCTCATAACTCTGTATTGCTTCAGTCATTAGTTATGAAATTATTTTTTACCTGAGTTATATTACAATAATTTTAAAGTAATAAGCTAAATACTGTATACACATTTCGTATATACACTATACACATATCGTATCAATTAGATCAATAATATACTATAATGGTAACACTAATTATAAACATACTTAAACAAATGTAACTAAATTCCAAATTTCGTCATCGGAAAACCATCTAAGGATACAAGTTAAGGAAATAAAATTAAAGAAAAATAACTAAAAAGATAATATAGAAAATAGAAAAAGATTCAAAAATAAAAGGAATATTGACTATCAAGCCTAGTAGTGAGGCAAAGCAATTATGATCTATGTGATATCCTTCACAACTTCACTAATCCGAGCTTGTATTTTTGCCTAGAGGTTATATATGGAAGAGTGTTCATTAATTATATTGAATATTTTATTTTAAGTCGTGAATTCCATATATATATCATTATTAAATAGTAGTGCTACTACTGATATATGTTGCTGAAATTAGTTTTTCCCCGGAAAAAGGTTTTGAGAGGTGACCCGATTAGTTTGTTTACTTTTCCTTCAATATTTTTTCACATTTGAGTAAATCTATGATTTCACGAAAAAGGTTTTGTTTCAACATATGAGCCCAAGCCACTCTTTACTATCCAAATTGGTTATTTAATATTTACAAAGATAAAAAATCTTAAATTACAAACAGAAGTTGGTATTAATTAAAAAGTCAAACATCATAGTTTCCACTATGTGTTCATTTAAGATAGCAACGTATATGACTCTAGAAATTCACATGCCAAAAAAAAGGGGGGAAAGAAATAAACGACAAGTACAGAAAGATGAGCTTTTACTATTTAGGGATGTACAATTAGTATTTCATGGTTTTAATTTCAATTTGCAAATTTAATATTGGAGAAGAAGCGAACTTAAAAATTCAAAGAATTATTTCAAATCCGTCATCTTCTTTTATTTTTTTGTAGTAGTAACATATTATATATCTAATATTACCTGCCATCATTAAAAATAATACTAGTAAAATTGAAATCAGACGATCATGAGTTGTATGCCTCTGACTTTTTGGTATTGGAAAGTATTAAGCTGATGAGACGTTGCAATCTCACTAATCATGCAAAAGCTACTATGAAATGTAATATCCTGTCCTTATTACGCAATTTCTATACAATCCCATCGTTCTTTAAATTATTCCAGATAAGCCTTTTTCTACATTTCTTATAATCATTTTAATAGTTTGAGAATATTATATTGTAATAAATTTATTAAATCATTTTTTTGTTATTTTATTTTTATTATTTCGTAAGTTGCATAATATGAGGATTAAATAATGACATGATTTTTTAATAAATTTATTTTTATTGGTTAATGTTTGATTTATTTGACCAAAATAAGATATACGGGGTATAATGTAAAATATGTGTTCCATTTTGCACTAGATAAACTTGGATAAATTTTATTTCTAATTTTAATTGTGTCTATAGGAAAACTTTTTTTTTTTGGATGAGCTTTAAGAGAAGAAAAATGTGTCATGTTGTTGTTTTTTCGTGATTAGTAATTTTGGCATTGCCATTATGGTATAAAAATAATTCTACATACAATTATAGTATAAATTATCGCGGAATTACTTATATTGAAATAAAAAGTTCAACCAAATACAAAAAAGAAAATTATGTGTTATCTCGGGATTATCAAACGACCGGTAAGAGTAGCAGATAATTCTATTATTTGGTCCACAGGGCACTGCTTAGTTGGAACTTGGACACTACTTTGTGATTCTTAACACGGTTTCGTACAAAAATGCCACTCATTTCACACTTGACTTTGGACACCTTCCCATTGGATTCTTACTGATCCCTTTTCTTCTTTGTTATTATGGCCCCTCCCTACGTACCCTTGAGAGAGAGAACTTTTCATGCATCCCATAATTCTTCTTGTAGATAAATATATAGTCTTCATCATACGATAAGCATAGATATATTTATGGTGTAGTTCAGAGTGGAGTCAGAATTTTAACTTTTTGGATTTGAGAGTTTAGAATAATGACTTTAAGTGTTAATAATTAAATTTTAAATTTTTATATGTACATATTTAATAATTTTTTTAACACAAATACGTTATTTAAACAAAAGCTATTGAGTTCAGTCGAACTTGTATCTACATTCGCCCATCTAGATCCGTGTTACTCCAGTAATTGCCAGAGAAAATAGAGAGATCACAAAGTGTAAAGGCCGCTCTATTCATGTTGGCCTAAGTTATAAGTTTGTTTTGATGATTGACAAAGGTTGACAAAGGAACACACGCATGAACCAAGTCCATACACAGTGTACACAGATACGGACAGATTCAAGCACAAGGCATGCACGTGATGGAGATAAGCTTAAGTGGTTATATCTGATATCTCCTGAACAAAAAGATTGCATAATTGATAAGGAGTAGGACTCCTTGCTCGAAGAGAACTCTATCCTAGATAAGGGAGGAGTTAGAAATTGAAGATAACTAGAACTTTTCCACCAAGGAAGAGTATAGCATTAGAACTCGAGTTATTTCTTATTCTACTAACTTTATATATATCAATTCATTCTTTTTTATAGGTGGCGCACAAACGCTGAAGTTAAACGAGAGTTGAGAGAAAAATAGCAAGGCATTTTGCAAGCAATTCATGTGTGATTCAAGTATGCGAACCTGAAACTATATGAACCAGATAGAAGATGCAGTTACAAGTGTCTGTCATTTATTCTAGTTTAATTGTAGTAGGGCTTTTGAATTGCACCTTTCAGCTGTCTCTAAAAGCATTTGTACTAGGTACTCTGAGTGTATTATTCAAGTTAGAGTTAACTTATAATTGTCGCAACAGTCTGAGGTTGGTTTTCACAAAGGGTTAGTGGTAATCCTTAGGTTTACAAGAGTTTTGTAAATATTATTTTTGGCTCATTGATTTAGTGAAGTGTTGGAAAAAATTCTACTGGGTAATAAGTCGTTATTTTTTACTTTTGAGCCACGTATTTTCCACGTAAAAATATTTGTGTTCATAATTTTCTATATTTATTATTCCGCAACTGTAGTTTAAGGAACACATATAAGAACCAGGTCCTTCTATAATATGTGCACGCGAAAAATTAGATACCACACAAATCACCCCCTCGTGTGTAGTATTGAAGTATAAAACATCAATTGATATCAGAGTGGGTTATCCTTGAAGAGGCTAACACCTTAGGAGAAGATCAAGATGAGTGCACCACCTGAAAAATGGAAAGGTCAATCCACTACTAGGCCACAACTCTTTAATGGCCAGTACTACTCTTGGTGGAAGTCAAGAATGAGAGATCATATATAGGGAGAGGACTATGAGCTATGGGACATTGTTACTGATGGTCCACTGGCTACTTTGAAGAAAAATGCTGAAGGAGTAGATGTGCCAAAGACTAGAGTTGATGGCAATGCTAAAGATTTGAAGAAGTGGGAAAAGAATGCCAAAGCCAAGAAGTGGCTTGGTTATGGACTTGGTCCAGATGAGTATAGCAGAATCCAAGGATATTCTACTGCTAAGCAAATTTGGGACACGCTGCAAGTGGCCCATGAAGGAATAACTCAGGTGAAAAGATCTAGAGGAACTCTACTATATTCTCAGTATGAGAACTTTGCTATGAAAGATAGAGAAACCATTCAGGAGATGTACATAAAATTCGCTACATTGACAAATGAACTTAAATCTCTTGGAAGGATTATCCCTGAAGAAGAAAGAGTTGAGAAGATACTCACTATGTTCTTGCTAATAACTTGGGAAAGCAAGCTCCAGGAATCAAAGAATATTTTCACTCTCCCACTAGATGAATTGATTGGAAATCTCACTGCCTATGAACCTAGGAGACAAACCATGAAAATGGATGTACCTAAGAAGGAAAGGAGTTTGGCACTCAGAATCACTGAAGGTTCTGATCTGAAAGATGATGAAATGGCAATCATCACCAAAGACTTCAAAAAGTACCTAAGGAGAGGAAAGGGTTCTTCAAGAAGTGGAAGCTACAACAAGGCAAGAGCTCCGGAGAAGCAAACCAATGATGGTTGCTACAAGTGTGGAAAGATTATCAAAAACTATCCTTTGTGGGAAATTGAATGAAAGAAGTAAAGAGTTGAACAAAGGAATAAGAAGAAGGAACAGGTTCAACCCAAGAAAGGCAACAACAAAGGATCAACCAAGGCTATGGTCGCTGCTTGGGGAGAAAGCTCAGATGAAATCTCAGATGATGATGAACAAGCACTAATGGCCATTAAAGAATCTGATGAAGAAACTGAGGTAAGTGTCTTTCATCTCAAAGACAAGATTAATTTTTTGTCTAAGAAAGATTATCGGAGTTACTGCTAGAACTAATTGATGAATCTGAGGATATGAATAATGAAAAGGAACAGTTGTTAAACAATGTGTGATTTTGAAAGTTAAGTTCAAAAACCTAGAACGTAGGGCATATGAAACTAAAAGTGAAAAACTACGTTAAAGAATCAAGTCCATGCACTTGATACAATTGTCCTAGATCTTATATCTGAAAATCTAAAATTGAAATTAGGAATATGCAAAAAGATAGTTAATTACACACAACTCATTTTAGAAGAAAATTTAGGAAAAATGAAAGATGAGTTGTATAAAAGGGATGAACTGGTAAGAGTCTTAAAGGAGGATCTGAATAAGGTCAAGCATGAGCTAGGAAAAACTTGTAAATGGAATAGGTCCTCTGATGCACTTTCATGGCTACAAGAACATCATAGTAGCAATAGAAGACGACTTGGCTTTGGGAGCTCTATACATAAGTGGGATCCCAAAAGCAAGTACATCACACTTCCTGAGAACAAGATTTTCACACATTGTAGTAGCACCGGTCACTATAAGAGTGAATGCACTGCAAAAAAGAAGGCAAGTCAAAAGGACAAAAATTTTGTTCTAGGGAAAAATAGGTTGTCAAGTTGGGCTAAAAAGAATTTGATTTATCCTTTTGCCTTTATAAAGGGACCCAAACTAGTTTTGGTTCCTAAGACTAATCCCTAATTTTCTTTTGCATGTATAAGTGAAGGGGAGCAGCCAAATATGGTATATGGATAGTGGATGTTCAAAGTACATGACTGGAAGCAAGAACTATTTCCTTTCACTTGACGACCTTAAAGGAGGTAATGTCTCCTTTGGAAATGGAAATAACGGTGAAATCATTGAGGTTAGAAAGGTAAGTCTGACTTTCACTCTATTGAGAATATCTACTTGATAGATGGATTTAAGTACAATCTAATAAGTGTATCACAATTATGTGATAGAGGTAACATGGTAGCCTTCACCTCTACAAAATATTTTATGATTAGTCTTACCATTGACAAGATAGTTTTGCAGGGAAAAAGAGTGAATAACATATATGTGGCGGATCTGTCCACACTTTCAGATAATGAACTCACTTGCTTATGTTGGATATTGATCCTCTCCTTTGGTAAGATCTCACCTGAAGCAGGTAAGATCCTCTTTCAAAAGAAAGAAAATGGTAAGTACTACTAGGATAATGGAACTGGTCCATATGGATATTTGTGGACCATGAGAACATTGAGTAGAGGTAGTAAGAGATATGTTATGGTGCTTGTTGATGATTACTCTAGGTTTACTTGGACATTGTTCTTAACATATAAAGATGAAGCATTTGACATGTTCACTTCATTTGTTAGAAAAACTCAGAAATAGCTAGGTAATCAACTTGCATCAATTAGGTCTGATCATGGTACTGAATTTGAAAATGCTAAATTTGATGAATTTTGTGATGAGCATGGTATAGATCATAATTTTTCTGCTCCTGGGACTCCACGACAAAATGGAGTAGTTGAAAGAAAGAATAGGACATTGGAAGAAATGGCTAGGACTATGCTACTTATTAGTAAATTGCCCTATAGCTTCTAGTCAGAAGTTGTGAACACTACATGCTATATCATAAATAGGTGCATGACAAGACCTCTAGTAGAGAATACTCCATATGAGTTACTTAAAGGGAGAAAACCAAATATATCTCATCTTAGGGCATTTGGATGCAAGTGCTTTGTGCAAAATAATGGAAAAGACTCCCTAGGTAAGTTTGATCCCAAAAGTAATGAGGGAGTATTCTTGGGATATTCTTCACATAGTAAAGCTTATAAGATTTATAACACAAGAACTATCTGTGTAGAATAAAGTGTATATGTGATTAATGGTAGGCTAGAATCACGTGTTTTAGTCATAGTTTGTACTCTAATTACTGCATTTTACTTGTGTTTGAGCTTGAATGTTAATGTATTACACTTATTATGTGGTTTATGCCTTGTAGGAAGTGATTTCAAGTTAAAAAGATATTGGGGAGCTAAATTGAACATATTGGAGCTATGAAGTCTGAGTAAAAGCCCAAGAGATTAAATCGGGATCGCATTCGGGGGTCGGGAGCCAAGTACGGATGTCAAAATATGAAGAAAACAAATCACTCTGTAAAAACTCCACTGTTGCGCTGCATGGGGCGGTGCGACAGTACATTTTGTTGTTGTCTGTCAGAACTTGCTCTCTAAACCTAACCACTAGCGCCCCGCATGGGGCAACGCAATGCACGACGCGCCTATGCAATTTTCTCAGAGTATTTATCCTATTTTAGTTTGGAAAAGGTAATTTCACCTGGGCCCACTCCTACAGGGTATAAATACACCAAAAAAATATTTTTTACGAGACTTTTGACCTTGAAGGCTACAAGACACATGATTTCATCATCTTGACATCAATTCAATACGAGAGTTTGGATTGTAACGTTAGATTGATGTTTTTTCATTCTTTAATTATATTTGTGATGACTTCCTCCACGATTATGGAGTAGTTTCCCTTAGGGTTTGACGGATATGGTATTTTGGTAAATATTTGTGGATTTTAACTGTAGCTCGTGCTTGAATTCGTTTATGGATTTTGTATTGGTGCAACTTTATTCATCCGTTTATTTAATCGAAAGAGGAATATCTTGGTGTTTATATTTACATTATGTTATTTGATTTAACTCATTGATTCTCTTAAGTAATCGAAAGAGCTTGTTGAATTTTTTATTGAATCAAGTTAGGAGAATATTCGAGAGACGTTTTCCTAAGGATCAATCCATTAACGCATGCTTGCGTACTTCACAGTGCTTATATTAGTTCACCTCGTAGAGTTAAAATTTAATCGAGAGAGGAGTCTTGACTACACATTTGAACTAATCATCGAGTGAATTCGTGAGAATTATTAGAACATTAGAGTGAATTAAACTAGAGTTAAATCCCAAATAGCTATCTTGCACCTATCCTGTCAAACCTTTATTCCTCACATTGATAAGAAACCAACTCTGCGAATCTCTAATTCCTTGCTATAAATTGTCAATTATTTTATTTTAGTAGTTAAACTTAGTTCGTATTTAGTTAACTCAAGTGTTGATCCCAAAAATTTATTGCGGCCAAACGCACACACAAGTATACGCGGTCATCAAGTAATAAAGTGACTAAAAGTCGGATGTCGAACCCACGAGGACTTGTGATTAACTATTAACTAAATTAGACTATCCTAACTATCTAAACAAGAATTAAAACTAGAAGTATTTGATTCTAAACTAATTAAAATAAAGAAAAACACATAATGAACTTTGAACAAGGGAAGAGCAGATTTTTATGTTATCAATGTTATGAAAACGATCTAGGGTTATGGGCTATCTAACATTCCTATTGTATTCTTCAATTAAATTGACTAACTAATTTATCTAGCTTATTGGTTGACAGGGTTAATATCGCTCACAAGAATCTGTCGAGTTCTTACTCGCCTATTCAAGCTAACCTAACGCCTATATGTCTATAGAATTATAACTAACGAGAACTCATTTATAATTCCTGTACATGAACCATGCAAGGCAATTAGGTATATGTCTATCCTAACTGCGAAACCATTCCTCGATGCCCAGGTTCAAGAACTTGCTCTACTCAATCCTATATGCAATGTAGAATTCTCATTTTTGAGTTCAATTCTAGATTCGTAGATAGTATTTAATTGGTGATCAAGCAATCAAATAATTAAGCGCATGATTGAATAAATAAACCAATATGATAAATCAAGAAAGCAAAATCAATATCTGAATAACAATAGTCATGAAAGAATCACAACCCTAAAACGTGAAGTTTAGCTCCACATAGACATGATACCCAAACAACAAATCATACAAAGAAAAATAAAAATTACTAAGTTTGGTGTAAGAAACGATGAAACCCGGCCTCCATGGCGACTTTGTGCTCTCCCTTGGTCAAAAGTTCCTCTCAAAAAACGTTCTCTCTTTCCAAAATAGGTTTCGAACCCCTTTTATACAAGTTGGGGATGTGTAGGGCCGAAATAACTAACTCTCAGATGAAATAAAAAAAATCCCGCAAGCAGGGTCCAGGCGACGCTAAAATCAGAAACGTTTCACGTCTGCTTGGGCGTTCTTTCAATTGCTGCCTAACTTCTGCTTCGTTTCTCATTCTTTTCCTTAACTATTCAATTCTTTGCATTTGTTTCTTTTGTCTTCCTTTATAATGATAAACTTTAATCATTATATATCTAATAATTAAATAATCATAAATTCATTCTTGTATTTTATAAAATACACATAAAATAAACTCCATTAAACATAAATATAGTACAATTTAGTATTAAAGCACCAAAATATAAAGTAAACAATGCACTAAAAATATGAAATTATAGCCAAACATCACTACCCCGCACTTAAACGTTGCTCGTCTCAAGTCAACCAACACTTTACACTATCTTTGAGCACTTTACATCAATGACCATGGTTGAGAGCAATAATTAAACTGTAGCATATGCAATCACTTACAATTCCCTTTAATTATGCCATTCGTCAACAATATTCACAATAAAGACAACGTGTTCATAACAATCCTAGCCTCAAAAACCGACTCAATGTCACAATACACTCATGGCTTGAACATCCAACATCACATAAAAGTCTAATAACGTTATCTATCCCTCGTGAATCATGTGCCCTCACAACAAGAACAAAAAAGTAAGTTGAATCCACACATTCGAATCTTATGATCAAATATAGTTTAAGGACTCACATATATCAAAGAAAATGCTCACTCTCACAAAGAAGTCATATGCGCGCAAAAGGTACTATAGGTTTGCCCATAATGTAAATATCCATTAATGTAGGCTCACTTGATCTAAAATCAATTAGGACTTTATATGGTTGTATGTGGGCCAAAGGATGGGTAGGATATATTTAGAAATAGTAACTCAACCTCCTAAGCACTTTAACACATCACATGATAACTTAAGCGCAAATTCCTCAATCCACTTTAATTTCACAACTACAATCACCCCCAACAATGTTCCCTCTTTCTTTAAGCACTATCGTCATTTACACTCCACTAGCAAAAACAAGATATTTATTCATCTACATGTATTTTTCTTCTCTTTTTTTCCAGATTTTTCTTTTTAAATTTTCGGTAATGGTGTATTATTTTACAAAACAAAGTGCACCCTTCTTTATTTCATTGGTTCCACTCAAAAACCACCCCACATTCCCTCCCTACTTCTTCTAGCGCTCATTTCACAATTAAGTGTCTTAAAAGATAAAGGGATCAAAACAATGTCAATTAAGAACAAATAGAGTATAGGTTTGTAATATGGGTGCCAAATAAAAATCTATAGGCTCAAAAGGGTTAACTAGGGATAAATTTTATTTGTGATAAGCATTAAGCTCAAAAAGATCAAACAAGGCCTAAAATCATTTTTCAAACTGAGCAACACCTAAAAATCGCTTCAACTCACATACCGGGCAAGTTCTAGACTCAATCACAAAAACATGGACTACACAAAAACCTCACCACACATGGCAGATGACTCACTAAGGACGGTGTCATTCCTAGTCTCAACAAATGCAAGTATTCACAGAGCCACTAGATATTAAGCATTAAGCACAAAGTGAACATAAGTCAAGTAAATGAGACATATGCGTCAATAACATACTATCCAGTCTGTACAGGCATCACAGACAACTTCAAAATATAGGAAAGATACTACACATGCCAAAACCTAAATATGCTACTATCAAACAAGAATTAAGGGTGCTTAGGAATCTTGTCACGACCCAAAATTCGTTAAAGGTCGTGATGGCATCGGACACCACTGTCAGGCAAGCCAACGCTAAATAGTTAATTAAATTCTCGTTTTAATATTTTTAAAATCATTAATATACTTTAATTTATCTAGTAAAAGATAAATTTACATAATACATACAATGTTTTCCAATTTCAATACTGAACATCCCATAATATCCCAGAACCCTGTTTCACAAGTGCATGAGCATTTTCTAGGAGTTTAAAATAAAATACAATAATTGTCCGGAATACAACTTTGGACAGGAAAAAAATACCATACTCTGAAGGAGACTCTGCTGGATGCGGATCGTATATAAGATGCAGCTCACCAAAGTTTATTTGTAATAACCGCACCTATGCGCCCACAAGGCCATTAGTCATATATGTACTTGCACAAAACGTGCAGCAAGTGTAGTATGAGTACGTAAATCAACGCGTACCTAGTAAGTATCCTGCCTAACCTCGAAGAAGTAGTGACGAGGGGTCGACTCGGACACTTACTATGGGCTATAATTAATATACAAATGATATGATTAGGCATGGATCACGTAGAACGGCTGTAAGCCCGATATCATGAAGTAAGTAAACAATTCTTTTGTTAACAAGAAGTTTTCCCAAATTCATTTTCTTCATTTTAACAGTTTATATCTCAGGCCAATGAGGCAATATCAATTATTATAATTTCCGAAACAATTAATACAATCATGCGCAAGTCATGCCGAGGTCGTACGGCTCGATCCAATAATAAAAATAAATTATGCACTGCCGAGGGTCGAACGACGCGAACCATAGATGCATCTATTACCCCGCTCGCGAATCATACCTACGATACAGTCAAATGTAAACTTCAGGAATTACCCCGCTCGCGAATCATACCTGCGATGCGGTCAAACATACATTTAACATTTAAATCATATTTCGTTCTTGATTCTTTTCAAAATAAGTGAAACTTAACTTGAAGCTTTTTAAGGAAATTACCCCGCTCGTGAATCATACATGTGACACGGTTACACATAAATTTCTTAAGCTATTATAATATTCCTCATATCTTTTCGAAATTACGAAGTTCAAATGAAACCTTTTAAATCTTAAATTCTTCAAATTTCCATTCTTTCAAGACAATTACTACTCAACCTTAATCTTGCTTCTTCTCAAGGAAAACAATAACATAAATCGATAGCAGTGTTAACAAGGCATGATGTAAACATAGACTACCCGGACATAGGCATAACTAGTAGCTACGTACGGACTCTCATCACCTCATGTGTACGTAGCCCCCACAATTAGAAGCATATATTAATTTATTTCACTTATGGGTTTTATTCCCTCTTATAAGGTTAGAAAGGGGACTTACCTCGCTCCGAAGCTCCTTAACCGGTTCCCAAGCCCTTCCGACAACTCAAACCGATGATCAACGCTCCAAAACTAGCCAATAAATATACAAACCCATAAAAATATACTCTAAAACTCATTAAATACAATTTGTAATAATTTCTAACCCCGATCGAAAAGTCGATAAAAATCACCATCGGGCCCACGTGCTCGGATTCTAAAATTTTTCGAAGATAAAGTTTACCCATAGCCTCACGAACTCAAATATATAATTTTATGCCCCATTCCATACTCAAATTCGTGGTAAAAATCCAAAAATGCCAAATTCTAGGTTTTCTACCAAAATCCCACAATTTCTACTATTTTTCATATTTAAATTCTTATACAAACCATGTATTCAACTTATAATAAGTGGGAATCACTTACCTTGGCATTGATGACAAAGAATTAGTTCCAAACTCGCTCCAAGACCAGCTCTCATGGAGGAAATGAGGTAAAAATGAGCCAAGCCCTCATTTCTAAAGAACAAACTGCCCAGCCCCGTCCTTCGCACCTGCGGCTTCGCAGGTGAGAGAAACCTTCCGTTTCTACGCCTACTTCCGCTTCTGCAAGGCACTTTCCGCTTCTGCGCTTGCGTAGATGCGGCCAAAAGCTCTGTACATGTGGTCTTTCACCTGGCCAGCCTGCTTCGCACTTGCGACTCTAATGTTGCTTCTGCGCCCTCCGCACCTACGGTCAAAACCTTGCAGGTACGGGTACACCAGATATCAGCTGCCTCAACTCTTCTTCAAATTCTAAATTCGATCCGTTAACCACCCGGAATCCACCCGAGGCCCTCAGGACCTCAACCAAATATACCAACACGTCCCAAAACACGTTACGAACTTAGTCGAGCCTTCAAATCACATCAAACAATGTCAAATTCATGAATCGCACCTCATTCCAAGCTTAATGAAATTTAGAATTTCAACTTCTATATTCGATGTCGAAACCTACCAAATCACGTCTGATTGACATCAAATTTTGCACACAAGTAATAATTGACATTACGGACCTACTCCAACTTCCAAAATTGGAATCCGACCCCGATATCAAAAATTCCACTCCCGGTCAAACTTCTCAAAATTATCCAAATTTCCAATTTTCGCCAAATGACCCCAAATTGACCTACGGGCCTCCAAATCCACTTACGGATGCGATCCCAGCATCAGAATCACCATACGGAGCTATTCCCAGGATCGGAATCCAAAACGGACATTAATAACATTGAAATGCACTTCAACCTAAATTTATGGAATTCATCCAAAATGCTAACTTCCACAATATGTGCCGAAACGCTCCCGGGGCATCCAAAACCCGATCCGAACATACGCCCTAATCCGAAATCATCATACGAATCTACTGGAACCTTCAAATCTTGATTCCGAGGTCATTTACTCAAAATTTATACCTTAGCCAATTCCTCCAACTTAAGGCTTCTGAAATTAGAATTTTCTCTCCAAATCAACTCTGAACTTCCCGAAATTCAATTCTGACCATACGCACAAGTCATAATACCTGAAGTGAAGCTGCTCATGGCCTCAAACTGTCGAACGATGTGCTAGAGCTCAAAACGACCGGTTGAGTCATTACAAATCTCATATTTCTTCCATTTATTCCCTAAAGTCTAACCTACTCTAAAAATAAACAATTACTACCCAGTTCAAAATATATCCCATGGAAAAGAATCGAGGCACAAAGAAAAACCACGGGGATTATTGCTACCTAAGGAAAACTAAAAGACATATTTTTTTTTGTGTTATTGGTTAGACTTTAATCCCTCGAGAAAACTGTCTAGGAGATCCATTGTCAGGAAAGTCCAAATTTTTCAAAATATTTTTGTTTTGTTTGATTTTCCATTTTTAAAAAAATTAAGTTACTAAAACTACTATTAAAATACTATACTACTACAAAAACAAAAATAAGAAGTTAAACACAAAATAAGAAGTTAACGTTTTTTTTACTACTAACATACTACTACTAATTATCTAGAGGAATTTTTCCACCCCACACTTAAAAGAGTGCAGTGTCCCCAATACACAAATAAAGCAAAAACAAATAACGAGGGTGGACAAGAAACTCCCTAAAGGGCCAAAGTAATAGTGGCTCACGGGGTACTCAAACTTCTCCCAGGCATGATCCTTTGTGCGGGCACCCCACACTTAGTTCCAACCATCTGGCTCACTTGTGCACACTTCCTATGGCTTTGCTCCCTATGCTCAAAATCCTACAAAATAAAATAACACTACAAAAATAATACAATAAGAAAACAAATTAAAACTAAAAGAAAGCATTAAAGGTGGGTTGCCTCCCAACAAGCGTCTAATTTAACGTTGAGGCATGACGTGAACCACTTTTTTGCCTCCACCTCGAACATATGAATTGAGCCCCTAATTTGGCTTCAAGCTTTCTGTTATGCTCCCGGGGCGGTGAGACAAATTTAATTGGGCCAAGCAACCAATATCGCATTCTACACTTCTTGGCCTTCGGATGAGGTCTGTAATTCTATCTCTTTGGCACGACAAATTAAAGAATGTAAGCACCCCGCTCGTGAATCACACATGCGACATGGTTACACATAGATTTCTTAAGCTAGTATAATATTCCTCAATTCTTTTCGAAATTACGAAGTTCAAATGAAACCTTTTAAATCTTAAATTCTTCAAATTTCCATTCTTTCAAGACAATTACTACTCAACCTTAATCTTGCTTCTTCTCAAGGAAAACAATAACATAAATCGATAGCAGTGTTAGCAAGGCATGATGTAAACATAGACTACCCGGACATAGGCATAACTAGTAGCTACGTACGGACTCTCGTCACATCATGTGTACGCAGCCCCCACAATTAGAAGCATATATTAATTTATTTCACCTATGGGTTTTATTCCCTCTTATAAGGTTAGAAAGGGGACTTACCTCGCTCCGAAGCTCCTTAACCGGTTCCCAAGCCCTTCCGACAACTCAAACCGATGATCAATGCTCCAAAACTAGCCAATAAATATACAAACCCATAAAAATATACTCTAAAACTCATTAAATACAATTTGTAATAATTTCTAACCCCGATCGAAAAGTCGATAAAAATCACCATCGGGCCCACGTGCTCGGATTCTAAAATTTTTCGAAGATAAAGTTTACCCATAGCCTCACGAACTCAAATATATAATTTTATGCCCCATTCCATACTCAAATTCGTGGTAAAAATCCAAAAATTCCAAATTCTAGGTTTTCTACCAAAATCTCACAATTTCTACTATTTTTCATATTTAAATTCTTATACAAACCATGTATTCAACTTATAATAAGTGGGAATCACTTACCTTGGCATTGATGACAAAGAATTAGTTCCAAACTCGCTCCAAGACTAGCTCTCATGGAGGAAATGAGGTAAAAATGAGCCAAGCCCTCATTTCTAAAGAACAAACTGCCCAGCCCCGTCCTTCGCACCTGCGGCTTCGCAGGTGAGAGAAACCTTCCGTTTCTACGCCTACTTCCGCTACTGCGAGGCACTTTCCGCTTCTGCGCTTGCGTAGATGCGGCCAAAAGCTCTGTACATGCGGTCCTTCACCTGGCCAGCCTGCTTCGCACTTGCGACTCTAATGTTGCTTCTGCGCCCTCCGCACCTGCGGTCAAAACCTTGCAGGTATGGGTACACCAGATATCAGCTGCCTCAACTCTTCTTCAAATTCTAAATTCGATCCGTTAACCACCCGGAATCCACCCGAGGCCCTCAGGACCTCAACCAAATATACCAATACGTCCCAAAACACGTTACGAACTTAGTCGAGCCTTCAAATCACATCAAACAACGTCAAATTCATGAATCGCACCCCATTCCAAGCTTAATGAAATTTAGAATTTCAACTTCTATATTCGATGTCGAAACTTATCAAATCACGTCCGATTGACCTTAAATTTTGCACACAAGTCATAATTGACATTACGGACCTACTCCAACTTTCAAAATTGGAATCCGACCCCGATATCAAAACTTCCACTCCCGGTCAAACTTCTCAAAATTATCCAAATTTCCAATTTTTGCCAAATGACCCCAAAATGACCTACGGGCCTCCACATCCACTTACGGATGCGCTCCCAACACCAGAATCACCATACGGAGCTATTCCCAGGATCGGAATCCAAAACGGACATTAATAACATTGAAATGCACTTCAACCTAAATTTATGGAATTCTTCCAAAATGCTAACTTCCACAATATGTGCTGAAATGCTCCCGGGACATCCAAAACCGTATCCGAACATACGCCCTAATCCGAAATCATCATACGAATCTACTGGAACCTTCAAATCCTGATTCCGAGGTCATTTACTCAAAATTCACACCTTAGCCAATTCCTCCAACTTAAGGCTTCTGAAATTAGAATTTTCTCTCCAAATCAACTTTGAACTTCCCGAAATTCAATTCTAACCATACGCACAAGTCATAATACCTGAAGTGAAGCTGCTCATGGCCTCAAACTGTCGAACGACATGCTAGAGCTCAAAACGACCGGTTGGGTTATTACAAATCTCATATTTCTTCCATTTATTCCCTAAAGTCTAACCTACTCTAAAAATAAAAAAATTACTACCCAGTTCAAAATATATCCCATGGAAAAGAATCGAGACACAAAGAAAAACCATGGGGATTATTGCTACCTAAGGAAATCTAAAATACATATATTTTTTTTGTGTTATTGGTTAGACTTTAATCGCTCGAGAAAACTGTCTAGGAGATCCATTGTCAGGAAAGTACAAATTTTTCAAAACATTTTTGTTTTGTTTGATTTTCCATATTTTAAAAAATTAAGTTACTAAAACTACTACTAAAATACTACACCACTACAAAAACAAAAATAAGAAGTTAAACACAAAATAAGAAGTTAACGTTTTATTTACTACTAACATACTACTACTAATTATCTAGAGGAATTTTTCCTCCCCACACTTAAAAGAGTGCAGTGTCCCCAATACACAAATAAAGCAAAAACAAATAACGAGGGTGGACAAAAAACTCCCTAAAAGGCCAAAGGCCGAAGTAATAGCTGCTCACGGGGTACTCAAACTTCTCCCAGGCATGATCCTTTGTGCGGGCACCCCACACTTAGTTCCAACCATCTGGCTCACTTGTGCACACTTCCTATGGCTTTGCTCTCTATGCTCAAAATCCTACAAAATAAAACAACACTACAAAAATAATACAATAAGAAAACAAATTAAAACTAATAGAAAGCATTAAAGGTGGGTTGCCTCCCAACAAGCGCCTAATTTAACGTTGAGGCACGACGTGAAGCACATTTTTGCCTCCACCTCAAACATATGAATTGAGCCCCTAATTTGGCTTCAAGCTTTCTGTTATGCTCCCGGGGCGGTGAGACAAATTTAATTGGGCCAAGCAACCAATATCGCATTCTACATTTCTTGGCCTTCGGATGAGGTCTGTAATTCTATCTCTTTGGCACGACAAATTCAAGAATGTAAGCACCCCGTTCCTCGTCCATTGGCTCCTCCAAAGGCTCAGATGACTCGATTTTTATGTCATCATCCAAACAGAGTGTTGAAAACTATATGGAATGATGACCAATACGCCCTAACTCTAGAATTGTATTACTCTTTACATCATCATATTTACATGCACAAGAGTCTTCAAATATAACATTATTTGCTTCCTCACATGGCTCTAGTGTACTTTTCTCAACATTTTAGCTCCTCAATTTGGTGTATAAGCTCATTTTCATCTTCACACAACTCATAACTATTTTTTGGGGCATTAGACGCATCAACCTTTGCACTCAATTGAGCTTCCAAGTCGTGAATTGCAGTGCCAAATTGTTCAATCTCTTGCCTTTGTTCTCTCTTTTTTCTATTAAGTGTCTCATCCCACTTGCAATTTTCTCCCGTTGAGCCTTATATATTTCTAATCTTTTGGATTGTTCCACCAGCGACATATGGCTCAAAATCTCCACTTTTTCAAAATTGTCTTCTTGCTGGAACTCGCTCTCTTCATTCAATTCTTCCATATTGGCCTTCATTCTTATGATTGATGCCCTCATTATTTTCATATATTTTTTGAGTTCATCATGTTGCTATGCTACATGCCTCAAAATATCCCTAATATATGCATCACGTTCCACATCCTGCACTTCATTGCCCTTATCAAACTCACAAACACTGTTAGAAAAATCATAATAAGGGCTCAGAGAAGGATGAAAAGAACTAGGACAACCATCCCAATGACCACCTTAACCACCACATATATTACAAATATTCCACTCGAAGGATTGAGATTGTGCACACAACTCAGTCCAAGAACATTCTGATAATTTTTCCACCGGTGGGTGATATGTGAGGATTTAGACTACTTATTAGCGCTCTTTAGCTTTCGTTTTAGTCCAAAAGCACTTAATTGTGTTCCCGAAAAATGATGAAATATGCTTAATTGCATGAATATTGGAAGATGAGCTCCCAAGATGAAATACAACTCAAGAATGAGTAATCTGAACTCAAGGACAAAAACAGGCACAAAAACGCAAAAGTGTGGACCGCAGAATATCATCTGCGGCTGCAGGTCGTAAAAAATTCCCATCAGAGAAATGTGAAAAGTGCAGTCCGCACATAAATTGTGCGGCCGCAAAAGTTGGGTTAGAGCAAAAGTTCAGAGAACCTGCATCTCAAAGTGCAAACAACACAATTATTGTGCGCTCGCAGAAGAAGAGCCACGTGGCGGCAATCACATTTGTGCGGACCGCAGAAAGAAAGAAGTGTAGCCGCAGATCAGAATTATGCGGCCGCAGATTTCCACTCACGTAGAGCTGAAAAAAAGTGCGGACCGCACATGAAATTATGCGATCGCAGAACCTCCGAAAGGGCATTTTTGTCCGAAAATTTTAGCTTTATATAAATAGAAGAGTTTTACTTTTTTAGGTCAGCTTTTGACATCAACTGCTATAGTAGACGGTTTCTTTTACTCTTTTTAGTAATTTTTGCTATTTTGAGCTTTTTGAATATTGATTTCATCATTTTAATTATCAATATGCATTTAATTATCATTTCTTCTCCTATTTTTTCTAGTTTAAGCATGATTAGCTAAGTTTTCACTAGGGTTGTGACTCAACCCTTGTGTGTAAACTTAATGGGTGTTTGATTTATTTCTTGTTTATGGTTCGGTGTTTATTATCTAGCTGTGTTCTTGTTTTAATTTGAAGAATTAATGATTGCCAATATTAATTCATGCCTATTTGACTTGGTTTCTGTTTAAGAAAGAGAGACTTATTCTAGGTAAACTTGGCTAGCACGAAATTGGGTCAATCGAGAGATTGATAAGCCCAATTAAAGGGTTGAACCTAGATATAGTAAAACTAGACGTGAGATTCTTATCAACTATTTTGTTCAAATACCCATTTGGACCTGAGAAAGCCAAATTGGGCAAATTTACTATCTGACCGAGAGGTATTGAGTGGGTACTTGAGTGTTGATAGCTATAATACACCCTAACCAATAAAACAAGCTTTAAAGTTTACAACCCATTAGGCAAATATCTAGGTGAAAGTTATAGCCCTAGGCCTTTTATATCATTTGAAAAACAACAAAAATAATTTCCTAGTTTCATTCTTTGAATCGCAATCGTAGTTTAATTTAGATTTTCAAACAAAACCAAATATTGCGGAAGTGTAAATTTAAATATACAAACTCGCGCGCTAAGTTATATACTACTAACACCCATTCATATAGCTCCCTGCGAAATTCGACCCCGACTCTTGTTGGGTATTACTATTGCATCGACGGTTGTCATAAACTCAAAGAGATGAGTCAAATTGGACAAGATCAATTTTTGGCGTCATTACTGGGGAGCTAAAAACAGTGTTAACTATATAGTTAGGTGTGTTTTGGGGATATCTTCTTTTCTTTCCGTGTTACTAACGTGTGAGTGTTATAGGTGCAATCATGGCAACCAATGATCTCGAAAACGTAGTTGTGGGGGATGTGGATGTTGAGGATGATCAAATGGATGAGGTCCCTCTTGAACCTCAGGCCAATAGATGAGGCTGACAACCTCAAGACAATGTACCCGCTCCACCCCCACCTCCACCACGAGCGGTTCCAGACCGGGTGTTTCCGAATGAAGGGTATGCAAGTGCTATAGTCCATCCTCGTATTAGGGCGAGCAACTTCCAAATAACCAACGTGATGCTCACTTTGCTCGAGCAACGAAGGTTATTCACTAGTGCACCGGGTCAAAATGCATATAAACATTTGAAAGGGTTCGTAGATACGTGTTGGGAGAGCAAACAAACAAATGTCTTTGAGGATGCTTTGAGGCTAAGGCTTTTTCCCCTCTCTCTATGGGGAAAAACTTTAGATTGGTTGGAAAGTTTGCCAAATCATTCCATTCATACTTGGGAAGAACTAGCGGAGAAATTTACTTCAAGGTACTTCTCTCCCGTGCACATGGCTATTCTTCGGGATGAAATTCTAGCATTCAAGCAAGAGCCTAATGAACCACTGCACGAGATATAGGAAAGGTATAGAACAATGGTGAAAGAGTGTCCCAACAATGATATGACGGAGAACATGATTCAACAAACTTTCTATCGGGGGATCAATACCACCAACCAATGTGTAGTGAACCAACTTGCCAGTGGGAACTTCATGACTACGCCCTATGCGTAGGTATGTGATATTTTGGATAAGATGGCGGATACTTCATCGGCATGGAAATCTAGAGCCAATGTTCCTCAAGATGATCCAAATGTGATTCTTTTTCAAAAAGAGTTACATGACCATGGGCAAACCATAGTCGAGTTGACAACCACCATGAACCAATTAGCAAAGGCTCAACTTCAACAAGTGCAAAACCCGAGGCAAGTCAATTCTATGGAGGGAGTTAATATGATGGTAAACAAGAGAAGAATAAGAATTCAACAAGTGCAACAAATAGCGGACAATTTTGTGCAAGATGATAGTGGATTTGATCAAGGTGATTCTTACAATGATCGAGAAGAAGAGATCCAATATGTGAACAACTTTCAAGGGCAAAGAAACAACTTCCAAGGCCCTAGTGAACAATAATGGAGACCTTAAAACAACCAAGGTAATTGGAATAGTGGAAACAATCAAGGCAATTGGAATAACAACAATCAAGGCAATTAAATTGGAAACAATAACCAAGGGAATTGGAAAAACAATAACAACCAAGGTAATTGGGGAGGCAACAACCAAGACGGGTGGAACAACAACCAAGGAAATTGGGGGTCGGGTTTTCAAAGGCCCCGAAGAATCAATAACCGAGCAACCCACCTCCTTACCTCTCTCATGGTCCTAGTTCCTTCAACAATTAAATGGGTCGTATTGAGAACATGTTTAAGCAAATAATGGAGAAGAATGCTGATTACGATGCCCAGCTTGCTTCACACAACACATCAATCCAAAACTTAGAAGTGCAAATTGCTCAAATCTCTCAAACTTTAAATTCTCATCCTAAGGGGGCACTACCAAGTGATACGGTGGTGAACCCGAAGGGTAGGAACAATACGGGGCATGCCATGGCTGTTACTATAAGAAGTGGAAGAGGTGGGAATGCACCTACCTCAAGTCAAAGGCAACTTATGGATGATGAGCAACTGGTAGAGGAAGAGGAGAGACCAAACAATGTTGTGCATGCAAATGAGAAAATGCTGATTTATATTGATTACATGGTGGAAGAGACTCAAGAGGATGTGAACCCATCTAGGGATCATGTGATTGACATACCGGTACTGGTAGTGCAAAAAGCTAAGGCACAATTGCCTAATCCACCTCCTCCATATCCTTAAAGGCTTGCCAAGAAAAATGGCGAGAATTAATTCAAAAAGTTCATTGATATGATGAAGAGTCTCTTGATAAATGTGCCATTAGTTGAAGCCTTGGAGAAAATTCATGGATATGCAAAGTTTATGAAGGACTTGGTGACAAGGAAGTGGTCGATGAATTTTGAAACTATCAAAGTCACTCACCAAGTGAGTGCAATTGTGCATTCGATGGCTCCTAAGTTGGAAGATCCCGGTGCCTTCATAATCCGTTGTACCATTGGAAGTGCCAAGTTTGCAAAAGCTCTTTGTGATCTTGGGGCGAGTATTAATTTGATGCCCTATTCAGTTTTCAAGACATTGGGAATTAGGCAACCAAGACCCACATCTATGAGATTACAAATGGTCTATCGTACAATGAAGAGACCGTTAGGGGTGATTGAGGATGTATTGGATCGAGTGTACAAGTTCATTCTCCCGACAGAGTTTGTTATTCTTGATTGTGAAGTGGACTATGAGGTCTCGATCATTCTTGGTAGACCTTTCCTTGCTACGGGGAAGGCTCTTGTTGATGTGGAATCCGGTGACCCCACTTTCCGGGTGGGTGATGAATAGGTAGTGTTCCACGTGTGCAAATCTATGAGGCAACAGGATAGCAGTGAAGTGTGTTCGTTTGTAGACTTTGTGACCGATGTGATTATTGATGATACAAAGGTCACGATTAATGTGGGTGATTGTTGAAGGTCGTCTTGCTAAATTTTGATGATGAAGACATGGATGGGATGGCTTCATGGAATGTGTTAATTCTTTGCAAGGAATGGGGTCGTACAACTATGCACCCCGAAAAGTTTCCTTGGATCTTGAGAATAGGAAAATTCCTCCTACAAAGCCTTCAATTGAAGAGCCTCCTATCTTGGAGTTGAAGCCATTGCATACACATCTCAGGTATGATTTCCTTGGCCCTTGTTCTACTTTACCGATTATTCTTTCCTCCTGTTTGACTAGCGTGCAGGTTGACTCTACATTGGCGGTGCTCCACAAGAGAAAGAAAGCTATTGGGTGAACTTTGACAGATATTCGGGGATAAGCCCCGCATTTTTCATGCACAAGATTAACTTGGAGGACGATGCCAAACCATCCATTGAACATCAAAGGAGACTTAATGAATCCATACAAGACGTGGTCAAAAAGGAGACTATCAAATGGTTGGATACCGGGGTGGTCTACCCAATTTCTGACAGTTCGTGGACTTCTCCGGTGCAATATGTCCCGAAGAAGGGGCATAATTGTGGTCACCAATAAAAAGAACGAGTTGACTCCCACAATAACGGTGACCGGGTGGAGAGTGTGTATGGACTACCGGAAGCTAAACAAAGTCACAAGGAAAGACCATTTTCCGCTCCCCTTTCTAGACTAAATGCTTGATAGGTTGGCCGGTCGTGCTTACTATTTCTTTCTAGATGGATATTTGGGCTACAACCAAATCCTTATTGCCTCGGAAGATCAATAGAAAACAACTTTCACTTGTCCATATGGCACTTTCTCTTTCAAGCAGATGCCATTTGGCTTGTGCAATGCACCAGCCACTTGTCAACGGTGTATTATGGCGATATTTACGAATATGGTAGAGGACTACCTAGAAATCTTCATGGATGACTTTTTGGTAGTCGGGGATTCCTTTGATGATTGCTTGGCAAATTTGGATAAAGTATTGGCAAGGTGTGAAGAAACGAACTTGGTATTAAATTGGAACAAATACCATTTCATGGTCGAGTAGGGTATTGTCCTTGGCCACAAAATTTCAAAGAAGGGCATTGAGGTCAACAAGGCGAAAATAGAGGTGATTTCCAAACTTCCACCTCTAACATCCATGAAAGGAATGAGAAGTTTCTTGGCTCATGCGGGTTTCCACCGGCCCTTCATAAAAGATTTTTTCAAAGTGGTGAAGCTTTTGGAGAAAGATGCTAAATTTCACTTCAATGATGATTGTATGAAAGCCTTTGAATTACTCAAGTTCAAGTTGACAACAACACCCATCATCATTATTCCTAATTGGAGTATTCCATTTGAGCTCATGTGTGATGCTAGTGATGTAGAGGTTGGAGCAGTTTTGGGGAAACAAATCAACAAGATTTTTCATCCGGCCTACGATGCTAGTAAGACCATGAATGATTCCCAAGTCAATTACACTGTTACCGAAAAAAAGCTCCTTCCCATTGTATTTGGTATTGAGAAGTTCCG
Source organism: Nicotiana tabacum (assembly GCF_000715075.1). Taxonomy (NCBI): domain Eukaryota; kingdom Viridiplantae; phylum Streptophyta; class Magnoliopsida; order Solanales; family Solanaceae; genus Nicotiana; species Nicotiana tabacum. The sequence goes on along the minus strand of NC_134092.1, from coordinate 95,114,745 downwards.
CCCATACTTGATGGGTGCAAAGGTTATTGTTCATACGGATCATGCAGCACTTCGCTATCTTATGAGCAAGAAAGATTCAAAAGCTCGGTTGATGATATGGGTGCTATTGTTTCAAGAGTTTGATATTGAACATCCAAGATCGAAAAGGGAGTGAAATTCAAGTGGCGGACCACTTGTCTCGTTTGGAGGAGGAGGGGAGGCCGCATGATGGCCTTGAAATCATTGACTCATTCCCCGATGAGCAACTCTTGGCTATTTCAATGAAGGACGTGCCATGGTTCGCCGATCTAGAAAACATCTTTGTGTGTGGAATCATCCTGGATGAGCTCTCTTTAAATCAAAGGAAGAAGCTCAAACAGGATTGTCAAGACTATTATTGGGAGGAGCCTTACCTCTTCCGGATTTGCACGGATGGGGTAATTAGAAGATTTGTACCTGATGAAGAGCAAAATATTATTCTTGACGCTTGTCATTCTTCGCCTTATGGTGGTCACCAAGGCGGAGCGGGAACGGCGGCTAAAATTCTAAGTTGTGGTTTCTATTAGCCCACTTTTTACAAAGATGCAAGTGATATGGTGAAAAGATATGATGAATGCCAACGGGCTGGTGGAATCTCGAAAAAGAATGAAATGCCTCTCACTACCATATTGGAGATTGATATCTTTGACGTGTGGGGTATTGACTTCATGGGTCCTTTTGTGAGTTCTAGTGGAAACACCTACATCTTAGTCATGGTTGATTATGTGTCTAAATGGGTTAAGGCCGTTGCTCTACCCAACAATAAAGCGAGAAGTGTGGTGGCATTTTTGAAGAAGAATATTTTCACAAGATTTGGTATGCTGCGGGCTATCATAAGCGATGGGGGTCGAATTTTTGTAACAAGGCTTTTGACACCTTGCTTAGCAAGTATGGTGTCACTCATAAAGTTACGACTCCCTATCATCCCAAGCTAGCGGTCAAGTGGAAGTCTTCAACCGGGAGATAAAGAGTATCTTGTCCAAAACAGTGAATGCTAACCGGACGGATTGGTCAAAGAGGTTTGATGATGCACTGTGGGCTTATCGGACTGTTTTCAAAACTCATATCGGGATGTCTCCATACCGGTTGGTGTTTGGAAAAGCTTGTCATCTTCCGATGGAACTTGAGAACAAGGCCATGTGGGCTTTTAAGAAGTTAAATCTTGATTGGGATGCAGCCACTAACTTGTGAGTTGCACATTTGAATGAATTGGATGAGTTCCAGTACCATGCATATGCAAGTTCGTTCTTGTACAAAAAGAGAATGAAGTACCTTCATGACAAATACATCCAAAACAACGACTTTAAGGTGGGTGATCTTGTTTTATTGTTCAACTCACGATTGAAGATGTTTCTCGGAGAGCTGAAATCCAAATGGAGTGGTCCCTTTGAAATTGTGGGTATGACATCTTTTGATGCATTGGACTTGAAGAACAAAAATGATGAGATATTCTGAGTCAATGGTCACCGGGTAAAGCATTATTTGGGGCAAGCTGATGATGGCCATGTGGTGGCACTTATTCATTTGAAGTGATGGTAATTTGCGTCGTGTCACGATGTTAAATCAAGCGTTTCTTAGGAGGCAACCCATGTTTTCTTTTTCTTTTCTTCTTTTGTAGATAGGTGTTACTTTGTGCTAACTGGATTTGAAGTGTGTTGCAGGAATTAGTGTGCTTTACAGGAACTGTGCTCAGACAAAATGGCTAAGTGTGGAGAAAGTGTGGACTGCACAATTCTGAATGCTACAGCAGAAGGCAACTGCGGCCGCACAATTCTTGTGCGGACCGCACAAATTGAGATAGGAAATTGCAAACTCTCTGAAGCTTGGTCAGTCAGAGAATTGGCCATTTTGCGTCCGCACATCGAATTATGCGGTCCGCAGCCAAAATCTGCGATCGCATCACAAATTATGCGGACCGCAAATCAATAAGGCTATTGAGCCTTCATGTAATAGAGTGCGGACCGCAGAAGGAATTCTGCGACCGCACTTCTCCTTTGATTCCCCAAGTCTGCGTCTGAGTATAAATAGTAACCTTGGGCTACTGTACAAGTTTTTTCCTCTCTAAGCACTCTAAATTCTAAAACTTAGAGATCATCTGTTCAATCAACTACTATACTCCATACACATTTGTGATCACTTATTTGTACTCCTTCATATCTGGTATGTTGAATTTCTCATAAAATTATCTAAATTTGTTAGATAATTTTAAGTCATTTGTTAATAGATTTTAATTTTACTACCATGTGGGGGTTAATCTATAATGGGTCAACTACTAATTTCTTTATGGGGACTGGGTAAATTCATTTGCATGCTTAATTATTAATACCATGTTGAATTTGTGCAAAACAACTTGAAAACCCTAGAAGTCTGATCGTTTTGATTTATAAAATTTGCAGCCACACAAGAAATTATGCGATCCACAGAAATTGTAATCTAGGGTCTTTGGTTAATTAAATTTTGCGGCCGCATTTGAAATTGTGCGGACCGCAAAAATTCCATCGTGGCTGCAGAAAAGTGTGTGCGACCGCAGATCAGGCCAATCTCTTTCATTAGAGAGTTAGCACTTTTGGGAATTCTAGTGTGCGGCCGCAATGAGAATGTGCAGACCGCACTTCAATTCTGCGGTCACACTCCAAATAGTGCGGAACACAGTTCCATCACTGCCGCCGCACTTCCAAATTATGTGGTCTGCACAACCCAGTCTGCGTCCGCACTTGCAATTGTGTGGACCGCACTTCCCTACCCTGCACTCATGTTCTGCAATGTGATATACTGTATGTGTTCAACTTAATCAACTGACTTCTGTTGTTGCTTGATATAGAAAATGGTCAGATCTCGAGGTCGTGGTGACACTTCAAAGGGGATGGGTGAGCCTTCCAGAGGCAGAGGCAAAAGCAATTTACCCCTCACCCTCCAAAGGGTAATCGGCAAGAAAGGTACAATAGGTCGAGGACGACAGCCTGAGCCCTCTGAATCTAGTTCATATGCCCTATCTCGGGAAGCATCGGAGGGCAACTCAGTGCAAGAGCAGCATGCTATTCAATCACATCCATCAGCCAGAGGGAAGGTACCAACTTAGAGACGAACCTTCCTCCTCACATAGCACTTTCGAGGGTTCGGAGAGTGCAAGTCAGGCTTTAGAGCCCTCTGCTACACCTGTCATTGAGACACCAGCAGTTGTTGTTATTGATATTCCGGATGATGGCCGCGGGGGTGATACTACAGTTGCTGGCCTTGAGAGTTCAGAGAAGAAATAGGTCTGGGAGGACTGTTTTGTGAGCCTAGCTGCCTTCACCAGCTTTCGTGAGCGGTGGCCGGTGAGATCGCTCACTCTAGAGCGACAATTCCAACTCAAAGATCTTGACAAGTACAATCCAGAAGTGTTGAGGAAGTTCCAAGAGAGAAAATAGTGGATTTGGTTCACCCAGTCAGTTATGGACGCCAAAGAGTATTTGGTCCGGGAGTTCTATGCCAATGTGGCACATATCAAGAAAGGGACCAAAGTTACAAAAGTGAGAAATCTGAAGATGTGGTTCAACCAGCTCACACTAAACTCCTACTTGGGGTTTGAGGATGTGGAGCCAGTGCAGTACTTGTAGAAGCTGGAAATAGGTGATACAACTCGCCCTTGGCTAGCCGAGCTTCTTGCATCCCCGGGCCCACCACCACCATGATATCACTACAGGGGTTCCTATTCAATTGAACACCCTAAATTTCGAGTCAAAGGGATAGCAGACCTTCGTATGCATCATACTAGACTCGTGCCAGAACGAGACAAACTTACTTATTCCACGGGCAGTTCTAGTTGCCTCTATTATGGCCGATTACCCGATAAATATGGGTGTCGTGATGTCGGCCAACATGTCAGTGGTCGCCAGGCAGGCCGATACTACCTACCCATATCCCAACACCATCACTGAGTACCTTACAGATGCACAGGTAGAGACTATGACACAAAGGTTCGGGCAAAGAAGCCCTTCTATTGGTATTCTCTAATGGATGCACATAACCCCAAGAGAAAGGGTCAGCCGACTACCACCGTAGGCCAATCTGATGAGCCATCGGTGGTGGATACATAGACAGCTAATATACCATCCACTTTAGCAGAGCCTTCTACCAGTACAGCTGGCATGCCTCCACCTTCAGCCTCAATACCTCCCACCTCGGCTTTGAAGCCAGTACCGATGCCATCTACTCCACTCTCTGCGCTGCGAGTCTCCCAGACATTGGCGAGCCTTAACAACTAGATGAAGATAACTACTACAAAGCTGACTGATATATCCAGTCAGGTTACAGCACAATCATCCTCTCCGGCACCCCAGATTTCTCCCATAGTCGAAGAAATATTGAAGAAGATCCTGGACAACCAGAACACTATCATGGCTACTCTGGTACAGCATGGGTCCGTGATTGAAAAAATGGGCTAAGAAGTAAAGAAGATGCGGAAGTCACAGGCTTTGAAGAAATCGGTGGATAAGCTCCGGTGATAGGTCACCAAGCTTGAAGCAGCCAGAGACAATCCATTCAACATGTTGATAGACCCGCACCACCCAGGGCCAGTTACCACAGATCCCACCACAGCAACTGGCCAGTCTGAGGAGCCAGACCTTGCTGCTGACACTACTGAGGCAGTCCGTCAGATGTTCACCAACCCAGCTAATCCCGGACTTGAGGATGATGAGATCCAATTGGAGACTGAGATTGGTGCCACTACTGGGGACACAGAGATGGCCATAGGGAGTTTTCTTCACTCTCACCCTTCTTATACTCTTATTTTGTTAAGCATTGGGGACAATGCTTATTTTTATTCAGGGGGTGGAGTTTCTTTGACATTTTGATGATTTTGATTCTGTATTTTGATAACTATGACACATTTGTCCTGTAATTAACTTATTACTATTTTCTTCTTCTTTATCATTATGTATATATCCTCTCTATTCCCTCATTATGTATCTTTCAATAGTTTTTGTTTTATAACTTCTTTATCTTTTTGTTTGTCTTCCTTTTGACTTAGTATCTTCTTTTGGGATTTGATTTTTGAATTAGTAGCTTATTTTTGCTTTAATAGCTTTTTTTATGATTTAGTGGATAATAAGCCTTTGGTTTTCTTAATGCCATGGTTCTTTCCAAAAGTGTTTTGTGTGAACCGGGTGACTCTTCCCAACGATGGATGGCGTGACAACCTTCTTATGGAATTGAGTCCGTTTTTGGTGTTTAGGAAAGAATACTAGTAATAATGAATAAAAAGACCTAATTGAGTCATGCTCGAAGAGTCAAACATTCTTCACTTGGTACCAACACACTTAACCACATGCTTATGCTTAAAAACAAGGCTTTTGGAAAGAAATAGCTCTAGTTAGTGACCTTTTGACTCTAGTGTTGACTTGGGCAATCATCTAGTGGTTTAGTCAAATCACAGTGATTTTCTGTCACGACCCAAAATCTGACCATGGTCGTGATGGCGCCTATCGTATTACAAGGCAAGCCTACTTCCCAAAATATTTCTACTAAACCGATTATAGGAATTTAATAAAAACATTTCAACATTTGAAATTTCTCATAAACTAAATCAACTTTAAATATAATTTAGAAATACGAAAACGATCCCCAAACATCGGGGTGTCACTAAGTCATGAGCGTCTAAATCTATGAACTAAGAAATGAAACTGTCTAACTGTCAATACAACCCAAAAGAAGAAATGATAAAAGGAGTAACAAGGTCCTACGGATGCTAGCAGCTACCTTGCAATCTCCACAGATAGCCAGCCTGAACTCAACGATCACCGCGCTCTAACTCACCTGAATCTGCACATAAAGTGCAGGGTATAGCATGAGTACAACCACCTCAGTAAGTAACAGAAATAACTAAGGAACTGAGCAATAGTGACGAGCTAAGAAAAACAATCCAGTTATTTACATTCATAATTTAAAAATAAACAGAAATAAACAGGTAAATTCCATACCTCAGTAAATGCCACAAAGAAGTTTAACAGATAAATGCAGCAACAACACAAATAAAAACAACCTCACAGCAGTGTCACTCCATCACTCATCACTCGCACTCACCACTCAAAACACTCAACATTTTGCGCTCACTGAGGGTGTGTACAGACTCCGGAGGGACTCCCAAAGCCCAAGCGCTAAGCACGGACAACTCGCGTGCCATCATATCAATACTTCGATCCGCACGGTCAACTCACATGCTACGCGGACAACTCACGTGCTATGATATCAATACCTGGACCCGCACGGTCAACTCACGTGCTACGCGGACAACTCACACTCTATGGTATTAATATCCTCACAACCAGGCCCTCGGCCTCCTCAATCAATATCAATACCTGGATCCGCACAGTCAACTCACATGCTACACAGACAACTCACGCGCTATGGTATCAATACCTGGATCCGCACGGTTAACTCACCTGCTACGCTGACAAATCACGCGCTATGGTATTAATATCCTCACAACCAGGCCCTCGGCCTCACTCAATCATGTACCTCACTAGCCTCACCATCACCAACAAATAAGGAAACACAACCCACATCAAGTATCACCGCATATTATCAATTAATAGAGACTGAGGTAAATATGTACAATAATTTCTATGACTGAGTACAAATAATGTGAGCATGAATAAAGCCTAAGCATGATCTCTAACATGAAGGCAAACAAGTTCAACAACAATAAACACATAACACAAGATAATAGCCATTAGGCCTCACAGCCTCACGGGACGGACCAAGTCTCAATCCCTCGTGGTGCACAGCCACACGCTCGTCACCTAGCGTGGGTATCACTTCCAAACAATCACGTGATGTCAAATCTCCGGGTTTATACCCTCAAAGCCAGAGTTAAAACTGTTACTTACCTTAACAGCGTAAGAATCCTACTCCGGGGTGTCCTCGTCTCTGGACCCGGTCTCTAAATGCTCCGAATCTAATCACAATCAGTACAATACCATCAATATACGCTAATGGACTGAATTCCCCAAGAAAAACTACAAAATATTCCAAAAATCCGAAATCGACCAAAACCCGACCCCCGCGCCCACATCTCAAAATCAGCCAAAAATGGCAGAATAATAAACTTTGTCCTCTCCCGAGTCTAACCATATAAAATTCATCAAAATCTGACATCGTTTGGTCCTTCAAATTCTTAAATTACTTCTCCAAAATCCCAAGCCCTAACCCCTCATTTTCACTAATTACCACGATTAAAACAACGAGAAATCACCATATATACAAGTATTAGGGCTCAAGTAACTTACCTCAACGAAACCCCCTTGATTCCCTCTTCAAATCTCTCCCAAAATCTCCAAAAACCGAATAGAAATTGTGAAGAACGCACAAAAATTTGCAAAGTGAGATATATAGGGTCTGCCCCAGGGATTCAGCACCTGCGGACTCTTTTTCGCACCTGCGTTTCCACATCTGCGGACTCCGGTGCGCACCTGCGCGTTCCACTTAATTGGCTAGACTTCGCACCTGCGGAAGTCTCCTCGCATCTGTGAACCCGCAAGTGCGATCCACTCTTTGCATTTGCGACCATCTCCGCATCTGCGAGCCTCCCACACACCTGCGATCATCGCACCTACGGTCCCCAATCCGTAGGTGCGGACACACCAGAATAGCAGCTCCAGCTGCATTTTCCAACTTCCAAACTCCCTGATACCCATCCGAAATCATCCCAAGCCCCTCGGGACCTCAACCAAAAATACCAACAAGTCATATATCAACATACCAACTTAGTCGAACCTTCGAATCACTCGAAACAACACCAAATCATCAAATTACCCTCGGATTCAAGCCTAAGATCTTCTAAATTTCCAAATTCGGCAGCCGATGTCGAAACCAATCAAACCACGTCCGAATGATCTCAAATTTTGCACACACATCACAAATGACACTAAGAACCTACTTCAACTTACGGAATTTCATTTCGACCCCGATATCAAATTTTTCCACTGCCGATCGAAATCGCCAAATTTTCAATTTTGCCAATTCAAGCCTAATTCTACCATGGACCTCCAAATCACATTTTGGACGCACTCCTAAGTCTAAAATCACCTAACGGAGCTAACAAAACCATCAAAATTCAAATCTGAGATCGATTACACATAGGTCCATATCCGGTCCACTTTCTAACTTAAACTTCCAACATGAAATTCATTCTTCCAAGCTAACTCCGAAATACCTTAAAACCAAAACCGATAATTTACACAAGTCATAATACCTCGTAGGATGTTATGCAAGACCTCAAATAGTTGAAAGGAGTGTAAATGCTTAAAACGGACGGTCGGGTCGTTACAATCTCCCCCACTTAAACACACGTCGTCCTCGAACGTGCCAGGAGTTGTTCTCAAAACCATCAAGAATTCTCCGAACCCCAATGGAACAAAATCAATCTGTCAAGACTGAATCCTTCTAACTCAACCAAGCTACACAGACCACCAAAAACCCAAGGACATTGCCACAAAATACCTGTAGAACTCATTATCGCATACACACCCAAAGAACTAATCATACCCATTACCATGCCGATCCAACCTACTACCTAGATGTTCTATCTATCCGAGTTCCTTCTGAATTACCTTCAAACTGATACTTCTCCCCGCCATAACACCACAATCCTCAACCCAGACTCACCACACAAGACCCAAGCATAAAACCACATCGCCCTAAGGCTCATAAGCCGTTGAATACTCTCTTAAATATCCCCAAAAGTACCACAAGCATGCGCTCACACAATCAATACCTCAGTGCTCAAGCTATAGTCAAATCCCGGCCTCGAGTCCTCCAGACTGGCCCAACATCAACACACAGAAATCACATCTCTCACCTCATCCAGGGAATCACAAGCCATCGAGGCACAACTGATACTGAGCGCCCATGTGCGCATACGAATGCGTGGAAGGAATTCAAAGAGTTACACTTCAAAGACCAAGTCTGGATGTGAAAAAATGAGAAAACAAATTCACTCTGAGAAAATTGCACTACCGCGTCGTGGGCCTCATAGCGCTAGTGCAATTTTCTTGCAAAGTGAAGAAAAATCAATATTCTGAAAAATTTGCATAGCCGCGCCGCAAATGGTGGCGCGTGTCACGACTCAAAATCTGACCATGGTCGTGATGGCGCCTATCGTGTTACAAGGCAAGCCTACTTCCCAAAATATTTCTACTAAACTGATTATAAGAATTTAATAAAAACATTTCAATATTTGAAATTTCTCATAAACTAAATCAACTTTAAATATAATTTTAGAAATACGAAAACGATCCCTAAACATCGGGGTGTCACTAAGTCATGAGCGTCTAAATCTATGAACTAAGAAATGAAACTGTCTAACTGTCAATACAACCCAAAAGAAGAAATGATAAAAGGAGTAACAAAGTCATGCGGACGCTAGCAGCTACCTTGCAATCTCCACAGATAGCCGGCCTGAAATCAACGATCACCGAGCTCTAACTCACCTGAATCTGCACATAAAGTGCAAGGAGTAGCATGAGTACAACCACCTCAGCAAGTAACAGAAATAACTAAGGAACTGAGCAATAGTGACGAGCTAAGTAAAACAGTCCAATTATTTACATTCACAATTTAAAAATAAATAGAAATAAACAGGTAAATTCCATAACTCAGTAAATGCCACAAAGAAGTTTAATAGATAAATGCAGCAACAACACAAATAAATACAACCTCACAGCAGTGTCACTCCATCACTCATCACTCGCACTCAGCACTCAATACTCAAAACACTCAACACTCTGCGCTCACTGAGGGTGTGTACAGACTCCGGAGGGGATCCCAAAGCCCAAGCACTAAGCACGGACAACTCACGTGCCATCATATCAATACCTGAATCTGCACGGTCAACTCACGTGCTACGCGGATAACTCACGCGCTATGGTATTAATACCTGGACCTGCACGGTCAACTCACATGCTACGCGGACAACTCATGCGCTATGGTATTAATATCCTCACAACCAGGCCCTCGGCCTCACTCAATCAATATCAATACCTGGATCCGCACGGTCAACTCACGTACTACGCGGACAACTCACGCACTATGGTATCAATACCTGGATCTGCACGGTCAACTCATGTGCTACGCGGACAACTCACGCGCTATGGTATTAATATCCTCACAACCAGGCCCTCGGCCTCACTCAATCATGTACCTCACTAGCCTCACCATCACCAACAAATAAGGGAACACAACCCACATCAAGTATCACCGCATATTATCAATTAATAGAGACTGAGGTAAACATGTACAATACTTTCTATGACTGAGTACAAATAATGTGAGCATGAATATATCCTAAGCATGATCTCTAACATGAAGGCAAACAAGTTCAACAACAATAAACACATAACCATAGATAATAACCATTAGGCCTCACGGGACGGACCAAGTCTCAATCCCTTGCGGTGCACACCCACACGCTCGTCACCTAGCATGGGTATCACTTCCAAACAATCACGTGATGTCAAATCTTCGGGTTTATACCCTCAAAGCCAGAGTTAAAACTGTTACTTACCTTAACAGCGTAAGAATCCTACTCTAGGATGCCCTCGTCTCTGGACCCGGTCTCCAAATACTCCGAATCTAATCATAATCAGTACAATACCATCAATATACGCTAATGGAATGAATTCCACAAGAAAAACAATAAAATATGCTAAAAATACGAAACCGACCAAAATACGACCCCCGGGCCCACGTCTCGAAATCAGCCAAAAATGGCAGAATAAGAAATCTTGTCCTCTCCCGAGTCTAACCATATAAAATTCATCAAAATCCGACATCGTTTGGTCCTTCAAATTCTTAAATTACTTCTCCTAAATCCCAAGCCCTAACCCCTCATTTTCACTAATTACCATGATTAAAACAACGGAAAATCACCATATATACAAGTATTAGGGTTCAAGTAACTTACCTCAACGAAACCCCCTTGATTCCCTCTTCAAATCTTTCCCAAAAGCTCCAAAAACCGAATAGAAATGGTAAAGAACGCACAAAAATTCGCGAAGTGTGATATATAGGGTCTGCCCCAGGGATTCCGCACCTGCGCTTCCGCATATGCGGACTCCGGTGCGTACCTGCGCATTCTACTTAACTAGCCAGACTTCGCACCTGCGGAAGTCTCCTCGCATCTGTGAGCCCGCAGGTGTAATCCACTCTTCGCATCTGCGACCATCTCCGCATCTGCGAGCCTCCCACGCACCTGCGATCATCGCACCGGCAGTCCCCAATCTGCAGGTGTGGACACACTAGAATAGCAGCTCCAGCTGCATTTTCCAACTTCCAAACTCCCCGATACCCATCCGAAATCATCCCTAGCCTCTCGAGACCTCAACCAAAAATACCAACAAGTCATTTATCAACATACCAACTTAGTCGAACATTCGAATCACTCGAAACAGCACCAAATCATCAAATTACCCTCGGATTCAAGCCTAAGAATTTTTAAATTTCCAAATTCGGCAACCGATGTCGAAACCAACCAAACCACGTCCGAATGACCTCAAATTTTGCACACACATCAAAAATGACACTACGAACCTATTCCAACTTACGGAATTTCATTTCGACCCCGATATCAAATTTTTCCACTGCCGATCGAAATCGCCAAATTTTCAATTTTGCCAATTCAAGCCTAATTCTACCATGGACCTCCAAATCACATTTTGGACGCACTCCTAAGTCTAAAATCACCTAACGGAGCTAACAAAACCATCAAAATTCAAATCCGAGATCGATTACACATAGGTCCATATCCGGTCCACTTTTCTAACTTAAGCTTCCAACATGAAATTCATTCTTCCAAGCTAACTCCGAAATACCTTAAAACCAAAACCGATAATTTACACAAGTCATAATACCTCGTAGGAAGTTATGCAAGACCTCAAATAGTTGAAAGGAGTGCAAATGCTTAAAATGACCGGTCAGGTCGTTACATTTTCAATCTTGAATATGGTCGTTGTGGGCCCTTGACTCTATCCTCTTTAACAATCCAGTTGCATGAGAGGTGAGATATAGTTGTTGCAAGTCCAAGTACTCGTGAGAATGGTCTAGAACTTGCCCCGAATGTGTTTTTAGGCAAAAATTTAAGTTTTACTTGGCTTGAGAAGTGATTGTAGGCTCTCCTTGACCTGCTTGAAATTTTCCATTATCCACCAATGTTGTTATCCCTAGTCAACCCATTTGAGCCTAAAACCTTTCTCATTTGATAACTATGTTACAAGTCTTTACCCATTTTGTCGTGACCCTCTCTTGGCACCCCGAGCTTTCCTTAACACTCTTGTGAAACAATTGGCAAAAAATGTAAGTTTTGGGGGAGAGAAGAGGAGTTTGAAAAAGGAATCAAGGCAAAAAAGAGAAAATAAATGAAGAGAAGGAAAGGCAAGAAAAAGAAAGAGAAAGAAAAGGAAAATGCAAAAAGAAAGTGAATAAGTTGAAAAGTTGAAGGGATTCAACGAAAAGTAATGATGCAAAGCATGGAGAAAAAAAGGATAAAATGAATATCATGACTAATAAAGAGTGATGTTAAGTCTCTCTAGTTCCCCTAAGGAAAAGAAAATGCCTCAAAGAATTGACAAAACATGAGCCGATAAAAGAAAATGGAGTGCTTAAGGAAAGATGAACCTATTCCATCATAGCATATCCAACCTTAGTCCAAAAGCCTTCGTTGCATTCCGAAAAAATCCCTACGTGATTTCAAGCCGAGTAAGCTTACATTAGTGGTGATTTACATGAGGGGCAAGCCTCTGGTACTTAAAGTCGTACTTGCGACATTCTTTTGAGAGAGATGAGTGAACCTTTCGCAAATCTTTGGATTGAGTGCTATATTCTTAAGTGAGATAGGCAAACGGAGAGTAGAGGAGGAGGAGTTTGGGATCCACAATGACCTACATGAAAGAGCGAGCTTCCTTGATGAATAAAGTCAACTCTTGATGCTTAAGTGTCATACTAGAACTATTTGTGCTTAAACGTTTAACTTGTTGCCTTGTTAATAATTCATAAGTGGCGTGGGTAATTGTTAGTCCAAAGTGATGTGTGATTGATTCACCTTTGATTAGCTAGAATGGATCTTAACTTGTGGAGGCGGGAATCACTTTATTTGCTTGAGGACAGGCAAAAGCTTAAGTTTGGGGGAGTTGATATGTGGGGATTTTGACTACTTATTAGTGCTCTTTAGCTTTCGTTTTAGTCCAAAAGCACTTAATTGTATTCCCGAAAACTGATGAAATATGCTTAATTGCAGGAATATTGGAAGATGAGCTCCCAAGATGAAATCCAACTCAAGAATGAGTAATTTAAACTCAAGGACAAAAACAGGCACAAAAGTTCAGAAGTGCGAACCGCAGAATATCATCTGTGGTTGCATGTCGTGAAAAAATTCCCATTAGAGAAATGTGACAAGTGCATTCTGTACATAAATTGTGCGGCCGCAGAAGCTGGGTTAGAGCAAAAGTTCAGAGAACCTGCATCTCAAAGTGCCGACCGCACAATTATTGTGTGGTCAGAGAAGAAGAGCCATGCGGCCGCACTCACATTTGTGCGTACCGCAGAAAGAAAGCAGTGCGACCGAAAATTTCCACTCATGTCAAGCTGAAGAAAAGTGCGGACCGCACATGGAATTGTGCGGCCGCAGAACCTCTGAAAGGGCATTTTTGTCTGAATATTCTAGCTTTGTATAACTAGAGGAGTTTCACTTTTTTAGGTCAACTTTTTGACATCAGGTACTACAGTAGACAGTTTCTTTTACTATTTTTAGTAATATTTGCTATTTTGAGCTTTTTGAATATTGATTTCATCATTTTAATTATCAATATGAGTTTAATTATCATTTCTTCTCCTATTTCTTCTAGTTTTAGCATGAGTAGCTAAACTTTCACTAGGGTTGTGACTCAACCCTAGTGTGTAAACTTAATGGGTGTTTGATTTATTGCTTATTTATGGTTGGGTATTTATTATCTAGCTGTGTTCTTGTTTTTATTTGAAGAATTAATGGTTACAAACATTAATTCATACCTATTTAACTTGGTCTCTGCTTGAGAAAGAGAGATTTAGTCTAGAAAAACTTGGTTAGCACGAAATTGGGTCAATCGAGAGATTGATAAGCCCAATTAAAGGGTTGAACCTAGAGATAGTAAAACCCGACGTGAGCTTCTTATCAACTATTTTATTCAATACTCATTTGGACTTGAGAAAGCCAAATTAGGCAAAATCACTCTCTGACCGAGAGGTATTGAGTGGGTACTTGAAAGCTGATAGATATAATACACCCCGACCAATGAAACAAGCTTTAAAGTTTACAACCCATTAGGAAAACACCTAGGTGAAAGTCATAGCCCTAGGCCTTTTGAAACATTTGAAAAACAACAAAAACAATTTCCTAGTTTCATTCTTTGAATCGCAATCATAGTTTAATTTAGATTTTCAAACAAAACCAAATTTTGCAGAAGTGTAAATTTAGATATTCAAACTCGCGCGCGAAGTTATATACTACTAACACCCATTCATATAGCTCCCTGCGAAATTTGATCCCGACTCTTGTTGGGTATTACTATTGCATCGACCGTTTTCATAACCTCAAAGAGATGAGTGAAATCGGATGAGATCAGTCCTCCACAATATGGACAAGGATCGTTAAAATAAGAAAAACCATCATTCGAATAATAGTGTTGTGGCCAAACGCACACGCAAGTATACGCGGTCATCAAGTAATGACTAAAAGTTGAATGTCGAACCCACGAGTACTTGTGATTAACTATTAACTAAATTAAACTATCCTAACTATCTAAACAAGAATTAAAATTAAAAGTATTTAATTCTAAACTAATTAAAATAAAGAAAAACACATAATGAACTTTGAATAGAGGAAGAGCAGATTTTTATGTTATTAATGTTATGAAAACGATCTAGGGTTATGGGCTATCTAACATTCCTATTGTATTCTTCAATTAAATTGACTAACTAATTTATCTAGCTTATTGGTTGACAGGGTTAATATCGCTCACAAGAATCTGTCGAGTTCTTGCTCGCCTATTCAAGCTAACCTAACACATATATGTCTATGGAACTAGAACTAAAGAGAATGCATTTATAATTCATGTACATGAACCAAGCAAGGCAATTAAGTATATGTCTATCCTAACCGCGAATTCCAATAATTAAATAA
The DNA here is from genome assembly GCF_000715075.1 of Nicotiana tabacum. Lineage (NCBI taxonomy): Eukaryota > Viridiplantae > Streptophyta > Magnoliopsida > Solanales > Solanaceae > Nicotiana > Nicotiana tabacum. The sequence goes on along the minus strand of NC_134092.1, from coordinate 95,099,534 downwards.
TCATAAATCCATTCTTGTATACACATAAAATCTCTACTTTGAACCAATTTTATCTCCAAAGTACCTACACATAAAATAATCTCCATTAAACACAAATATAGTATAATTTAGCATTAAAGCATCAAAATATAAAGTAAACAACGCACTAAAAATATGAAATTTTAGCCAAACATCAAATAGCAATTAAACCAAAAATTACTCGAACATTGTTTAAAACCAATCTCTGTGGAGACGATATTATATTATATTATCTTTTTTTAAAATCAATTTTGTTATGTGTTTTTAGCTCTTCAATTTTGGCGTCGTTGTCGGGGATCGAACCCGGGTCATCCGTGTGACAGGCGAGAATATTCACCACTATCGGAGATTGGCAATCAATAGTGTTCAAATTAGTTTTTGGTGCTAATTGAGGAATTTATTTTATTTTGTTTTATTTTATTATTCACGTGGTTTCCTCTTACGTGTGCAGGCAACAGATTGACTTCTCTAGTGTATGACTCGATCATCTTCAAAGGAATTGATTCCATACAATCCAGAGGTAGAAAAGAGTTTGCGACAGTTGAGGAAAGAGAGAGAACTCACCGAAAAGATTTTGGGGCAACCTTCAACCCCAAAACATATGGATAAAAATGGTGAGGATGAAGTAGATTTCGCTGCAAGAGAGGCAACACAGCAGAGACAAGAAGTTGCATGGATAGTAGTTGAGGCAGCCCATAGAGCTGCTGAGGAGACCGTGGACGATAATGGGGGTCGAAGATTCAATTTAAATCGACCCTTGGTTGAAGACCAATTCAAGAATGATGTACCCAGGCCTGGTAGAGCATTGGGTGATTATGCCATACCAGTCTACAATCAGGGACTGTCCAGTGACAGACCTCTACCAGTATAAGCAAATAACTTCGAGTTGAAGCAAGTCTTACTTCAAACTATCCAGAACAATTGTGTCTTCAGAGGGAAGTGAATGAAGATCCTAACACTCATTTGATGAATTTTGAGGAAATCGTGAACAACTTCCAGTACAATGGAGTGCCAAAAGATGTTGTATACTTAAGGGCATCCCCTTTTCGCTGAAGGATCACGTAAAGCACTGCTTCGTATCTTACCAACGGGGTCGATCCAGACATGGGAAGATATGACTAAAAGGTTTCTTGACAAATACTTCTCAACTGCTCAAACGGTGAAATTCAGAAGGGAAATTCACTACTTCTGTCAGACGGACACCGAAACAGTTTTTGAGGCCTAGGAAAGATTCAAGGAGATAGTAATGAAGTGTCAGCATAATGGGATTTAATAATGGATGTAACTCCAAGACTTTTGGGATGGACTGACACCTCCCTCACGACGAACTCTGAACACTGCAGTCGGAGGTCCTTTAATGAAGAAGACTCCTAAGGAGATTGTGGCAATTCTTGATGAGCTCTCTGAAGATGCTAACCAGTGGCCTGCTGAGAGTAATTATAGAAGAAAATCAGTTGGGGTTCATCAAGTAGATTTTGACATAGCAGGACAAGCCAAAGTAGACGCCGTGGCCAAATAGATAAGAAAGTTGACCTTGGCCAAGGTCCAGAACCAACCATCACCAGTTTGTGATTTCTGTGGAATGGGTCATCCAACGCACGAATATCAAGCCTTAGCTATAAGTGAAGTGGTGAATGTTGGGGGAAGCTTTGATAGAGGCAACTACCAGATTGGTAATAATTTCAATTCTATGGGACAGATGCACCCAGGCTTTTCTTGGAACTCGCCAAGTGGTATCCTAAACTCATGGCAGCAAAATAACTCTAGACCCCAGGGACAAGGAGCTCCAGGTTTTCAAAATCAGCAAAGGCTGCAATATCACCCTCCACGGTACAATCAGTCTAGCATGGAAGATCTGATGAAGGCCTTTATTATTAAGACAGATGAGAGTCTTGAAACACATAACTCAGCTATACGAGAACATGGTGCAACTATCAAAGAACTGGGCACGGCTTTTCGAAACCTGGAAAGATAGGTTGGGTGACTACTTACTCTATTGTTTGAGAGGGTTTCAGGAACGCTCCCTGCTAATACTAAAAGAAATCCAAAAGAGACAATAAATGCAGTGTCTTTGATGAGTGGGCACGAGTTGGAGGATCCCATAGCAAAGAAAAAGGATGAGCCGATTGAAAGACATGTGGAGTTTATGGAAGAGCAGAAAAATGATAACATGCAAAAAGGTGCAGGAATGGTAGATGATGGTCTGAAGAAAAAGAAAGGGAAGACTAGATCTCAAAAAAAAGGATGATAATGCAAAAAATAATGAGACTGAAGAGAGCAAATACATGTTTGTTCTACCTTCCCCCAGAAGCAAAGAAGAGAAAAGCTGGACAAACAATTCAGGCGCTTTCTATAAGTGTTCAAGCAGGTGCATGTGAATATATCTTTCACAGAGGTGCTTTCACAGATGCCAGATTGTGCTAAATTCTTGAAGCAGATATTGCCCAAGAAGCGAAAATTTGAAGAGACCTCGGTTGTCCAGCTGACAGAGCATTGTAGTGCCATCTTCCAAAATAAGCTCCCTCAAAAATGTGGAGATCCAGAGAGTTCTATTATACCTTGCTCTTTAGGAAGTACTAAAATTAAAACATCGTTGTGTGACCCAGGTGATTCTATTAATCATATGCCTTTTTCTATTTTTAGGAAATTGGAGGGAGAGATTAGAGAAATCAGGTCGATACCTGTATCCTTACAACTGGTGGATCAGACCACAATCATACTTGAAGGAATAGTGGAAGATGTGCTGGTTCGGGTAGACAAATGTTTGTTCCCGGTGGACTTCATTGTGGTGAAAATGGAGGAGAATAGGGAGGTCCCGCTGATTTTAGGAAGACCCTTCTTGGCTACGAGCAGAGCAATTCTAGATATTCAGGAAAGGTAGCTCATGCTCAAAGTGGGGGATGAAAGGCTGATCTTCAAAATATAAGGATAATGGGGGGGCCTGAAAAAACAAATTGAAAAGAGTGAAGCTGATAAGTGTGGGGTGTACCCAAAGACGGCAGAAAAAAAGCTCTCGGTGTGGATTTATGCACTGGGTCGGGCGTGCAAAGGAGATCCCGACTTTGATTCAGACCCCGACTAGATGAATCAGGAAAGTTTCCTTTACCTCTTGCTTTTTATTTGTATGTCATGGGAACATGCCACAATTTAAAGTATGGGGTGGGGAATACATATATGTATCTGTGTGTTTGCAGTCATTTCGTTTGATTGGAAAAAAAAAATTTGACTTTTCCCGACGATGGAATTCCTCGGTTGTCTTCTTGAGGGATTAAATTCGAAGAAAAAATATTTTGTTTCCCTTATGTAGTGTAACAATCCCCCCTTGGTTTTTCTTTATACCGCAGTTCTTTTCCAAGGGTTTTGTTTGAATCGGGTGTAGTTAGTTTTTCTTTTATTAGGGATAGTGAAGTCTTGTGCCGTGTAGTAAATAGAAATGACTTTTCTTGACGTTGTTGTACCTTGAGAGTAGTGAGTGCCTTATTTGTGACGCCTAGGCTCATTTCTTGACTCATGGAGGTACCTTAAATTGTATGATTGTAACTTTTCTTAACTGCTTTGACTAGAGAGTCGGAATAGATCCGATCCTAAGTAAGTTATGTGCCAATGTGTGTGCGAGGTTTCCTTATATTCTGTGCATGTCAGTTGATGTCTAGAACCTGCCTCGTGTGTTTGCGAAGCGAAATAGTAGTCTTGTTTAGTCTAGGAAGTGATATAGGCATTTCTTTGTTGAGCCACATATGTGCTTTTACCCACTTAATGAACATGTATCTTAGTTAGCCCCGTTGAGCCTGTAATCCTATTTCTTTGGCAACCACACTACAAGTTTGACCCCATTGTTTGATTTGACCATCTGTTTGAACCTTTTGCCTCTCATGAGCACTTGAAATATTTATGAGCTTGATAAAAGCTGAGTGGAGGTATGGTAGGCTTTTGAGTGTAGTTAAGAATAATGGAGAAAGGTGCACTAATAGAAAATTTGTGAGAGCCACATGTAAGGAATTGGAAAAAGAAAAGACAAAGAAAAATCAATCAGAACTTTGAAAAAGAAAACAAAAGTTTGTGTATGTAGTAGAAAGAAAAAAAAATTGATTCCTTGCTAGTGGTAGTTCTCATCTTGTTTATGCTTAAAGATATTGGGAACTTGATGCTATTGTGTGTGAAGGTTGGGGTTGGTTCAACACAAGTGTGGGGTTTTAATTGTTAATGTATATTTATTAAAGTGCTTAGGGAGGTGTAGTCACTATTATTCAAATTGTATCTTACCCATCACGTAGCTTACATTACAACCAAATTAAAGTCCTAGTTGATTCTTGATTGAATGAGCTCGAATTAGTAGAGTATTACACTACGGGCAAGCCTATGGTACGCCTTATGTGGCGCATGAATTTTCTATTTCTAAAAGTGAGTTAATTCTTTCTATCTTGAGTTCTTATTTGTTCTTGAAGTTATCGTGTGTGGAACTACTCTCTAATGTTTATGTGAGGGCACATGATTTGCAAAGGTAAGGTTAATTCTTTAACCTTTGTGTTAAAGTAAGTGAGCATGCTGTGAAAAACGTGTGGTGCTCATGAGTCGAGTCTTGAGGTGAGGATGTTATGATATGGTGCTTAGTCTATTTTAAATATTCTTGGCATGATGCGGTACGGAAGTTGTCTGATGAGAAGGTCGTCCATATGTGAAGTGCAGTTTGATTACTCGAGGACGAGCAATGATTTAAGTATGGGGCGTGTGGGGAATGTATATATGTATATGTCTATTTGTAGTCATTTCTTTTGATTGAAAAAAAATAGATTTTTCCCGACGATCGATTTCCTCGGCTGTCTTCTTGAGGGATTAAAGTCGAAGAAAAAATATTTTGTTTCCCTTAAGTAGTGTAACAATTCCCCCTTAGTTTTTCTTTATACCACAGTTCTTTTCCAGGGGTTTTGTTTGAACCGGGTGTAGTTAGTTTTTCTTTTATTAGGAATAGTGAAGTCTTGTGCTATGTAGTAAATGGAGATTACTTTTTTTGACGTTATTGTGCCTTGAGAGTAGTGAGTGCCTTAGTTGTGATGCCCAGGTTCAGTTCTTGACTCATGGAGGTATTTTAAATTGTATGATTGTAACTTTTCTTAACCGCTTTGACTAGAGAGTCGGGATAGATCCGATCCTAAGTAAATTATGTGTCAATGTGTGTGCGAGGTTTCGTTATATTATGTGCATGCCAGTTGACCTCTAGAACTTACCTCGTGTGTTTGAGAAGCGAAATAATAGTCTTGTTCAGTCTAATAAGTGATATAGGCATTTCTTTGTTGAGCCACATATGTGCTTTTACCCACTTAATGAACATGTATCTTAGTTAGCCCTGTTGAGCGTGTAATCCTATTAATTTGGTAACCACACTACAAGCTTGACCCCTTTGTTTGATTTGACCATCTGTTTGAACCTTTTACCTCTCATGAGCACTTGAAATATTTATGAGCTTGATAAAAGCTGAGAGGAGTTATGGTAGGCTCTTGAGTAGAGCTAAAAATAATGGAGAAATGTTCACTAGTTGAAAATTTGTGGGAACCACATGTAAGGATTTGGAAAAAAAGAGAAAGAAAAATCAATCAGAACTTTGAAAAAGAAGAAAAAAGAAAGTTTGTGCATGTAGTAGAAATAAAAAAAAATGATTACTTGCTAGTGGTAGTTCTCATCTTGTTTGTACTTAAATATATTGGGAACTTGATGCTATTTTGTGTGAAGGTGGGGGTTGGTTCAACACAAGTGTGGGGTTTAAATTGCTAATGTATATGTATTAAAGTGCTCAGGGAGGTGTAGTCACTATTATCCAAATTGTATCCTACTCGTCCTGTAACTTACATTACAACCAAATTAAAGTCTTACTTGATCCTTGACTGAATGAGCTCGAATTAGTAGAGTATTACACTACGGGCAAGCCTATGGTACGTCTTTTGTGGCGCATGAATTCTATTTCTGAGAGTGAGTTAATTCTTTCTATCTTGAGTTCTTATTTGTTCTTGAAGTTATCGTGCGTAGAACTACTCTCTAATGTTTGTGTAAGGGCATATGATTTGTGAAGGTAAGGTGAATTCTTTGACCTTTGTGTTAGAGTAAGTGATCATGTTGTGAAAAAAACATGGTGCTCGTGAGTCGAGTCTTGAGGCGAGGATGTTATGATATGGTACTTAGTCTGTTTTAAATACTCTTGACATGATGCGGTAAGGAAGTTGTCTGATGAGAAGGTCGTATCTATGTGAAGTGCAGTTTGATTACTCGAGGACGAGAAATGATTTAAGTGTGGGGTGTATGGGGAATGTATATATGTATATGTTTGTTTGTAGTCGTTTCTTTTGATTGAAAAAAAATTGACTTTTCCCGACGATGGATTTCCTCGGCTGTCTTCTTGAGGGATTAAAGTCGAAAAAAAATATTTTGTTTTCCTTAGGTAGTGTAACAATTCCCCCTTAGTTTTTTCTTTGTACCACGGTTCTTTCCCAATGGTTTTGTTTGAACCGGGTGTGGTTAGTTTTTCTTTTAGTAGGAATAGTGAAGTCTTGTGCTATGTAGTAAATGGAGATGACTTTTCTTGACGTTGTTGTGCCTTGAGAGTAGTGAGTGCCTTAGTTGTGACGCCTAGGCTCAGTATTTGACTCATGGAGGTATCTTAAATTGTATGATTGTAACTTTTCTTAACTGCTTTGACTAGAGAGTCAGGATAGATCAGATCCTAAGTGAGTTTTGTTGTTGTTTGTCAGAACTTGCTCTCTGAACTTCCCCACTAGCGCCCCGCATGGGGCAGCATTTCGGCTTGGAAAGGGTAATTTTGCCTGGGCCCACTCCTACATGGTATAAATACACCAAAAAGATGTTTTTGAAGGGACTTTTGACCTTGGAAGCTTTGGGAAAGTATTGGAGTCTACAAGACACAGGATTTCATCATCTTGCCATCAATTCAATACGGGAGTTTGGATTGTAACGTTAGATTGATGTTTTCTCATTCTTTAATTATATTTGTGATGACTTCCTCCACAATTATGGAGTAGTTTCCCTAAGGGTTTGACGAATATGGTGCTTTGGTAAATATTTGTGAATTGTAACTCTAGTTCGTGCTTGAATTCGTTTACGAAGTTTTGCATTGTTGCAGCTTTATTCATCAGTTTATTTAATTGAAAGAGGAATATCTTGGTGATTATATTTGCATTATGTTTTTTTATTTAACTCATTGATTCTCTTAAGTAATCAAAAAAGCTTGTTGAACTGTTAATTGAATCAAGTTAGGAGAATATTTGAGAGACGTTTTCCTAAGGACCAATCCATTAACACATGCTTGCATACTTCACAGTGCTAAAACATATATTAGTTCACCTCGTAGAGTTAAGATATAATCGAGAGAGGAGTCTTGACTACACGTTTGAACTAATCATCGAGTGAATTCGTGAGAATAATTAGAACATTAGAGTAAATTAAACTAGAGTTAAATCCCAAATAACTATCTTGCACTTATCCTGTCAAACTCGTATTCCTCACATTGATAAGAAACCAACTCTATGAATCTCTAATTCCTTTCTGTTAATTGTCAATTGCTTTATTTTAGTAATTAAACTTAGTTCATAATCAGTTAACTCAAGTGTTGATCCTCCTGAATAGAAATTAAATCAAAAATTACTCGAACATTATTTAAAACTAATCCCTGTGGAGACAATATTATACTATACTATCTTTGATTAGCGAGCATCAATCTTGTGTTGTATTTTGCGCTCATCTGTGGTTTTTGATGAAACTAACGTTCTTTCTGAGAGGCTGGAACAGGATGATGAAGTAATTGAGCTGGTAAGAAATTCAAATGAAACCATAGCTCAGACTGAAGCTGCACCAGAGGAAGAAACAGGTGATGGAACAGGTCCTTCTACCCAGGGCAACCTGACAGGGGGGACTAAACAAAGAGGAACTGATCCTCAAACCTCGAGAGAAACTATCCATGAACATGTTCCTCAGCAACAAAACATTGAAGGAACATCTAAGGGAAACCATCTAGTTGTGAAACCTTATATGTATCAAAGTTCTCATCCTATTGGGAACATAATTACTGATCCAATCTCTGGAATCAAAACCAGATCTTCTTTGAAGAATCTTTGTGCTTTTGATGCTTTGTTTTCTCTTATTGAACCAAAAAATGTTACTGAGGCTTTGCAGGACGTAGACTGGGTGAATGAAATGCAAGATAAACTCAACCAATTTGAGAGAAATAAAGTTTGGCATCTGGTACCAAGACCCAAGGACATATCAGTAATTGGCACAAAATGGGTCTTTAGAAACAAACTTGACAAATATGGAATAGTTACAAGGAAAAAGGCAAGATTGGTGGTTCAAGGATAGGAAATAACAGTACTGCACCATGAGCAAAAAAGGACAAAAAACAACATCCTATTCGGGTCACTGATTTTCTAACTAGGTTAGGAAGGGTTTAAGGTTGGGAAGGACCGGGTTCTTGCTTTCCGGCTTAAAGTAGTTTCGGCATGTCATGAAGAATGCCTTCATTCTTCTCCTTTTCCTTTGCAAGCTCAGCCCTGAGGGCATCCCTCTCAGTTTTTACTTCTGCCAACCTCTTCTTCAGTCTCTCAATCTCAGTATCCTTGGCCTCACTATCCTGCACCAATGCTCTCAATTTACTGTTCACAGGCACCCTCTTGGATGAACCAGGTTCTTTTGGAGCCGTATGAACTTCATAGTCTTGAGGGGAACCTTGAAGTGAGTAAGCACAACAGTGAGAAGGAATCCATAGGGTATGTCGTGAGTTTTGGTGCCAGTTAGAACCCTATCAAGAAGCTAGATGATAAACCTCGGCCAATTTATCTGCCTCTCACTATCTAGGCACTCCATAAGGACCAAGTCCATGAAGGTAGCAATGTGCCTTCTTTGCTGCCTGGGCAACACAACCTTGTTGACAAATTAAAAGAGTAACTTGTGGGTAGGCTTCATCTCACTTTTGTACACAGCCTTGGGCTGTAGCTCTAGCTCATTGTCAACAAATTTTCTTGTAATGGCAAGGAAGGTGGGGAGGTTTTCTAGGCTGAGCCATTTCAGCTTTTTGTAGTCATTGTACTCCTCAGCAGGTACCCCTAGAATCTCTCCCAGTTCCTTGTCGTCAAAGCTCACAGTCACCCCTCTCACCACACTAGTGACCCTGCCATTCTTGATTTTACAATTTGCCATGAAGTCCACAATCTCAGCTCTGGCTAGTCTCCCTTCCATCTGAAGGACCATGTCCTTCAAACCCTGAAGTTCTAGCTTCTCCAGCAGCATCATCATTCCTTCCTCTTCCAAGTCCCTGAGGAGTCTACCCTTCAAGATTGTTCTCTTGCCAAGCTTCACCATCTTGTCCTTTTCTTCATCAGTTTTCTCTTCTTCTTCACTTTCTTCTTCCTCCACTACTTGCACTTTCCTAGATTTCCTCGCAAACCTGGTTCTTTTTGCCAAGGTAGAAGGCTCTGCATCAATAGTCTTTGAAGGAGACTTCTTTTTGGAAGTCTTTCTTATCTTTGCCTTTGGAGTGACAACCTCCACCTCCTTTGCTCTGTCTTCATCATGAAGAGCCAAATCCATCTCCTCAATTTCAATTGCCTCAACAGGCCCACTCATTTTCTTCTTTCCCTTTGCAACAACTTTTCTCTTACTCTCTTCTAAGACTCTTTCAAGTTCAGCCTCACTCTGCTTCTTCTGATTCCTTATAGCTCTTCCTCTTGTAGGGAGAGTCTCTACAGGGATAGAAGAGGAAGCCTTTCTCTTCTTGTTTGCTCTAGCAGTTCCAGGGATTTTAACTCCTGAACTTTTCTTCTTCTTCGGATTGTAGCTGTTAGACACTCGTTTCAGTAAGTCTTCAAGGGGTTCCTGCACAGATGGAACATGTTCTTAGAACCTCTTCCTCAACCTAACCAGCCCCTCAGCTACACTTGCATCACCAGACCACTACCTCCTTCTCTCTAACTTTCTTTCTCACTCCATAACACCATAACCCCTATTTCCTCAATCAACACAACAGGAGTAGGTGAAGAGTCCACCACTCCTTCTTTTCCCTTTCCCCTTACATCTCCTTAAACACCCTCACTCTTTTTTTACCACTAATGCTTTCAGACTCAGTGGTCACTATCCCCGCAATAGTACCAACCAAAACAAATTTGTTCTTCAAATTTCTAGCGACTTCAGTAATGACATCATAAGCAATATTGAGACCAAAAGTTACATGTTCTATTTCAAATGAAATAGTTTATTCCCCCTCAGTAGCAGACTTACAAGATTCTTTAGATTTTTGGGGTTTTGCTGCTTGGCTTGCTTTCAATTTCTCATTTACTTTCTTGATCTGTTCACTGCCAGCGAGTATTTTACGAGCAAGTATCTTGAATCTTTCTTTCTTAAAGTTGGGTGTGGTTGGAGGTGTGATCAAAGGTGTATGTGATGATTCTTTGGGTGGTGAAGAGGTATTTTCAGAAGGGTTTGCCATTGCTGTGTATAATGGAGATGTGTGTGTGTAGAAGAGATGAGAGAAGATAGAGATGATTTTTGGCGGCTAAAAAATTAAAAGTGAGGAAATGGGTAAGGACACATCAATTTAAAGAGGGAGAGTTTAAGTGGGTAACAATAGCTTTTTAGAAGCTCAGAAGTCTAATCAAACTGGGAAAGTCAGCTTGAAAAGACGTTGGACTCTTCCCTAGAATCTAGATAATTATATGGCGCGTGTGACTCCTTTTTGGTGAAACTGGTTCGTTTGTAACGGATAAGTTTTGAGGGAGATTGGGATTAAATGGGACTCATTTTTTAAATCATGATCCAATTACAATTATTTCAAAATATGCGGAGTGGAGAGTACATACCATGTAATCTTGATGAACCAGGTTCTTCACTGAGAATTCTTTTGTATAAGTCTGAATGTTTCCAAGAAAATAAAGATAATATAATTAGAGATTAATGAGACATTTTAGCACATGGCACAAGAGTATACTAATGAAAGTATGAGGCTGAGCAAAACCTAATCTAATTATTTGCAAATTCACAAATTATTTAACCAAATATTGAGTTAGAACTAGTTCCTTTTAGGTGATCTTAATCATCCCTAATTATAACATGTTCCTTTCAAAATGATCTCTACTTAGAGACTTTGTGAAGATGTCAGCTATTTTCTTGTGAGTAGCACAAAATTTCATAGTGATCAAACCTTTTTCATAGTTGTCCCTCAAAAAGTGATGCCTAATTGCTGTATACTCAGCTTCAGTAGTAGACAAGGCCACATAATTTTGCTTTGTGGTGGCCTAAGATACAAGACATGAGCCAAGAAAGTGTTCCATACCTGAGGTACTCTTTCTATCCACACGAAAACCTGCATAATCAGCATCAGTATATCCCACTAAGTTGAAATTACTACCTTTTGGATACCATAGACAGAGGTCAGTGGTGCCTTTTAGGTATCTCAAGATCCTTTTGACAACAGTCAAGTGGGACTCCTTTGGATTCGCTTGCAATCTAGCACAAAGGCCTACACTGAAAACAATGTCAGGTATACTAGCAGTGAGATATAACAAATAGCCAATCATTCCCCTATACATCTTCTCATCAACAGATGAACTAGGTTCATCTATATCCAATTTTGTGGCTGTTGCTATAGAAGTGTCAATTTATTTGGAATCTTCCATTTTAAACCTTTTGAGCAACTCTTTCACATACTTCTACTGATGTATCATAGTTCCATTTGAATTTTATTTAATTTGTAAGCCTAAAAAGAAAAGCTCACCCAACTATTTTTTCTCTAATTATTTGTTGATGTTTCTTAGATGGCTAATAACCTTAGATTGATAAGTGATACTTGATTCCATGGTTACATTTGAAGTTGCCTAAATGGCCATGAGTAAGATCTAATAAAATCTGGTTATCTAACATAATTATGCAACTTTTTGATGATGTCAAAAAGGAGGAAGATAGGTTGTGTTTTTTGCTTTAGACTGTGATATTTATAACCTGATGAACCTGGTCCTTGATGATTTGTGACTTTAAACTGGAAAGTGTTCTAACATTGTGTTGATGTTGAGCTGAGTTGAAACAGGTTTTATGCTTCTGAAAAACACAGAGTTCTTCATCATCAAAAAGGGGGAATTTGTTGGCCTAAGTAAATTTGTTTTGATGATTGACAAAGGTTGACAAATGAACACACACTAACCAGATCCATACACAGTGTACATAGACACAGACAGATTCAAGCACAAGGCATGCACGTGAAGGAGATAAGCTTAAGTGGTTATATCTGATATCTCCTGAACGAAAAGGTTGCATAATTGATAAGGAGTAGGACTCCTTACTCGAAGAGAACTCTATCTTAGATAAAGGAGGAGTTAGAAGTTGAAGATAACTAGAACTCTTCCACCAAGGAAGAGTATAGCATTAGAACTCTAATTATTTCTTATTCTACTAACTCTATATATATCAGTTCGTCTCTTTTACAAGTGGTGCACAAACACTGAAGTTAAACGAGAGGTGAGAGTAAAATAGCAAGGCATTTTGCAAGGAATTTCTGTGTGATTCAAGTGTGCGAACCTGAAGCAACATGAACCAGATAGAAGAACCAGTTACAAGTGTCGGTCCTTTATTCTAGTTCAATTGTAGTAGGGCTTTTGAGTTGTACCTTTCAGCTCTCTCTAGAAGTATTTGTACTAGGTACTCTAAATGTATTGTTCAAGTTAGAGTTAACTTGAAATTGTCGCAATAGTCTGAGGTTGGTTGCCACAAAGGGTTAGAGGTAATCCTTAGGTTTACAAGAGTTTTGTAAACGTTATTTTTGGGTCAGTGATTTAGTGAAGTATTGGGAAAAATCCTACTGGGTAGTAGGTCGTGATTTTTTCACCTTTTGAGCGAGATGTTTTTCACGTAAAATACTTGTGTTCTTTATTTTTTGCATTTATTATTCTGCAACTGTAGTTTAAGGAACACATAAAAGAACCAGGTCTTTCTATAATCCGTGTACGAGAAAAATTGGACACCACACAAATCACCACACAAGGTATTGAAGTATAAAACGATCAATTCATGTATGTGTATTCATATAAAAAATGAAAAGAAGAAATACGGAGTTGAAGTGTAAAGAAAGGAGGAGGAAGAAGAAAAACAAAAGAAAAGAACAATATATAATTAATCAACGAAATCTGATAGAGAAAAGAAGCAAATTTTATTGATTTCTCCTAATAAAAACGTAAACGTTTTTCTGATTATTATCCTGGATAAAATATCACTTGGCCAGAATACTGCCTTAAATTTTTTTAATAATTAAACCACCCACCTACACTAAACCCAAACACATTAGAAAAAAAAATAGAAAAAAAAAACAAGAAGTTCCCAAAATGAGCTAGGGAAACTATATATAATTTGTTGGTACATATAAAAGAATATGTAACTGTTCTTGAAAATTTATGGACCGAATTTGGATAAAACTACATGCAATATTCTGCTATCCTGCAAATTCATGTTTTCACACCTTAGCATGCATGATTCCCACTACGCGCATCAATTGTACATTAAAATAGGAACATATAAAGATTATGTATCATATATTTGCTTTCTTGCAGAGAAAAATGAAATATGACGATTACATTTTATTCTATATTCTATACTATTATTTATATAAGTGGCAAACACGCGGTAAGATACACATGTATGTAAAAGACCATAGCACATGCATATACACACACTAGTGAGACGTCAAAGACCTACAATAAATAAAGAAAAGATAATGGGATGTGGAAATATTCTTTGCTAAAAAATGGTTCATATGGATTGATACTGCAAATGGTTGTCACATACAGTAGGTTGTATAGCACCACTCCAATATCCAAACTTGGGATATATGGATTCATATTCAATCCCTTGTTTGCTTTTATGGCTTCGAACTAGCTAGATATTTCAGAAACTAGAACAAGTAAAGCCTACTTTATTTTGTGATTTTAGTCTAATCCACGCTTGTCCTATCAATACCCAAAATATGCAAATGTAAATATTTTTTCTTACGCTAACAGTAATTTTTTATTTTTAACCTGTGTTTGGTTACCATTTCACCAGATCACTTATTAATATTTAACAAGAAATTTACCCTATTTATCCAATAAGTTACACTATGAGTGCACTGAACTTAAACTCATGACAAATATATTGATCTTTTTCATTCTTTTCTTTTTCCTTTTTGGTTTGGAAATTCAACCAACGATTTAGGGCTAAGCAAATTGCATTTGCTCTATGATTATAGGATAGTGTTCATTGTAAGCGATGCAAATTCGTATTGACAACAGATTTCTTGACCTTTTGAGTTTATTATGGCGTAAAATAATTCGCAGAATGAATCTAGCTTATTGATATATATGTTTCAGAAAATTTTACTAGCACCATCCATCTGATTTCTTTTACGAGAAACTTGTGCTTGAATATCAAAGTTTATACTTTGAGTCCCGCCTTTCGCCTTCCCGGTACAGTCATCAATTCTTGACGAGAAATCGAATATACACGGTATAGATTTGAGCCAATACATCCAACTTTTGAGTAGTTAGTCTGTCGTGAATTCCTGAAATTCTATGGTTGAACCATCTTCTTGAGCACACTTTTATTTAATTAATTATATCTATAAAAGGTCCCTCAAGTGTGTTTAATTCTCAAGTGTGTTTAATTCTTTACGATGAGCGAAGCATGTCACTACTAGAAATTCAGTAAAAATCGTCTGCGGCCGATCGAATCAAAAAACCGACCAAAGTTGATCGATTTTTTAAAGGAAAAAAAATCAAATTATTTTTACGAAACCAACCGATATCGGTCGTTTTTCATTTTTTGCAGAAAAATTATTTTTACATCCCGAAAAATTTAGTTTTCAAGAAACAGACCAACTTCGGCCAGTTTTTCATTTAAAATAACTAAAATTAATATTCAAAAAATCGATCAAAATCGGTCTGTCATTTTTAGAAAACGACCAATTTCGGCGGAAATTTTATTTATTTTAACAAAATGGACCGAAATCGGTCGGTTATTTTCCCGCAAAAATGTGTATAATGATTATAAATAAAATAAAAGAAAGTCTTAAATCAAAAAGCACCAATGGCATAGTGGTAGAATAGTATCCGGCCACAGTATAGACTCTAGTCTAGTGGTGGAATTTGATTGACGGACCGAAATCGGTGGTTGGCTCTACCAACCTAACGATTTTCGATCGTTACAAATCGTTCACTTTTCGGTCGGTTTTTATTGATCAGTTTTGTGGAAAAAAAATTCTTCTTTTTTGATAATAGATGACGGTAAGACTCGAACTCAGCATCTCTATCTGCAATTGAATACCATATTGAAATTGTGTGATCATCTTCTAAAAGATTAAGCTTTTATACACTTATATTTACTTTAATATTTTTTCATACCGGAAAGTGACGTACACCACATAAAGTCAATTCCTGGACACTACTAACCCAAAAGTTAGTATATGATATACCTTACTTTTTGACTAGCTATTATATCTCCATGAATGCAAAATATGAACAGTATAGATATGCACTTAGACAAAAAAATAAAAAGGATGATCCAGAAAATACATGCTAAGGGGGTAGTAGAGCGCATTATATTGGAGATACATATTTGCTGAAAGTGAAAGTTCCAGCAAAGGAAAACACAACTTGCACTTAACAAAATCTAGATTGACTTGTTATTTCAAAACCATTCTGTTTTATTCCCTCTTCTTCCCATTAGTTACTTCTCATTCCATGTAATATGCATTAGAAACTTCTGGCGAATAAAATTTTATACTGTCCGTACATATAATCTAAACTCAAAAAAAAATAATATTTAAAATGCTTAATTGCATATGGTTAGTCTAGAAAGTCTTGGAGAAAAAAGGTCACACAGACTGGCCCTTATTGTCTAAGAGGCTAAAATCTTGGAGAAAAAAGGTCAAAGACATACGTAAATCATGCTTAGCAGCTAGCATACATCTATAGAAAGAATATAGAGTCATATGCAAAATGTGTCAACTAACACTAGGAATAAACAATCTAAGAAAATCCTTAAACATTAAAATAAAACAAAAAAATATACTAAAGAGAAGGAATTATCTGGTTTCGAGGAAAAACTTTGGTGTATATACCAACAGTAAATCAATGTTTTCGAGTCTCACTGGAATTTTGCGAGTATCCAAGACTTAAAAATCTCAGCTGATTGGAAATGGTATAAGAAAATGCATTCACATCTACATATATTGTAGAAGAAAAATGATCTAGAACTGGCTAGAATTAGTCAGCTAATAGCTACTTACCTAAAAAAAAAAACCTTCCTTGACGCACCATAAGAAACATGGTATATGGCGACATTATATAAATGTCGCCATAAGTCAATTAAATGACGTAAATTTATTTAGCGACTTTTATTTTACACTTAAATCAAATATTGAAAATTTCAATATCGTTAATTTTACGACATTTAAATTAGTATCGGTAAAAATCTAGTGACATTTATTTGACGTTTATCAAATGCCAACAATTTGAGCTCTTAAACTATCTTGTTTGCGACATACATAGAAATGTCAGATAAATCGTTTGTTTTTGACATATTATTTGAATGTCAAAATCATTATTTATATTATGATATTAAGAAGAAAAATATTCCCTTTTTGTTCTTTTAAGTATTATGTAGAATGTGTAGTAAGAAAGTAGAAAACAAAGAATTAACTATTGCTAATCTTACAATACTACAAACATTTTTATTCATTTCAAAAGTTTCACACCACATACGATTCAAACAAAACAATGAATTACTTTAACATATGACTACATAACCATAACTTTTCTCTTATAATTTTCAAATACACCAACATAATTTAAAGCTTCAGCATCCATATATCTCTCTTGATGAAGTGTTCCATACTTTCACCAAATCAGGATTCCTTCACATTATTTGATCTCACGACCTTCAAAATCTGATGTATCCAAGATCTGATATTTTAAAAAAAAAAAAAAAAAAATCACCAAACTGATTAAGGGAAAAGGGTAAGTAGCAGTATAACATTTTAAACTCATATGGAGTAATATCAACGTTACTAGACTCTTTTGCAGGAAATTCACCTTCAAAAAGAAAACAAAAATAAACAACAAGAAAGAAAAAAGTTCAAGAATTTCAGTAACCAAAATATCACAAATCTCATTTCACTCGAAAAGAAAAGTCCAAATGTACATAACACGAGTTAGAGTAGATGAATCTGATTGCAAATCGAGATTCTGACAGCGGTAATTGCTGAATTTTAGTTCTAGCAGGCGGCCCTTCTAGGTCTGAAACGAATCAAAAGGTTCAATCAAAAGAAATCTCAAGACTATAGATGGAAAATCTAGGGTTATCAACAAATAGTCAAAAGCAGTTAAGAAACAAAATACATAAGATTGAGATTTATAATACTTATATTGAAGCAAAATCGTACCGGCGGATTGTGATCAGAATGAGTGAAAGATATGGAGATGAACTAATGAAGTTTCATAGTTCTTACGGTTGCGGCTTGAAGAGTTGTGGAGAAATAGGGTTGACTGTTGTTTTTAACTTTCTTTTGTATTTCTGTAAAAAGAAGAGAAGCTTAAAGGCCCATTAAAATGTTTAAAGTTATTTTTTTCTTTTTTGGGGAAAAAAATATTTTTGACATTTGTTATAAATGTTACTAATTAAATATTGTTATATTCCTAATAATATGACATTTAAATCAAATGCCAAAATATTTTTTGACATGTTTCAATATATGTCGATATTCTTATCACATTTTCTAACAAATGTTACTAAATTAAATTTTTTCTGACATTCATTATAAGTATCACTAATTAAATGCAGCTGTATCACATATTTCTTGGGGTGACGAAATCAGAACTATTTGGATGCCTTACAATTGACACAAAAATTGAACACATTCTGAATCCTGAAACACTAAACATTCAAATCACTTTTGTGGCAAAAGAATTTTCCTCGGGAGAATGATAGTACTGCGTTAGTGTTGGTTAGAGCAAGTTATAACGTGAAATTAAAAGTTAAGATAGTTGTTTGAAAAATGAATTTTGTTCGTCATTTTTTTCTCTTTTGAAAACAAATTTTCTGGTAAAACCAAACACCAGAAAAATGATTTCCGCCTTTTAATAATGGAACAATCTATCAGTAGCATCATGTCACGATCCGAAATTTTCACCTTCGGACCGTGATGGCGTCTAACATTTCACTTGCTAGGCAAGCCAACGTTAGAATGATATTAACCAATTTTTAAACAATCTTAAAATTTATTAATAACAAAGAAATAAACGCGGAAGTAAGGTCTAAAATATAGTGATTAATCCATAAAAACAACGGTGTCTAAATACCATCCTAGAATTAGTATCACAAGTGCACGAGCTTCTAAAATAAATACAAATAAAGGTCTGAATAAAATAAAGCTGTCTGAAAACAAACACACAGCTAAAGTAAAGTAGACGGGGACTTCAAAACTGCGAACGTCGTGCAGTTATACCTCAAGTCTCCTCTGAGTAGCTGAAATCCGAGCAAGTCTATGGTACGTCACTGGGACCAACTCCAAAATCTATACAAGAAGTGCAGAGTGTAGTATCAGTACAACTGACCCCATGTACTGGTAAGTGCTGAGCCTAACCTCGACGAAGTAGTGACGAGGCTAAGGCGGGTTACTTACATTACCTGTACGCAATATTAGTAATAACAACAATAATAGAAATAAATCAGGTAACTCGTTTATAATAATTGAAGCCAACTCAGCAGTCATAACCAATTATCATTTCTATTAATTCTGTTGCAGCGTGCAACCCGCTCTCACAATATATTCACATTCAATTTTGTTGCAGCGTGCAACCCACTTTCACAATATATTCACATTCGGTTATGTTGCGGCGTGCAACCCGCTCCACCAATATATTCATTTTAATCAAGTCTGTTGCGGCATGCAACCCGATCCTCCAATATGGACTTTTTAATAAGTCTGTTGCGGCGTGCAACTCGATCATCCAATATATCCATTTAAATCAATTTTGTTGCGGCGTGCAACCCGATCCTCCAATATATCCATTTACCAATTCTTATAGAAGAAATTTCTCCAATAAATGCAACAATTAATATAAAATTATAAGACAACAAGCATACAATAATTATGATTTAATTATGAAACAAACAATGACAAATAGCAAATTATTATGGAAATCAGGGAGAAAATAAGCAGTTTAATATTTAATATACTAGATGTCAAGTAGAAATTAATGCACATAATTTAAATAAGCACGTAGCAATTATTACAGAAATTCAAGAATTAATATTTGACAAGGAATTGTGCGTGAAACAATTAATATAATAATTAATTCATGATTTAAATAATTTATGATTTTTCAAGTAAGCAGGCAAACAATTAATTTGACGATGTATAGACACTCGTCACCTCGCCTATACGTCGTTCACATGCAATTCACATAACAAATAATCTAAGGGTTCTATTCCCTCAAGTCAAGGTTAACCACGACACTTACCTCGCTTTGCAAATTCCAATCAATTACTCGACAACAGATTTTCCGTTTAAATTTGTCTCCAAAAGTTTCAAATCTATTCACAAATAATTCGATATACTCAATACGAATCATAGGAATTAATTCCATATGAATTTACAAATTTTCCGGATAAAAATCTAAAATTCATTAAACTATTCGGCAATGGGACTCACGTCTCAAATCTCGGAAAAACTTACGAAATCCGAACACCCATTCCGAGACGAGTCCACCCATACAAAGATTATCCAATTCCGATGTCAAATGGACCTTCAAATCTTAAATTTTCATTTTTGGAAGAATTTATAAAAATCTGATTTTTCTTCCATAAATTCACGGATTCGTGATATAAATAAGTATGAAATCATGAAATATAATCAATATAGGATAAGGAACACTTATCCCAATATTTTTCCGTGAAAATCGCCCAAAAATCGCCTTACCTGAGCTCAAAAATGGAAGAGAGTTGAAAATGGGTCGAAACCCCATTTCTAGAACTTAAGTTCTGTTTCTAGGATTTTTACCCTTCGCGAACGCGGTCAGTGCCTCGCGTTCGCGAAGCACAAATTTGTGTTGTCTAATTTTTACTCTTCGCGAACGCGAGGCTTCGATCGCGAACGTGGAGCTTCGCACCTCAAGCCTTCGCGAACGCGGCCCTCTCTTTGCAAACGCGAAGAATAATTTTCATTTGCCTCCAGTTTCTTCTTCGTGAACGCGAGCCCCCTCTCGCGAACGCGAAGAAGGATACCAGAAGCAGATTTCTGCAGTTTTTTCCGAGTCCAAAAATGATCTGTTAACCACCCGAAATTAACCCGAGCCCTCGGGGCTCCAAACCGGACATGCACCCAAGTCCTAAAACATCATACGAACTTGCTCGCGCGATCAACTCGCCAAAATAACACCAAGAACTACGAATCGAACGCCAAATCAAAGAAAATTTCCAAGAAAACTTTAAAACTTATATTTTTACAACCGGATGTCCGAATCACGTCAAATCAACTCTGTTTCTCACAAAATTCGGCAGACAAGTCATAAATATTATAGTGGACCTATAACAGGCTCCGGAACTAAAATACGGACCCGGTATCAATAAATCCAACATTACTAAATTCTTGAAAATCATTAAGCTTTCAAGCTTTTAATTTTTCATCAAAATTCCATATCTCGAGCTAGGGACCTCGGAATTCGATTCCGGGTATACGCCCAAGTCCCAAATCACGATACGGACCTATCGAAATTGTCAAAATACTGATCCGGGTCCGTTTACTTAAAATGTTGACTAAAATCAACTCAGTTGAGTTTTTTTTTAAAGCTCTATTTCACATTTTAATATATTTTTCACATAAAAGCTTTTCGAAAAATTGTACGGACTGCGCACGCAAATCGAAAAATAATAAATGGTAAATTTTGAGGTCTTAGAATACAGAATTACCTATTAAATTTAAAGATAACATTTTGGGTCATCACACGTCATTAGGGTACCAATCCTAAAGAAAAACCCACCAATCTTCAAGGAAAAGCTTGTAGCATATATATAACAAAGGCTAAAAAAATCGTGCATCCACATCATAAAAGCCTAACTTACCGAACAAAAATGATATATGTGGAACTGGCTAGAATTGGTGGCTACAAGAACGAAAGAAATCTCCTCCCCCTCCCTGTGGAAATCACAACTATGTTGAATATTGTTGCCCTAAATCGCACACGCAAGTACAGTCAATCAAGTAATTAAGAGTGAGTAGAGTATCGTTCTCATGAGAACTTGTGATTAATTATCAACTAAATCAAGTGAATTCTAATTTATCGAGTCAAGAACAATTTCAAGGTTATTTTTGTTTAATTAATTCTACTAATTATAATTGCAAGTAAAAGAAAAACTAATGAACTAGCACACTTAGCACGAAGGATTTTAATTCAATGAGAAATAATATTTCAGGGTCATGGTTATATAACAATCCTGTCAAATTCTTCAATCAACTCGACTTCTTAATTTATCTGGGTTATTAACCTGCAAGGACAATAATAATCGTAGGAATTTGACAACTTCTATTCGCCTATTCAATTTATTCTAAACCTTGTATTCCTATGAGATTAGAGATAAAAATAATGCATTAACAATCTCTTGCACAATTGGCTAAGCACGGCAAATAGGTATATTTCTATCTGTATTTGCAAATCAATTCCCCAATGACTAGGCTCAAGATCGCGCTCTATTCAATCCTATTGCAATCAAGAATTACCTCTTTCAAGTTCAACTCAAGATTCATACATAGTATTTCACTGTTAGCTAGGCAGTAAAATAATTAAACTTGAGATATGAATAAACAACTCAATATGATAAATTAACTCGTCAAATCAATATTCGAATATCACCATTCATGTAAAACTATAACCTCAGAATAAACGAGTTTAGCCACACATAGTCATGGTAGCAATCTCAAATAATTTCCAAGAATATATAAAAATCAATAAAAGAAGGGGAAAAAAAGAACTCAAGACGAATTCCATCTCCAAACTATGTGATGGTTTTTCCTTGCTTCCAAGTGTAATAGATGACCTAAAAGAGGTATTTTTGGCTTATATATTGCATACAAAGGTCGTGGGCCAAAGTTTCCTTTTCCTATTCCGACTCAGCTTCAGGGATTGATGCTGGGGTAGATGCTTCGTGTCCGACTCAGCTTTAACTTCTCAGTATCGCATACTGGGGTGGATGCGTCATCCCTCTGTTCCTTCATCCCTGATGTGCCCAGGTGCGGATGCTAAGGCGGATGCTTTCTCCCGACTTCACTGCCAAGGATGCACCAAATACACTTTTTTTCTAAGTTGGATGTGGCGCATCCATCCTCTTCTCCTATAACTGGAGCACCTTTTCTTCATATTTTCACACTCCAAACACTTTAAATCATCACACACAACTCAATTAATCATAAAACTAATAATTAACACATGTTGGGTATTTTTAACATCAAATAGCACCAAAAAGTGGTTAAAATATGGGTAAAGTAATATTAAGTCATACCTCTTTTTTTCCGAGGGGATAGGGGAGTTTTTTCACTTAAAGTAACATTAATTGAAATGGGATTATTTATTTATTCAGAGTCGCCATTTGGAATAACTTATGGTGCCCCAAGTCACCGGTTTAAATCCCAAATCGAGAAAATTGACTCTATTTTTACGATCCGCGAACACAGGAGACCGGATAAAAAATTTCGTTAACCCGGGAGAAGGTGTTAGGCATTCCCGAGTTCCGTGATTTTAGCACAGTCGCTTTTATTGATTAAATTTGGCTTGAATTATTTTTGGATAAACTGTGTTTTATTGGTTTTTCATGTTTTACCTATGTCCGCTTTCATTGCTTGATTATTTATTGAAGGACAAAATTACATTATAAATAACGTTATAATTTTATTATGACTTTGCAGTTAAGGTCAAGTTACCCAAGCATGCACTCGAATTTGAAATTATGTACCATGATTATGCTACGAAAACCGTACTCATAGCCACGACAAATTATATTATTAATCGCGCCTAAAACAAGCTACGATATTCAAAATTATTTTCCTAAAATACTTTAACATTTGTGATGTGATTTAATTATGGAAAGGTGAGTTATATTTCTAAAAGATATCCGGTGCATAGTAACTATTTGCACTAGAGGACATACATTGATATATACATATGGAGTAGTTAATAAGTTAATAATTGGAACTCTTCTATACAACTTAACATTCTCAAAGTTGCATTCACGCAACTGACAGCTAAATCTCATTGAAATGAAGCATCCATTTTCTCCATTCTATATACTTCTCAGCTCTCTACTCTTTGTAGTCATATCTATAAAAACTAATGAAACAATCCCTGAGAGGAACAAGACCAAACTTCCACTTATCGGAAACTTACACCATTTGTCCTCAAATTGTTTTATTTAGCAACAAAGTCAAAAATAATATAATAGCAAAAAAAAAAACAATTTAGACATGTTCAAATAGGACAAATATATCTTAACAGTGAACATTCATAAAGAACTAACACAACACAGTTTGAATTCATTAGAAGAAATCTAAAAAAAACAAAGTGAGGATAGAAGTGAACCTCGTGAAAATTTAGTAAAAAAGATCTTCATCCTTATATTTGAAAGTTGTTGGTACAGCAAACAACGGGTACTCAAACCAAAGACACGATCGGAAACCTCGAAACGGCACTGGAAAACTCGAAACCAAAACGAACTCAATCAAACTCCATCGGATTCCATGGTTTCAAAATTAAAAATCAGAAGAAGAAGGAGATATGAAAAGCCAGATCTGATTGAGCACACAGTGAGTGTAGCAGCGCTTGAGCCAACAATGGAAAATTCTTTGCTTTTGTGAAATCTCCGGTCGTCGTTTCTGTTTACTACTGGAGTTGGAGTATTATTTTTTAGCAAACAAGGTCCTAATTACTGTTTTTCCTTAGGAGTTTGTGCTTTTCAATTGAGAAACAAAAGAAGAGGGAATCTGAACGTGGGGAGGGAGAAACGGTTAAAGCAGGGGGTGTAGCCATTCTTCATTTAGGAATTTTGGAATTTAATGATTGTCTTCTATCTCTTCTTTTTTTTCAAAGATGGTTGTCGTTTCTCTTTTTAAGGAAAATCCCCTCCCCTCTCTTTTTTGTGTGTGTATATTAAGAAAAGATAAGAGGAGGAGCGTTGAAAATGAATAATGGGACGAGGAATAGTGATACATGAATAGTGTAGTAGGTGAGTGATGTAACAAGGAAATAGTAAAAGGAAGTGAGATGTGACACGTGAATAGTGTAGTATGTGGGTGATGGGACAAAGATATAGTGTAGGGAAGGCGGGAAGTAATTTTATTAGATTTGGTCTGTGATTTAAATAAATTCTTCCGCCCTCTGCGTAATAGACCTTGTTAAAAATACTCAAATTAAATGACTATTGGATCTTAATAATATGTCAATATAGAAAGTATTTTCCTTCGAAGAATGACTTCCTAAAGCCTCTAAGTGTGGCAATAATTTCTACACACTACATCGTTGAGATACTTATATATAGTCAATATTCATCGTATTCATTTTTTTTATGATATACTTACTCATCATATTCATATAGTAGAAAGTTTAGAAATAGATTATAACTTGTTCAAGCATTAAGTTGACCGATACTTGTGCTGGCTCGTGAGAAATAACATGTATTTTATGAAATAGTTAAAGTGTGCTCAAGCTGATCCAGACACCATTATTTCTCAAAAAGGAAGCGGCTGTATTGTTATCACGCATGCTCAATAGATGCAACAGCCAATTAGTGTAACACATCATACTTCAATTTTGCCTCACAAACCCACTCCAAAACCTCCGAACTCAACGAATGAATCTAGTCAATTAGATTGATCATCCTCATACACTTTTTTTTCTATAACCGTGATGTCTGAACCAGTTTGCTCGGATCTCGACTTCCTTAGATTACCTACTACCTCCTCGTACATTTCCTCGTCATTGTACTTTTAGAGTAATATTTACGTGGAAATTATGACCAACAAATCATGGTGTTCTGCGTTAACCAAGGAGTGATTACATACATGAAGATATTGGCTATGACATCAAAAGTAACAGAGAACGATCAGTTTCATACTGCTTTCAACATTTTGATGGGAACTAAGTTTTGGAATAATTCCACCAAAAATCCTATATAACTTTTGGCATTTCCATGAACTTGCTTGGAAGTAAAATTAACAAGTAGCTTTCTCATTTCACGTCTTTTCAGCTCAAGTGCAAATTCTGTAATCTTGACTAGCCAAACATGAATTTAGAATTAGAAATATATAGGTAGAGAAAGGAAGTTTCTCTCACAATTCCCCTGTTCAGACCAGGGGCGAAGCTAGTTGCCTCGCTACAGGTTCGCACGAACCCAGTAGCTTTTGCTCAAACGGTTTATTTTTGTTAAAGATTTCATTAAATATGTACAAACATTAAACTTAGAACCCAACTATTAATATTGAAGTCATCGTTCTAAAATCCAAAACTCATAAGGTTGAAATTCTAGCTCCACAACATATAATCCCACTAGTTACCTCCAAGAACTCCCACATTGCTCTTGGGGTGACTCGAACTCACAACCTCTTGGTCGGAAGTGGAGGGCGCTTACCATCAGAGCAACTCATCTTGTCAAAAAGTTTCCAAACTATGATTTCCTTTAATATTATCCATAATAACTTTAACTCTTTATCAGAATGTGCATTTTGACAAGCACTAAAAAGTTATCTTTAGCAAGATACCTACATCAATTTTACCATAATTTGGAACTTAGGATCAAGCAGTAGTTATCATGGAACTCGTCTGGGCAAGAAAATTCCGATCGGCTACAATTTCTTGGAACAGGAGTGCCACTTTCAAGATGAGATTTCAATAACTTCCTTAAATGCCGGAGAAACAAAAGCATGTCTCTCCTTAAAAATGTTACATTGAGCAAAAGAGTATTACATGTTTATTTAAAGACTCATACCAATTGGGCTAGAACACATTTAATTTACAGTACTTCATGTGGCTTGACAAGAATGATGTCTATAACCTTTATATGGTCGAGCTCTTAGGTAATAGATCAGTAACATCGAATTTAAACCTTTTCCAAGACTGCTGCTGCTGTTCTATCATTTCCTCTATCACAACTTCTGTAGACTTGAGCATTCCTCTGATCCACTGGAATTGAGATAACCACCATTTGCATCCTCAAAGTTATATCAGGAAGGTGGTTCTTTTTTTCCTTCTAAAAAGAGCTTGTCAGAATTGTATCAACAAGACTTCATCTTTTAGCCATGCAACATCCTCCAATTTGCTACCCCATAATCCATTAAAAGCTTCCAAACATGAAGAAAGGTCAACATTGGTGATCAAAGTTCGAAAAGAGAACTGCGGGTAATAGGATCATAGTACAGTCAAATGCCAATCTGATCGGGAAAGGCGAATGGTTCACCAGCCTACAAGTAGCAGAAAAAGAATAAATAATTTAGATATGATTCTGAGTAGCCTTTTATGGATGAAAACATGCAGATCATATTGTATAGTGTTATCAAACCCGAAAATGCTAATTGTCAGCTCGAAGCGGGCAAAGCACGATTAACAGGCAAAGAAGTTGGTAATGAACAAAAACAATTGTGCAACTCCTCGGACGCATTAAACATGGAATCTACATCATTTACATAGACCATGTTGCACCAAAAAGCTAGCAAAAATATATATTTGTATTTAAGGCTATTTACCGTTTGCTTTCAAAACTTCTGTTGTTTCTTTCAATCCAAATTGTCTACCAAATGACTAAAGGTTATGGTATTCCAAATCTTAAGTGCCTTTTTTTTAAGTCCAACTCTGTTCCAGTTGGTTAAACAATCTAGAAGGGGACATTGTTCAGTTCTTGCCGAAAATTGCAATGACATTCTCCAAGTCGGATAAGTGATCGTTCAGTGCTAAGAAGACATCCGTTACAAAGCTGTATTCCTCTTTTCCGGAGATTAGACCGGGTGAGACATGCTTCCTTGGCCACTAGCCAAGAGAAGCAAAAAAGCTGTAAAGGTGCTTTGTGTACCAACTCTTCCTCCAAGGCAAAAATTTCACGTTGCAACAAGTCAATAGTCAGTAGCAACACACCAAACAGAGAAGATTTCCATCTAATTTTTTTTCACCACCTTTCCATTTAATAGAATCAACCTTATGCTGGTCCACAGTAGAGCTAAAAAGCTTGAAAAGAGAACACGTTCATTCGATTTTTCAGTCATTTAAGATTCTTCTTAGGAAAAGATTCCATCCCTGGGCATCGAAAAAATCGACCATCGCAGCATCATGAAGAGAAGAAATGTTGTAGATGTCATGAAGAAAGTTTTTCAGAGGTGTATGTCCAATCAAGAGTTCCCAAAATCTAATCTTTCTACCACAACTTACCATTAAGTCAACATTTGCTTCGCGAATATCACAACATAATTATATGCTTCCAACTCCAATGCCACAAGGAGCATTTGAAACTCTGGTGTGCTAGCGACAATCCGGTGTGTGTTTATCAACTAGAATCCTCTCCAAAGTGCATTTTCTTCCTCATTAAATCTCCATTCCATTTTGCGAATAGACTTTCATTGTGACACTTAAAGTTTTTAATGCCAAGACCTCCTTTTTGCTTGTCTGTGGTAACACTGCTCCGCTTTACAAGAGAAAAGGACTTGAACTGTTTATTCCCTTGGCAATGAAAGTCCCTCTTAATTTCTCCATGCGCTTTAAAATAGAAGCAGGGCCAGGAAACAGTGAATAGTGTAAGTGGGAAGTCCGGGGTACTTTTCAAGAACCTTATTTTTAATGGCAACTGATTTGTGTTTTTCCTCCAAAGGAAGTCTTAGGTAATTTCTGGGAAGTGAGCCAATGTTGCATTACAAAATTCCACAAGTTAGTGGATATCAGGAAAATTGTTGACAGGAAAGATGGAGCTTTTTGCATAATTTATATGAAGCCCGGAGACTGCCTTCAAATTGTTAGGATCATCCTTAAGAGCAAAAGTCATTCTTTGGCTTCATGAAAAATCAAGGTCAAGGTGTCATCAGCTTACAATACATTAGAGATGTTCAAATCTATTAAACCCCTGAAATTTGCAGAGAAGCAGGAAATTCATTGCTTGAACCAAGCTGTATACGCTTACTTGTTAGGATACAACAACAACAAACCCAGTTTGATCCCATAAATGGGGTCTGGGGAGGGTAGTGTGTACGCAAACCTTACACCTACCTCATAGAGATAGAGAGGTTGTTTCCGATAGACCCTCGGCTCAAGGAACAGTGAAGATAAAGCAACCAAGTAGATTACTTGTTGGGATATATACTATTAACAATGAATTTGGTTTGGATATAGTATTTATTATAGAACAATTGTTTATTCAATTTTAATAAAGTTTTAAATAGATCATATATTCATCCGTGTCCATTACTTATATAGTAGATGATAGTGTATAGAGTTCAGCTTATACACGAAAGATTAAATCATCGGTTCTTATAAGTATAAAGCTTGACTTCACAATCTAATGATGGAATTGAACAAACCATCAGGAATGATTGTAGCACAAGATTAAATATAATTTATCTTGATTATGGGAATGGTTTAATTCCAACTTCTTGTGCTAGTATATTTTGTATGTATTGAACGGACCAAGTAGAAATAAGTATTTTATACTGACTTAATAAAATAAATTCTCTAGCCATTAAATGTACTTATACTCTTAATCTTGATATAATTATTAATTGTGTATATTATTATTGTTTTGATTTATTACAAGGCGAGATGTTTTCGTAGGTCAATATGCCCGGTAAATTGGACAATGATGATATACATTGGCAAAATAAGAGATAGTTGATGGAATCCATGTTTCGGTCTAGAGATTGATGATACACCTTTATGAAAGCTTATAAGTTTACATGTGTAAACCCTGCAGGTAGATTTTGTATCCGTCACATGAAATAAGTTAAGCAAAAATCTAAAGGAAATAATCAATAAATTAAATCGTCAGTACAATAACAACAACAACAACATTCCAGTGAAATCCCACTAGTGGGGTCTGGGGAGGGTAGTGTGTACACAGACCTTAACCCTACCCCGAGGGAATAGAGAGGTTGTTTCTGAAAGACCCTCGGCTCAAGAAGACGAAAAGAGACAATATCAGTATCACCAATAGAAATCATAGGAAAAATAACATCATGGAAATGAGAAAGTAGATGCAAAGCAAACGGGATAGACAATAATTTAAATCGTCAGTAATTTAATTTATTTGATTAGTATATGAATCTTAACATGAGGAGTTAAATAAGGTTTAATGGAAGAATTTCGAAATTGAACTGAGGAGTGCAGTTATGAATTTTTAGTGGAATAATTCGTAATTTATTATAGTAGTATTAATTCGGATATTTCGAATTAAGTCTATAATAGGAAGCCTCGTTAATTAAATATTGTGGTCCCTAATGTGCCTTAATAATTAGGAATTAAATGGAATTCTATTTCTTGGTGGAAAAGGAAGACCCAACAGGTTCAAGAAAAGATTTTAAACCCTAAAACATGGCTATATAAAGGGGTCTTATTCCATAAGGAGGCTATGGTTTTTACTATACGATTCTCCTAGGAGAAACTCGCCCACACGAGTTTTGCCAATTCCGGGTATTATGTGAGTCACACAGCAGAAGACTGTGGAACTGGAGGATGATCTCGTGAAGGATGTTTGCTCTCACTTGAAGGCTCTTTTCTCGATCGCGGTCACGCTTCAAGAGATAAGAATCGATTTTATGTTCAATTAAAATTTGTGATTATGTGTTGTCTATATTACGTGCAAGTGATCCTAGCTATTTGTTTACGCTGTTTATACATGTTTCCACCATTACTAAGTCCCTCCATGACCAGAACAAAGAGAATAAGAGAGAGGGTTTTATGGTCTCAATCCTATTTGACTAGAGAAGATACCATGAGGTGCAACCATGAGGTGTACCATTTATGAGCACCGAGAGCTTCACAGACGAAATAAAAAAGCTGATCCAACTTATCCATTGAGACTAGAGCTGGCAAAAATGGATAAACTTTTCAAGTATCTACCCATATTATCCGCTTAAAAATGGGTCGTATAATTGATTTATTTAAATGGATAAAATATGGATCATATCCATATTAACCGCTTTAGAAAATGGATAACCATGGGTCAAGAATGGATCATCATCACCAGCACCCTCCAATCATTTTCTGAAACTATCCAATGCTACGTCCCCCCATCCTCACCAACCACCCAAGCCTCACCCCAAACACCACCCACCATACCATACCCACCCTACCTACAAATCATTGATTAGGCAATCTCACTAATACATATAATTACCACAGTAGGTTATTACATTTGTTAAACAAAGAGGATTCCTTTAATATTCTAATGATATGGAAACATAATGGCTATTTAGTTCAAATAAAGTATAAACAAGAACTTGGTTTGTGGACTTTTAAGTCATAACTCAATAAATCATTTTAAAATTTTCCAGAGGTTCTTCAATTGGAAAATTTGTGACATAACCTCTCATTGTTATGTTTTCCAGAATATTAATCTCAAAATGTTGTGGAAAACATAAGTTGAATCTGCTATCAAATTAGGAATTTAAATTTTTGCCTCAATTCCAAGTTTAAAAAAAAAGGAAGCTAAGGTATAATATCTATAATACGAAGACGATATAGTGTATATCCACGAAGCCTCACTTTGATGGAGTTAAGAGAACTATATAGAAGCAAGATAAGGTTGTAGTCATATATAGAGTCTTGGGTAAGAAGCAACGGTTAACCCATTTTTTATTCGTATTAAATGTGGGCCGGTCGGATATTTTATTTGTTTTTACCTAATCCGTTTTTGACCCGCCCATATCCAACCCAACTCGCCCGTTTGCCAGCCCTAATTGAGACTGAAGCCCATTTGTCTCAATTAATATAGCAAAAACCTCTAATTGGCATGATCAAAAGCCTTCTCGATGTTCAAATTGCAAAGAATTCCAGGTTCTTGGTTTTCCTTCTTGAGTCCAAGCAACATTCACGATCAAAGCTACATCAGTGATATTTCTATCACTACGGAAAGCCGTCTGGGAGGTGCTGATCAGCTTACGTAGCAAAAATAATCTGTATGCAAGAGCTTTGAGTATAATCTAGTAGAAACTGCCTATCAGACTGATAGGTCTATAGTCCTTAGGTTCATTTGTACCGCTCTTCTTTGGAATGGGAGCAATATAGGAGGGATTTAAGCTTCTCTCAAAATGCTCCGGATTATGGAAATGGTTTATAGCCTGCATCAAGTTATCTTTAATGGTCGACAAACAGTGCCTGTAGAAATACATAGAAAGACCATCCGGACTCAGTGTTTTGTCACTATCACTACACGAGTAACAGCAAGAATTTCCTCATGTATTTACTTGTTTAAGGCCCTTGGTAAGCTCTGCATTTTCCACACCAATTTTAACTGAAACAAGCTAAGATGCATTGAACATTTGAGGAATTGGCAGTGATGGGACACAGGTTAGCCAATCATGGACCTGAAGACCTTTCAACTAGACAAAAAGTGCTTTGAAGACTTTACAAGATCAATGAAAGAAACATAGAAGGTCTACAACATACTAAAGTGGAGATTTTAAGCAAAGGGGGTGGCTACATTTAAATGGCCAAGCGGCCGATTAGCTAGGCAAAGCAAATTTCCTTGATTTCCTCGCTTTTAGCTTAAGGGTATTATAGTAACTACTTAGGTTGATTTATCTACTACTATAAACAGTAATTAGGGTTTAGTTCATTAGTTAGTTTTTGGATGAACATTGATGTTTAGGCTGCTTTGTGAGCTGAAGACCCTCTTATATCTCCATAGAACCCTCTTGAATACTTGGGTAAGTATTCCCTTGTATGAGTTCAATTTCCCTTCTCCCTTGGACTACAATCATATAATTGAAAGCTTAATTTTTGCTTCCAATGATTAAATCCTTTCTAGCTTCTATCTCTAGTAACTTCTATCTCGTCTCCCTATTTTCTATCTAGTGTTGGTTGTTGTGTGTTATTTTGATTCTCATACCACATCAAGCAGATATTTCGAAGTTAGATTATCTAAGTTATACAATATACTCATCCCCTGTAGGAAACCGCTAAGGAGCCTGAGCCACAAATGGTTTTCCAACCTACCCCAACTTATTTGTTCCTTTTTCTTCCCATGGATAAGTCAAATTTTAGTGTTCAATTTAGGAGATCATTTACACATGGGAATTTAGTCGTTTGCATCCTGAGCTTGACTATGATTATATGCTCCAAAAGCTTTATTTGCCACATGGCTATTCATTGTATTCAGAGAATTCTTTGATCAGAAAAGCTAGCAAGATGTCGTGCAATTAATGTTTCTGCTATGATTTCCAAGGTGATCTTGTTACCCAAAAGAAAGAAACCAAAAAAGAAAGGACAATAGATATCATGATATCCTGCATTCTGGGAATCATGTCGCATAAGATGTCTACAAAGCCTACTAGCCTTTATCTTAGAGGGGTTTTCCCAATGCATAGCAGTTGTCAAGTTCGTATTATTAGGCCAGGGACACTACATTCATATGAAGACCCAAATTTAGTGGAATTTCACCGAATGGTATTTTAGTTAGAGTTATCAGTACATATGCTAACTTTCTTTCAAAGATCTCTTCGCACTGGAACGCAGGTTAGGTCAATTGCACATCCAGAACCAATTATAACTTACCGAGTTACACGACCCCAATCCAATTTTGCAGCATCGCAGCTCAAATTGCACTAACACATCTCCTAATAAAACATTTTACTCATGAACTCTAATTAAGTGAGTTTATCATCCTGTTTCTTCCTGATCACATTTTACGAATAGGAAAAAGGATGTCATTGCAAGAGCAAGAAAATATTTTAATCAACTAAGTTACTCACGAACTAGTCAAAAAACGGAAGTGTAAGAAAAGTTCATCTGCTCTGTGCTCAAGGAAAAAGAACATATTTTTACCTAGGATCATTGCAGCGTTGCATACCGGGCATGATTGTATGTGATGGATACTGAAGTCATCATTCTCAGCCAGAGCCTAGGGGCATGACAGCAAGAATTTACACTTTTGGTGTCATTATCAACCTGTCTTTGATACACTTTTTCTCCTCTTGATCAGTCCTTTTATCAGAGTGAAATAAGTAGACTTCTGTAGAGCAATACCTCTCTGAGTAAGTTCTGTATAGATAAGCATCGCATCTTTATATCTTCCCTCTGCACAAAGCTCATCAATCTGCTGTGAATAAGTAATTGAACTTGGATCTAGTTCATGTGAAGATTCAGCTGTGAGTTCATGTTCCCTGTTATCCATTTGCGGCTGCTGTTCAGATGGTCTTTCTCTCTCTGTCATATTTGACAAAAATTCTTCTGCTTCCTTAAGCCTTCCAGCATCAGTAAGTGCACCAATAATAGCATTATGTGTGTACTTATCACGTTGGACATTTTTCTCTTCCATTTCAGCAACAAGGCCTAGAGCATCCTCAAGTCTTTGATCTTTACAAAGAGCCGTAATCAAGGTGTTATAAGTTACTACATCAATGGTCTTCCCTTTATCAATCCACGTATTAAATAGCTTAATGGCTTTTTCAAGCATGCCTTCCCTACAAAGTCCCCGAAGAAGAATGTTGCACGTATATACATCAGGCTTAAAAGAATTCTCCACCATTTTGTTGTGAAATTGAAATGCTTTCTCAATGTTCCCCTCCCAACAGTATCCATGAATAATAGTATTGTATGTTATTTCATTAGGCACTATGCCCTTCTCTAAAAGTTCGTTGAGTTTAGCGATTGCCAGCTGAGTTTTACCTGATTTACAGAGCCCTCCAATTATGATGTTGTATGTGATAATAGTGGGAATTACCTCTCTCTCTTTCATCTCATCCCAAAGCTTAAGAGCTTTTTCCATATTTCCACACCTAAAGTACCCAGCAATAAGAGTGCCATAACTTACCGCATCGACAAGATAGCCCCTGGTATGAGCAACAGAGAGCAACTCGTAGGCCTCATCAAGTTTCCTTTCTTGACAAAGAGTATGAAGCATTGTATTGAGAGAAAAATTATCCATTTTCAAACCTTTTTCACCCATTCTTTTCATTATCCTCAAAACCTCTGGTAGATTTCCTGCTTTACAGTATGCACTTATCAAAGTATTGTAGGAAACACAATCTGGACATAAACCACCTTCCTCCATTTGTTGAATCACCTCTCTAGCTTTTTCTACCTTCCCTTCTTTGCAATACCATTTAATCAATGTATTATGAGTAGATTCATCACATTTGATCCCTTTCTTATTCATTACTTCAAGCAGATCAAAGGCCTCTGAACTTCTCTTATTATCAAGACACCCGTTAATCAGGGTGTTATAAGTTTTCACATCAGGCAACAACTTCAACCCGACCATCTCATCCCGAAGCTTAAAGGCATCATCGATCCTTCCTTCATTACACAGACCATCAATCAACATATTATAAGTCCAAAGATCAGGCAACGTATTGTTCTGCGTCATCAGCTCGACGACCTGAGCAGCGTCCTTCAACCACCCCATTTTACAATAACCATGTACCAAAATATTATACGTATTCCTGTTTGGCACGAGACCTTTACCCTTCATATCCAACAACAAATCCCTAACATCATTCAACCTACCTTTCTTGCACAGTCCATCCAATAAAGTATTATAACTCACATTATCCGGCACGCAACCAAACTCACTCATTCTATTCAACAAGCCATTAGCATCCTTAAACTTGTAAACTAAACAATACCCTCTAATCAAAATATTGAAAGTATTTGTATTCGGAGCCAAACCAAGCTTAAGCACATCATTGAACAGCTCATTACATAAATCAACAGAGTGAGTAGAAGGGTACTTTACCAATGCATTAATCAAAGTATTAAAAGTCAGCAAATTCGGGCACATTCGAAGGCGTTTCATTTTCTTGAAAATCTGAAGAGCAAGATGGGGTTGTTCACACTGGCAATAAGAACCAATAGCAGTATCCAACAAATC
Source organism: Nicotiana tabacum (assembly GCF_000715075.1). Lineage (NCBI taxonomy): Eukaryota > Viridiplantae > Streptophyta > Magnoliopsida > Solanales > Solanaceae > Nicotiana > Nicotiana tabacum. The sequence continues at coordinate 95,064,398 of NC_134092.1, read as the reverse complement.
CCTTGAGGGTTGAGGGAAAGAGGAAATGGGGTGAAGGAGGTGACGGTGGAGAAGGTGTTGGGGGTGATCAGAAGGGATAAAGTTAAGGAGAAGGGATTTGGCAATCTTGAATTTGCGATGGGATAAGAGGGAGGATAAGAGAGAGGGGAGGGCAGGAAAAGGGAGGGGGTGGGTGGAGAGAGAGGGTATGTGGGATTGAGACCATTGGAAGAAGGAGAAGAGGGTGGTGGGGTGAGAAGAGAGGGTAGGGGAGGAGAGAATGGAGTGGATAATGGGAAGGGTGAGGTGAGGGAGGTAGGATTTGAGAGTGGATTTGGGGAGGGATTTGGAGGAAGAGAGAAGAGTGGTGATTGTTTGGATTAGTTGAGAAGGATTCAATGGAGGATATCCTGGAGTTGGGGAACTCATTGGTGTTTGATTTTTGGGGTTTTACAGAGAGAAACAAGGGGTTTATACTGAGGTTTCAGTAGCTGACCGAAGTTGTCTTCTTGTTTTGCTTTAGGCTTCCATCGCATTTGCAGAACTAGTATATTTTATTTTGTCTTACTTTTGTGCAGGAACAAAATATAATTAAAATTTGTAAAACTTTTTGGCTTTTTTTTTTTTTATGTTCGCGAGCACCCTCCACTTCTAACCAAGAGGCTGTGAGTTCGAGTCACCCCAAGAATAAGGTGGTTAGTTCCTGGAGAGAGGAAGCCGAGGGTCTATCGAAAACAGCCTCTCTACCCCACGGTAGGGGTAAGGTCTGCGTAAAACCTATCACAAACCCCACTAGTGGGATTGTAGTTGGTTATTGTTGTTGTTGTTGCTTCGTTTTTGTTTTCCTTTTCCCTTTTTCTTTTTTTTTTTGAGACCGTATACATCCTTAAATATTAGCTAATATTATATCGAATATAGCTTATATATATATATATATATATATATATATATATATATATATATATATATATATATATATATATATATTGTCACGACCTTTAAAAACCGACTAAACCAACTGAACTGAACCGTATTGAACCGATTAGTAGGCTTATTTTAACAAAATTGTCAATTTTTATATAAATTTATAGTCATACCGAATAATATGGTAGGTTTTTAATTTTATAAAATAAACCAAAAAAATACCGAACCGTACCGAATAAATTTATATATAAAAAATATATTTTATATACTAAATTTAGAATTAACAAAGTATTAAGTTTTTTTTTTTCTTCAGCCGTGGGATTATGGAAATGGATACAACTAACCAAGTAATTAATACCTAGAGTCCCAACTTCCAAACTTATTATACGACTCGTATTGAAACTAAACTAGTTCAAACGTCTTGAGTAGCAAGCCACTAGGTATTCTAGCGATCTTCAGTAGTAAGCCACAAGGTATTTGATATCTTTTCTCTCGTATGATTTAGATTTCTCTTGTTGGATATTAATCTTCAAATAAACTTTATTCTTGAGTCCCAGTTAACTTGATTACTATCTTTCCACTCGTATGATTTATATTTCTCTTGTTTTTGCTAAATTTATTTTATGTTACCATAGAATAGTATGAGATATTTTTACCTTTTGGTACAAAAATTAAGTGGTGTTCAAAATGAAGGGCAAAAAGGTTAATTTATTTTTATTGAATTTTTTGGTCTTTTAATTTTGTACTTTAAACTTTACACTTATAATATTATATTATATGATATGATATGATGATATGATAAGAGTCAAACTTTGATCGTAAAGTCATTGATGTGTTTAGTCAGGAAAAAAAATGATGCTTATTTAATTTGTGTACCTTTATAAAAAGAAAAAATATTGGTAGTCCTCAATTTTTATTTTTATAATTTTCATCCTTTAAAAATAAAGAAGAAATAATCGTCTTATTATTTTTTTGGCAAAATGGCCTCTTGGCCACTTAAACTTGTACCAGATTGTCATGCCGGTAAATAAACTTTCAAAATTTCCATATGAACACTTCAACTTGAGCATAAGTGAACTAATAAATACCCCTAACAGTTGAATCAATCTATGTGGCATCAGTTATTCCTAGTCAGCTGTTGTGCATGTAAGTCACGCCTGGCAGGAGCGTGAATGTGATTTTTTTCAATGGTCAACGGTAATAAACCCAAGGGCCCATCTATTTAGAGGGCTTCTTCTTCCTCCTTTGGCCTACAACCTCCATTTTTGACTTATACAAGCTCTAAATCTCTTCTTCTCTTCAAATTTTTTACAGATTCAAGTCAAATTATTTCTTCTCTAGGTGGATATTTTATTCTTCAGGCCAAGAATACAATGAAAAGTTGTATAGTTTGTCATTGCAAAGTTGACGTAGTTGTGTGCATAACCTGGAAGCTCACCAATCCGGGTAGAAGGTTCTTATGATGCTCAAATTATGGTATAACTGGTTGCTGTAATTTTTTCAGGTGGGTTGACCCACCTCTTCCTGATCATTACAAGCTAGTAATTTCAGGATTGCTATCAAGAATTCGCGTCAATGAGCAGCGAAGGAACATGGGAAAACAATATGTAATTGTGTTTGTTGTTGATGCACTGCTCTTTGTAGTGTTATTCTTATCTTAGAACCTTTGTATTGTATATTTATTCTTAACAAACAATGACAATGTCAAGTGTATGAAGTATTTTGCTGCAATGAATAGTTATGCTTAGCATTGACATCTGAACATATATTAGACAAGTTCAAAATATCCATTTGGATTGTCACTAGTAGGCCATCAAATCTGCATACTAGCAGAAACAAGTTTACAACTAAGTTCTGAATATTTCAAACCAAATCTTCCATAAAATAACCTACAAATAAGTTTTGATACTAACAAACTTAAACTTTCACAAAAAGAAATATTTTTTCAAATCATTGTGGGTGAGACAGGTTGAAGTTAGAGTGCGATTGACTCAGGCTTGGTTGAAGAAGGAGTTTCAGATTGGCTTAGGGTTGCCTAAGTTTGTCTCCTTCTAGCCCGTTGTTGAAGCTGCCTTTGTGTTACTGCATTTGTTCCTTTCCACCTTAGTCTAGGTGCTCTATATCTAAGATCAATATTGATCTGACTAGCATCAATTGGTTGCCTAGGATCATATGTGACTCTGTCCCTTAACTCAAACTACATCCAAATAGAAATATAATTTAGAACTTAGTATAGTAATTAGACACAATAATTGGAGAGAATTTCACATACTTACCCTCTCTATGATTGTCCCTTATTCACCAAATAGTATTCCAAATCCAGCAGTCCTAGGCCTTTCACCTAAAGTTCTAAGAATTTGTTGAGGAGTCCTTGATCTTTCTTCTTTAGTTCCAGATTGTTGTGTTCCTCATTCACTATCAGCAGTAGTTCCAGAATTTTGTTGTGTTGCGGATCTAGCTGTTGCAATAGTAGCAGATTGTTGTGCTGCAGATCCACCACCAGCAGTAGTACCATAATGACCTCCTGATGCAGTTGTTGTAGCACGTGCATTTGTAGTATTACTCCCAGCACCAGCAAGTGAACTTTGACCTTTCTAAAACACCCAGAACATAAAAATTCAGCAAAAGACTAAAAAACACTTAAAGTATAAGAAGCATTTGATTCTTACCAGGATTGCACAACCTTTCTTGTTATGCCATACTGTCTTGCAATTAGAACACGTCATTGGTGTCCCCTTCCTTGATCTCTTACCATATTTCTTTGTAGGTTCATCTGGAGCCTTCTTTCTATGTTTCTTAGGTCTACCAGGCATCTTAGTAATTGCATGAGGCTCAACTTTGGGATTTTGAGTTGGAGGCCACATCTCCATATTGGTCGTAGGTTGAATGTAACAATTGAAAGCCTTGAGGTATGTTTTCTTCTTATACCAATGCTCAACATAGTCAGCAGTGTCATACCTTTTTAAAAAAATTGCACAAAGTGTATGGGAGCAGGGTATGCCTTTCAACTGCCACATTCTACATATGCACTCCTTCTTTACAAAATCAACTATGTTTTGTAAATTCCATCTTGGATCTCAAATCCAGTGTCCCCATTTCATTTATATTCATGTTTGGTGGCTCTTATAGATTGCTCTTCAATGTACCTCATTGCCATAGGAGATATATCAGAATTCCACTTTGTAGCAAATTCTCTCATATTAGTCATCCTCTCAATTACCTTCACTCTGATCTCTTCCAACATGGTTATGATTGACTTGTGTCTAGAAGTAAGTATCCAACTGTTGAAGGTCTCACACATGTTGTTCTTGAAAAAAGGTCGTGCACCATAACTGTTTGGGATATCTAAGCAAGTCTTCTATTATCTTATTCCCACCCAATTTTGCCAACTCATCTAGTTTAACCTTCAGAAATGCTTCAAATGAAACTCTTGCACAACCCCGGAACTTCTTCCTTCTTTCCTCACCACTCCAGATTTTCTTCCAGTTGCTCCATATGTGCCTTGCACATATTCTATGCTCAGCATTTGGCATCAATTCAAATACAACTTGAACAACAAAAATACACTGTTAGAGTTCATCCAATGCAATCTTAAATATTAAAGTAAAAAATAAGATTAAAACAATACACATACCTTCTGCATATTAGACATAATTGTTAGTCCTTCACCTTCAAATTCTGTCAGTTTCAACTCCTCCATTAGACACCTAAAAAACCAAGACCAACTGTTCTTGGTCTCTTTCTCAACCACTGCCCAAACAACAGGGTACATCTAGTTATTACCATCCTTAGCAATACATGACAATAGCTCACCTTTACACACTCCCTTTAGAAATGCACCATCAAATCTAATTACATTTCTACACCCTTCTAACCAATCTGTTTTCAAAGCATGTAAACACATGTATATCCTCACAAAGACCTCTTTGCCGGGTTCTATTTCTTTTAAAATCCTCACCACAATAGTGTTGTCCGGGTTAGTAGTTCTTATCATGTCAGCATAATCATAAACCCTAGCAAACTCCATTTTGTAATTACCTAAATACTTACCCGTTACCTTCTGTCTAGCCCTGGCATATATTATTTTTCCTATATACACACCATACTTAATCCTTATCAGCTCTTGCAACTTTTTGAGCTTTATATCATACTGATTTAGGATCTTATCTTTGTAATGTTTAACTATCTAAGTTGTGTTAGGAAGCTTGTTTCTTGTGACTAGGAAGCATGAATGTGTTAACAATGAAGTTTTGTGTGTGGCCCTATAAACTGCCTAAAATATGCCATCTACATCTACTAGAGTTCAAACATGTTGCCCTGATCCTATTCCTCTCATTTGGTCTCAACTTTAACTGAACTCTCCTCTGTACAGCATAGTCTTGTAAAGCAGATCTAAATTGTCTAACATTTTCAAAGACCATTCCCACTTGAAAAATAATTTTCCTACAGTTAGGGTCAAAGTAGACCTTTCTACTGTATCTTCTTGGAGGAAGGTTATGCACCTCATCATCTGCATCTACATCATCATTAGTACTATCCTCACTCCCTGGATCTAAACTGTCTAGGTACTGCTCATCCCCTCCCGATTTGCCAGAATATTTAGCAGTCATTTCCTTGTAAATGTCTTCAAATCCAGGGCCAATGCCTACTGGACCACTAGGTAGCTCATCTACATTAACATTACTAGATCTCTCTTTTCAGTTCTTTTGACAAGAGTGAATTTCTCTAGTGGTGAGCACCCTCCACTTCCAACCAAGAGGTTGTGAGTTCGAGTCACACCAAGAGCAAGGTGGGGAGTTCTTGGAGGGAGGGAGCCGAGGGTGTATCGAAAACAGCCTCTCTACCCCAGGGTAGGGGTAAGACCTGCGTACACACTACCCTCCCCAAACTCCATTGTTGTTGTCTAGCAGCAACAATGTCAGCTTCTATATTACTTGTCTCTCTAACAACATCCTCATCAACATCATAAAGTGAGTCATATGTATCCTTTTAAGCAAAAACACCCTCATATTCAACATCCTCGCTTTCAGAATTACTCTCAAATTCATCACAATCCGAATCTATGGCTAGATGAAAGTTGTAGAACACCCCTTCATCCTCAGTAGACTCTTCTATATCAGCAACCCTCCCTTTACCTTTCCCCTCAGTGAAACAACCAATATTTATATCATTGGTAGGTGAGTTTATTGCCCTAACATTAGCTTTACTTGTTTGCCTCTTTGGCACTTCACTAAAGCTAGTTGTTTGGTCATAGGGATATCACTGGGGTCCACACTACTACTTAACATTTCATCCAATTCAATATCAACACATGGTATATTAACAATGTGACATAAATAAACATCAATAAAATCCCCATCATGAAAGTCCTTGAAGAATTCTAACACATCAACATCATACTTAATAAATCGAAATGGTCCCTTTTTATTGACTTTGACATGCAAATTTCTCCACACCTAAGTACCTCATATCATTTGCCCATTTGTTGAATTGAATAACATGCAATTCATCGGTGTCAGCAGTTACAATAGTATGTCATGTTATACCATTTTCATACCTCATTAATGGGCCAGCTATCAGTTGTCCCTGATTGTGAAATTGTAATTTCACAAGAACAACCATCCCGCCTCACTACGCCTATGAAAATAAGATAAGTCCACATCAGTAAAATATTCAAAAGAAAGAGACAATATTATCTGAACACGTCTTTGAAAAGAACAAGCAAATGCGGGAAAAGAACCCTAACTTTATCATTTTAAGAGATAAAATTTTTCGATATGATAAAAAGTCCTAATTTTTTAACCCTATATGCCAAATCAACGATGGAACCGACAAAATCCAGAGAAAAAAATAAGAATTTAGTATCTTATTCCAAAAAGCCCTAATTTTAAACCCTAAATAACAAAAAAACCATTGCATGCATACAAAATATTATTCTATCATGATCATCTTCAATAACGAATAAAAATACAAGAAAACAACCAGAATTTTCATGAAAGACAATAATCAGACCTTTAATGACTTCTATGTTTCTGGTGGAGGAGAAAGCGACGGTACACGATTGTCTCGGATTCTTATTTTGGGACCGATTTTGAAAGAAAAATAAACACAACCTTCAGATGATCTAATGAGCGAAAAATCATATGACAATCGTTCTCTCCATTTGAGCATACGATTGAAAATGTTAGAGGGAAATTGAGAGAGGCGACTTAAAATAAAAATAAAAATGGGTATTTTAGGTAAAAAAAAATGAATGGGAAATAGTTGGTGCTTAGTGGGTTTTTGCACCTAACACGTGGTAGGTTTGTCACATTTGTGAAATTATAATGCACCCGCTATGATTCAATGTAGAAGTTGTTTGTTAGTTCACTTATACTCAAGTTGAAGTGTTCCCATGTGAATTTTGAAAGCTCCTTTACCACGTGACAATCGGGTACGGTTAAAAGCCTTTTTGCCTATTATTTTCTTATTTATTATCGAGCAATTACGGTCAAAGCCGAATGTACGGGTGATGTTCAAAGATGCTGAAATTGAAGCCATTGATATATTCCCCATCCGCTTGGCCACATAGTGTGGTCACAGAAGCTTCAACTGTTCCTCTCCGACTCGCCGGATTTCCGGTCGCCGACAAAAGTTCCGGTTCATTTCCGGCGAATTCATGCATAAAATCTCCTCATCAACTGTTTTCGACTCGCCGTCGCTTAAGCCACCGTTGTTTTTCTGTATCAATGGAATCTGCTGCCGGCGTTAACACGGCGACGTCGTCGTCCGTGGTGAAGCTGAAACCCATAGAAGCAACCCCTGAGAGTTTTAAAGAGTTCGGTCAAGTAATTGAGGCGTCCCCTGATGGGGAAGAATTTGGACCTCGTGATGCTCAGCTTGACTTGAGCCGTGGCATTCCCAGGTCAGGATTCTTCTTTATTTATCTCAGATAACATTTTCTTGTACAATAATGATGTTCTTCTTAATAAATATGCTGGTGCTATGACGAATTACTGTAAGACCAGCTTCAATTGAACTCATTTTCATACAAATAAGATTAGAAAACCTAACTGTGTAGCCTAGGAATATCAAAAATTGAATCTTGGCTGTTTGTATGTATTGATAACCAAAATATTCCTGAGGGTTAGTGAGCATGATGTGAAACTTAATAGATAATGGGCCTGCTCTTTTAACCTTCTCCACTAAATACCACACTTTTGTCTGTGGTTCAAACCCCTGATCAGGGGGAGTTAGCATGCTGATTAGGTGTTCGGTCGAACCCAGTAACTTTGGTTCAAACCCTGTATTTGTGTAAAGAAATCTCTTATAATGTACAAATAATCTTAAAAAGACTAGAATTCTGAAATCATATCTTCAAATCCTAGCTCCGCCTCTGCCCCTGATGTGTGCCTAACGCCCTAACCCACACATCATGTACTATGCTCTAACCACTAGACCAGCTAATAGTTTTTCTTTTTTAATTTATCCAAATATCATTTGTTGGATTAGTTAATGAGATGATTAAGCGAGTTGAGCTGTGTACGTGGTGTTTTCTATCAGGTTTTACGTTATGCAGCTGAAAGATCGGTCGCTCAGATTTTCTAAGATAACACATCATGCCAATGTGACCCAATGTCTGGGATCTATTGGAGGCAATGTTTGGTATCTTGGAGTTGCTAAGCCATCTATTGTGGATCCAGCTGATATCAAGGGCGCTGCAGGTGCTGATATTGTGCAGTCACGTTGTGGGCACTTTTATGTGCCTCCTGCTGTTGGTGAAGTGCAGGCTTTCAGAATTTCAGGTCCAAAGTTTGTAAAGCTGAACCATGGTACATGGCATGCTGGGCCATTATTTACAGATGACAAAATGGACTTTTACAATCTGGAGCTGAACAATACTAATGTAAGGATCTTCTGTTTTCTACTATTACAGTTGAATTGATCACATTTATGCATGTTGATTACATGCATCATGGAAATACTGTTTTAGACTAACCAGGGAATCACCCCCTTTCTTTTCTTGGTAACGTTAAGTATTATTGTTTTGGTTCTTAATTTTTAAGCCTAGTTGCTTCTGTTGATAAAAAGAGTGATGATTCAACCAGTTTGAAGCTTTAGTGAACCAAACTTTTGGAAAAGAAAATGCTCCAGCAGATGAAGACTTCTAACACAGGACCTCTATGAGAAACTTATATAAGCAAAATTGATATCTGGGAGGGTCGGAGACTCAGCATCTTTTTCCTCCCATTTCTCTGGGCAACATTTCACATCTATTGGGATGTGACGGAAAACTAAATTTGTGTGTATTCATGTCATTATTCTGATTCATACATTACAATATCTTCTAACTGCCATTATCATGTGTTGAAATGTTGTAGCTGTCTTATTTATAAGCTGTTAGTTGTTAGAGATTGATTTTCTTATTTATATTTTTGGTATGCAACATGCCCTCCCCTTCCCATGGGGGCCAGCTCCTTTTTCTTGGGTTAAGCAGGTAATATTTGGTTGACAGATGATGGCGAGACTTGAACTCTCCATTTGTTATGTAAAGTGTTGAAATGTTTGAATCACCTTCTTAAACATCTAGTGAGGGGGCACTTTCATTTGTTTATTATATGGCTGCAGCAATATCCTTAGATATCTCGTGCTGGGCTTAACAGTCATAAAGAGCCATTTAACACTAAAATAAACTGTGAAATATGTGAATGGGCACCATCAAGTTGAGGACAGACTAACATCATCAAGGTGGTGCTGGCCTATAAAACCTCATTTGGTGAATAGTTGTTTTATATCGGCTATTTGCAATGAATGCATCAGTTCTTTTGTGGATGTATTGATCTATTGTACATCATGTGCAGGTGGTTGATCACACAACACATGACTTCATCAAGAAGAATGGGGTGGTTTTCCTACTGGATGATTAGGAAAATCACACCAAGCAAAGCATTTCGAGTTTCGAATGAATGATAGGCTGGGGGGATAGTCATGCAGTTCATGCTGTTTAGAGCACTTCTAATATATACCTTACATATGTACCATAAGTAAGGGCTGACTAGCATTGCTTTCTGGCTTTTGCTTGTGCTGTGAACAACTGTAAATAGTAGCATTTATTTATCTTACACTCGGCTACAAGCCTACAACACTATGCCCTGGTTATTGGTCTGTATTTGTAAATGCAGCTCAAGTAAAACTCTTGATTTAGTCCTATCCAACTATTACTTAAAGAAATTATCATTCAACATAAATTTTTCATGTTTTTATCATCACCATCTCCATCTTTTATTGTGCATAAATTTTGGTAAATAAGAAACCAATAATTTGTTTGATTAAGAAAAAGCAGGGATTTAAGAGGTGTGTTTACTATAGATACACCTAGCAATTTTGAACATGCGTTCTTGTTTTGTGTATGACTCCATTCATGTGCAGACTGTTTAGTCAAGTCAAGCAAAAGCATGAGATTGCAAAATCTATAGCTGGAGAACCTTCACTGTCTTCAACAAACTGTCCACATAGTAATATTTCCAGCCAAAAACATAATATTTTTATTTATCCCATTTACTAGTTCTCGACCAAGAACTCTGGCATTTTGACAAAAGGGACAGATGCATTTTCACCATTTATCTGCAGCTGCAGTTCTCTTTGCTTCTAAAATTACTCAAATTTCGGTCGGCGTGCTTTGTGTATAGGGTAAAATTGTTTTATATTAAATGATCGAATGACTGCATGACATGTGGAACCGGAGGCAGGCGGAAGATGAATAGAGTGAAAATCAAGACCAAGGACAATAACTACGGTTGATATCGGGTAAGATCCCGAAGGGAACGCAGTCAACGGAAGTAAACGAATATTTGTTACCAGATGACATTTAATGAAGAATATTCCTTAATATTAAATAGACAGTCATTGCAGAGAATTTTAGCATTCATGGTCTGCCGTTACATATTCATCAATGACCCTCATTATTGTCATTTAAGAGGGGCTTGATCCTAGGATCTTGTTTCCTAGGTATAGCTATATAGGGACTTCAACAACCATTGTAAGGACAGGAAATCTCTAGAAAAACTTATGCTATACTTTATTCTCAAGCTAAATAATGCAACTTTACTTTCTGTCTGATATTGCTCTTACTGCTGTCCTCGGAAGCATTGCTCCCGGAGCCAAGCTCGTTATTTCCTTTGATTTTAACGCTAGGTCTTACTTTTAATTTAATTTATTTATCATTTTGGATCATATCAGGTTGCTTGTCTATAAACCACGCAACAAATTCAACTGTACCATTTTACGGGTAAACAGTTTAGCGCCCACCGCGGGACTTAGACATCTGCGTAATTGAGTTGATCCTTGCGTCTATTACTAACTTGTTTGATTCTTTGTTTCACAACAAAAATCAAAACAATGGCAATTAACGATGTCAACATCGCACACAACGTTGAGGCACACGAAAATCTGCCTCAACATGAGGATACAAACAGTGGCACCCACAACGAGTAGGATGTAGCATTCCGGTCCATGACAGACAATATCCCCGACATGTGCAGGAGATAACTCCTGATGACGTTGAGGACGAGCATGTTGTGGAAGCAGTAAGGATCTTGAGAGAGCAGCAAAAGGCCATCATGGGCCATATCTAGAGACAAGACCATGTCATGATAGAACTAAAGCACGCATTATCAGGCGCTTCCAACAATGCGAACGGAAGAGGTCTCATTCCTCTCGGCGCTCCTGCAAATCAAGCGGCTCAAAGAGTTGATAATAACACCTGAGGGGTGAGGTCGACTTTGACGAAGCCGGGGAGACCAGTAGTGGATCCCGTAACGACAACGGTAATGATCCCTTCAAGAACGAACTCATGAGATTCATGAGAGAAATAAATGAGCGGATGGATCACAACGCGAAAGAGTTCCGCGTTCGAATGGACCAAATTCCGGGAGCACCACCAGTGTTGAAGGGCCCGGACTCGAAGAAGTACAACCAATTGTCGTTTAAACCGAGCGCAGCACCAGAATTGATCCTGAAATGATTCTAAATTCCAGACATACCGAAGCACGATAGAACTTTGGACCCTCAGGAGCACATCACGACTTACACAACAATAGTGAAAGGAAACAACTTGGCCTAACATGAGATTTAGTCAGTTCTGCCAAAGAAATTCAAAGAAACCCTTACGAAAGGGGCCTTGACATGGCATTCACTCCTACCCGAATACTAAATAGATTCCTTTGAGATGCTCGCAGATTCTTTCATTAAGGCTCATGTCGGGGCCAGGAAGGTCCAGGCCCGGAAGGCGGACATATTCAGAATTTCGCAAGAAGAGTCTGAATTACTGCGTGAGTTCGTGGTCAGGTTCCAGAAAGAAAGGATGATGTTATCGGTCGTGCCAGATGAATGGGAAGCTGAGGCATTCACTAAGGATTTGAACCCGAGGAGCTCCAACTCCTCCCGAAAGTTGAAAGAAAGCATGCTCGAGTTCCAAGCAACCACATGGGCAGACGTCCATAACCATTATGAATCAAAGATAAGGATAGAAGATGACCAACTCGGCTTCCCGGCATCAACCAAGGGACAGGACCGAGATAAGAACCGGGATAAGTTCAAGGATGATTTTGATGCAGACCGGCGTTCTTCCAAAAGTTGATTCTTGCCTTATGAGAGAGCCGAAGTCCGCGACAGCAAAGGGTTCCGGTCGTCGGATAGTTTCGCTGCCGATAGAAGAACTGACCGCGATCGGAACAACAGGTTGCTACAAGAAAAAAGGTACCGGGGACCTGGGATTCCTCATATCCCAGGTTGTCGGATTATAACTTCAATATCAGCATAGTGGAGATGGTATTGGCAGTGAGAAACATCAAGGAAGCACGGTTCCCGAGGTCAATCAAATCTGATCCAATCTAGAGGGATCCCAACATATGGTGTGAATATCATGGAACTGACGATCACATAATTGGGGACTGCCGACATCTACGCGATGAGGTAGCAAAATTGCTGAAGAATGGCCATCTCAGGGAGTTCTTGAGCGACCTGGCCAAGAACAATTAGCATAATCCTCGATAGACCATGGTTGCATAAGATGAAGGTTGTACCATCAACTTATCACCAACTGCTAAAATTCCCGACCCTAGAGGGAATCAAGTAGATAAGAGGAGATCAACTGGCAACAAGAGAAATGAACGCAGTGTCAGTTTCCAGCAGTAAGAGGAAGGAACTCAACAAATAGCTATTACAGGAACCGACGCCTACTCCCGAGATGAGTGAAGATGATAAAGACGAGGGGGCGCCGAAATCCCACCAGGTACAGAGATACATTCAGGTACCGGAAGAGACAGACGCAACTAACTCCACAACGGAAGAGCTCGAGCAAGTAGCTCTATTTGAGGAATTCCTGGAAAGAAAATTTCACTTGGGAACAAGACTCAATCCCAAGCTCAGGTCAAGATTTATTGATTTCCTTAAAACTAATGTAGATTGTTTTGCATGGTCGCACTCGGATATGACATGTATCCCCCTAGAGGTGGTCGTGCATAAGCTAAGCCTAGACCCAAGCATCCCTCCAGTAAGGCAAAAGAAATGCCCGATATTCGAGGTCATAAACGGGTTTGTTAAGGAAGAGATAACTCGATTACTTGACATTGGTTCAATCCGAGAGGTAAAGTATCCCGGCTGGCTAGCTAATATAGTTGCAGTTCCAAAAAAGAATAACAAATTTCGAATGTGCATAGATTACAAAGACTTGAATATGGAATTCCCGAAAGACTCGTTCCCGCTGTCAAACATTGATCAAATGATTTATGCAATGGCCATGCACGAGTTGATGAGTTTCCTCAATGCCTATTCCCGGTACAATCAAATTAAGATGAACCTGGAGGATCAGGAAAAGGCTTCGTTCATAATGAACTTTGGCACTTTGAATGCAGGTGACCATTTAAAATACCTCGAGGAAACCTTCGATATCCTAAGGAAGCACAACATGAATCTCAACCCCGAAAAATGCGCGTTCGGGGTTAGCTCCGCTAAGTTCTTAGGTTTCCTGGTGTCACAAAGGGGGATCGAGGTGAATCCCGATAAGATCAAAGCCATCGAGGACATCCCGGACCAACTGACAAGTGTGCAAGAAGTCCAAAGGCTAAACGGAAGATTGGCCGCTCTAAGCAGGTTCATTTCTCGATCTTCGGAAAAATGTCATCACTTCCTCTCACTTCTGAAGAAGAAGAACAACTTCGAATGGACTCCAGAATGACAACATGCCTTAAAAGACTTGAAACGTTATCTATCAAGCCCTCTGCTACTATCAAAATCGGGGGAAGGCGAATAATTGCTGATATACTTAGCGATCTCTAAGGTAGCGGTAAGTGTCATTCTATTATGGGAGGACGAAGGTATGCAATCTCCTATCTATTATGTTATCAAATATTTTTTTGGAGCGAAAACTCGTTATTCGTACCTCGAAAAATTGGCCTTAGCTCTCGTAGTCACCTCTAGAAAGCTTAGGCCTTATTTTTAGTGTCACTCGATAGTCGTTGTGATGACCTTTCCCTTGCGAAATGTCTTTCACAAACGTGAGTTGTCGGGTCGGTTGGCCAAATGGGCAGTTGAAATTAGTGAATTTGATATTGAATATAAGCCCAGGACTTCAATCAAATCATAAGTTTTGGCCGACTTTGTCATCGATTTCAGTCTCGAGTTACTACCTTTGGCCGCAAAAGAAGCGGTGATGGTGTCGGAAACGACATCAGGTGTTTGGACCCTGTTCGCGGACAGAGCTTCCAAAAGGGTTCGAGCTCAGGTTGGTCCTAATCGTGCCTTCGGGGGAAACCTTGAGGCAGGCCATAAAAACTGTTCTGTTGACTAACAATGAAGCCGAGTATAAGGCTTTAATTGCAGGACTTGAATTGTCCTAGGGGTTTGGCTCCGAGGTCAATGAAATCAAATGTGATTCCCAATTGGTAGTAAATTAAGTATATGGAATTTTCGACACGAAGGAGGAACACATGCAACAATATGTGATTAAAGTTCAAGCTTTGCTCACAATTCAGGGAGTGGTCGATCACATATATCCCGAGAGAAGAGAATGTAAAAGTCGATACATTGGCCAATTTGGGGTCATCCACGGCGGACTCCGGTACTGTCGTTTAACTCATGCATTCGGTATTGGATGTGGACAACTATTGTGAAGTAAATACAACCAACATAGTCTGGGACTAGAGGAATGAGTTCATCGATTATCTTCAGCACGACAAGCTGCCCGAAGACTCGTAGCAGCAGCCTCTTTAGCTTGGAGTTCAAAGTTTCCTCCAAATTATTTGCTCGTTCAATGGAGGAAGAATCGCGCTCGGTAGCAGCAAGAGCAGCATCTTGAGACTCAGGACACCTAGCCTTTGCGTCTTGAAGTTGTGTATGCAGCTGAGTGGCTGCTTGACTGTGAGCCATCACCTCCTGCTAACTCTGTTGTAATCAGGCTTCAAGTACCGGGAGGCGTGCAACGAGTTAATTTATCTCGATCAACAGCTGATCCCGCTCGGACATGAGTCTTTCTTTATCAAGGATCAGTCTTTGAAGACCTTCAGAAGTGAGGAAGTTGGCCTGCAAAGCATATATCAAAGTTAGAAACCCGGTTATAGCAGGTGAATAAAATCAAATAGTGAGAAAACAAGTAGTACGGTTTCCGCATTATGCATAGCATTATTCAACATACACTCCCCTAAAAGAGAGTGTATTTTCTTCTTATCTTTCTTCG
Organism: Nicotiana tabacum; assembly: GCF_000715075.1. Classification (NCBI taxonomy): domain Eukaryota; kingdom Viridiplantae; phylum Streptophyta; class Magnoliopsida; order Solanales; family Solanaceae; genus Nicotiana; species Nicotiana tabacum. The sequence continues at coordinate 95,048,782 of NC_134092.1, read as the reverse complement.
TAGCCAGCGGCTTCAGATAGTTGGCAAGCTCCACCGGCCTGGACATCAGATGGCACTCCGTTGAAACTAAGATATTAACGCTCCACCTCCCTCAGGGTTCTAGAAAAGGGGGTGAGTAGTTGTGCCTCAAATTCACATGGTCAGGGGACTGGGGAGGGGAGATATTCACTTCTCGAGTGCATGCGAGGTGGAGGAGATGTTGCAGTTGCTGGTGATGAAGGCACAACTGGTGTGGAAGGAGATAAAGCTGATGATGTTGTAGGTTGAGAAGCAACTGCAACAGAGGCAGTGCTGATTATTGGTTTCTTATCAACCAAAGGCAGAAGAGACCCGGTATCCAACCTCATAGGAGCGGAAGCAGCAACTGGGACCTGAAAAGATGAATCGACATTCTCCACCAAATCTATTTCTTCCTAGAGTGCTCGGACCTCGCCCTCGGTTAGGGTTCTAAGCTCTCCAGATTGAGCATTTTGTTCAGCTGATGAAGATCGTTATCTCCATTGAAGGGGAGCCTTTTCATCATTGGCTTCCATATCATCATCGATTATCACAGTGGTTGCAGCTAGCTCGGGGTGGCCTTCTTTATTTTCTTATTTTTATTCCCAGCTGAGGAAGAACACTGCCTTTTTGGTTGCTTGTTCTATGGTTGTGGACTCCTGGAGGAAGCATCTGCACCTGCGGAAGATCCGAGGGCACCGGTCCGAGTAAGAGCCTCATGCAACAACCGCACAACCTCCTCATGGTCAGTCAAAACCTCAACTTTGGGGCAGGTAACGGAACATTGCAGGAGTCCTGAATCAAATAAAAATATATTGTTAGCAGATTTTTCTTATGTATATGAAGATACAGAAAAGTAGAAACAATCAGTTTACTATAGTTCTTGGCCTTTTACCCGTATTTGGGGGCCAACTCCTTCCGCCGACGGGTATCTGGCATAGTAATATCCAGAATCTTCTGAACCCAGTGATATAGACCTTCAACCCTTAGTGGTGTCCACCGAGTAGCTGAATAATGGAAGTAAACGGGTTAGCAATAACATGGAACAGTCTTTTATGAAGAAATAGGTAGATTGTAAACTTACGTGGACGACTCCATGATTCAGGAAAAGATGGAGTTGTAGCCGGGATGATATCCTTGGTAGCAATGGTGACAAACCGCTCCATCCACCCGCAGTCATTGTCATCATCCATGCTGGTAAGCAGAGCATAGTGGCCACACTTGCTGGAATTTATTACTTCCCCACAGAAGATTTTGAGAGAGTAGAGGTTCATCATATGTGCCAGGGTTAGGGTTTCCCCCGTCTTCGTGCACAACTTACACAGACAAGCCATTGTTTGCCACATAGAAAGGCCTACCAATGCCAAGCAAACCTGATACCGATGGCATAACTCCAAATTACGGGGTCAAGTCCCCACTAAAAGAAAACAGACCTAAAGTGAAGGGGTACGTATAAACATACGTAAAATCCTTCTTGGTAAAGGTCACCCGCTCCACCAGGTCAGGAGCAATGATATTTAGGTCTTTACATTTACATTCATCCTTCACAGTAGGGATACTGGAAGGGCAAATAGATGAAGAATACCTGCTAACATGCCAAGTTCGAGGATTTGCATAAGGGAACTTCTCTTGGAAGTCATTAACAGTGCTCAAGTGTTTAGGTATGATGATGCTCACTGTAGGAGGGTCAGCATCAACATCAACCTCTTTATCTTTGTTTTTCTTAGAGCCTCCACCGAAGAGAAGACTAGAGAGACATATGTGAAAGAGGACACCCTACTCATGAGTGTCCAACTACCATGGAGGAAGTGAATAATATGGGTAATTACAATTTCAATGCAATGGGTCAAAATCACCCCGGTATTTCATGGAGTTCACCTGGGGGTACTGCAAATTTATGACAACAAAACAACTCCAGATTTCAAGGAGCTCCTGGTTTTGGGAATCAGTTGAGGCCGAAATTTCAGCCTCAACAACCAATTCAGTTTGGGTTAGAAGATCTTATGACGTCATTTATTGTTAAGACTAATGAAAGATTAGATGCTCATGGGGCAATTATCAAAGAACTTGGGACATATTTGCGTAACTTGGAGAGACAAGTGGGACAAATTGCAACTATATTATTTGAGAGAATCCCATGTACTCTTCCAGCTTATACTGAAAAGAATCCCAAAGAAACGATAAATGTTGTGACCTTGAGAAGCGGATAAGTGTTGAAAGATCCCACTCCAATTCAAAAAGAAGTTGCGCCTGAAAAAGAAAGTGGGAATGAGCTGAAAATTGAAGATGGTAAGAAGAAGAAAGGTAAGAAGGGAGTAAAGAAAAAAGAAGAATGAGTAAACTTCAAGAAGGGAGGACACCAATGAAGAGAGCAAGCACATGCGTGCTTTACCTTTTCCCCAAAAGCTCTATATAGAAAAGCTGGATAAGCAGTTTGAGAGATTTCTAGATATGATGAGACAGGTTAATATAAATTTTCCATTCACGGAAGTTCTCTCACAAATGCCAGCTTACGCCAAATTCTTGAAAGAGATCCTTACGAAAAAGAGGAAGATAGAAGAGACCTCAGTGGTCAAACTTACAAAGCATTGTAGTGCAATATTACAAAATAAACTCCCACAAAAGTATGGAGATCCATGAAGTTTTACTATACCTTGCTCTTTAGGCACTCTTAACTTTGATAAATCTTTATGTGATTCAGGTGCCTCAATTAATCTAATGCCATTGTCTATTTACAGAAAACTGGAGAAGGAAACTGGAGAAGGAAACTGGAGAAGGATATCTTTGCAGCTGGCAGACCAAACGACTATAATACCCGAGGGGATAGTAGAAGATGTTTTGGTGTGGGTGAATAAGTTCGTATTTCCTGTAGATTTCATAGTGGTGAATATGGATGAGAACAAGGAGATCCCCCTCATACTAGAAAGACCATTTTTAGCAACGGGTAGAGCTATGCTGCATATATATGATAGAAAATTCATGTTTAGAGTGGGTGAGGAGACGGTGATTTTTGAGATGAATGTAGCAACTTGAGTGAAAACAGAGAAGCCAGCTGTAAGCGTTAAGTGGAAGCTGAAGAATTCAAAAGAGAAGGCTCCAGTGATTGAAAAAGATAAGTGTGGGGTGTACCCCAAAAAGGCTGAGAAGAAGATGTCCGCGTGGAAGTGTGCATTGGTTCAGGCGTGTGGAATGGAGCCCGACTTCCACTCAGACCCCGACTGAAAATTCAGCGAAGTTTTCTTTACCTTATGCTTTTTAATTGTGTGTCATGGGGACATGCTACAACTTAAAGTGTGGGGTAGGGGGATATTTGTATGTATATGTATTTTAGTTTTTGTTAATTTTAGTAGTTAAAATTTGAATTTTTATTTTTTAAATTTTTTGATTTTTCCCGACTATGGATATCATTCGACGAGTTTCTTGAGGGAATTAAGTCGAAAGAAAAAGACAAAAAGATTTTTTTTGTAGTTAGTGTATTAATTACCCCTTGGTTTTTCTTTGTGTCGTAGTTCTTTTCCAAGGGTTTTGTTTGAATCAGGTGTAGTTCGTTTTTATTTTTGTTAGAAGTAGGAAACCTTGTGCTATGATTTGAAATGGAAGCAATATCTCTTGACTCGATCTTGACTTGAGAATAGTGAGTGCTTTAGTTGTGACACTTAGGCTCAGTTTTTGACTCTTGCATAAGTACCTTAAATCGTATGACCTTAACGTTGCTTAATTGCTTTGACTAGAGTGTCTTGATAATCAAATATTGAGTAAGTTATGTGCCATGTGTGTGAGGTTTGTTGTATTATGTGCATTGCATTTGATGTCTAGAACTTGCCCTGTGTTTGCAAAGCGAAATAGTACTTTTGTTCAGTCTTCGAAGTGATATAGACATTTCTTTGTTGAGCCAACTATATAGTTTACCCACCAACTTGTTATGTATCTTAGTTAACCCCGTTGAGCTTGTAATCATGTTTTTTTGGCAACCACATTACAAGCCTTACCCATTTGTTTGAATTGACCATTTATTTGAACCATTTACCTCTCTTGGGCACTTGAAATTGTATGAACTTTGTAAAAGTTGAAGTGTGGGGTGATTGGGTTGGATTTTGAGTGGAACTAATGAAATAAGGAGAAGGTGCACTGAACTAAAAAAATAAGAGCCACTTGAATTGAAAAATAAAAAATAAAAATTTATGTAGTTGTATGATTGTAAAAAATGATCTTTGATAAGTGGTAACTCTTGATATAATTGTGCTTAAAGAATAAGGGAGTTAATGCATATTGATGTTAAGGTGGAGTATGGTTTGACATAAGTGTGGGGTTTTGAATGTTATATTGTATGTATTAAAGTGTTTAGGAAGGTGTATTCATTCTTATATCCAAATATATCCTACCCGTCCCGCAACCTACATTACAACCAGTTAAAAGTCCTACTTGATCCTTGACTGAATGAGCTCAATTAGTAGAGTAGTACACTACGGGCAAGCCTATGGTGAATCTTTTGTGGCACATTAATGTCATTTCTGAGAGTGAGTGAATTCTTTCTATCTTGAGTTCCTAATTGGTCTTGAATTTTATTGTTTGTGGAGCTACTCTCTTTTGTTGTGTGCGGGCACTTGGTTCATGAAGGGAAGGTAATGTCGTTGACATCTATGTTAAAGTAAGTGAGCGGGTAGGGAATAATGCATGATACTTGTGAGTGAAATCTTGAGGTGAAGATGTTACACTATTGTGCTTAGTCTATTTTAAATATTCTTGGTGTAATGAGTTAGGAGAGTTACTTAGTAAGGTTGTGTCTATATAAAGTGTGGTTTGATTTCTCGAGGACGAGCAATGGTTTAAGTGTGGGGTGTTGAAGGTAGGCTATAATCTCAAATTTTAGTCGATTATTACATTCCAATTTACTGCACTTTAGTTGAGTTTGAGCTTTAATCGCTAATTTTTTGTGCTAATTGTGTGTTTTATGCCTTGTTGGAGTGATTACGAGCTATGTAGATGTTAAAGAATGAATTCAAGTGATTTGGAGCTTTGAAGTCTGATTAAAAGCCCAAGGAATTAAGCCGGAATCGTGTTCGGGGATCAACGGACGATAGTTAAGAACGAACGAAGAATCGAGCATGCATACTCTGCAGTGTACAGTAAAATGCACATAACTCTTTGCTCAGAGATCCGTTTGGTCTGAACAATATATGGTTGGAAATATAATTCAAAGGGCTACAACTTTAGTGTTTTACGTTGTTTCAAATGCCTAATAGAAAAGGGTGAAACGTGCACGGCAAGTACGCAGCCGCGCACTGACCGAGCATATGGGGCAGAATAGTGTGAAACATGCGCGGGCACACTTCCAGGTGTGCGGCCGCGCACGTCCTGTCCGGGAAAAATGTTATTTTTCGTGTAGGATAAGGTGTATGTATTTGGGCCCGACCCTACTTAGCATATATACAAGAAAAATGGTATTTTTGGGACTTTGGACATAATTTAGACCTAAGGAAGCTAAGGAGAAGAGGGAGAAGCAAGAGCTCAATGATTTTACCATTCATCCTCACTCAGGACAAAGGTTTAGATGTTTTATGTTTTCCTTTGACTTAAACTTAATTGTGATGAATTTCTCCATATCCATGAAATAATTCTTCCTTGGGGATTGATGGATTTGGTATTTTGTGAATTGTTTGTGGATATTAACTCTAGATTTATGTATTGAATCGTTTTGGGTAATTTTATTGTTGCATATATATTCACATGTTTATATAATAGAAAGAAGCATATTTTGTGATGTTTTGCATTATCTTGTTAGTTGAATTCGTTGATTCTTCTTAGTAATTGAAAGAGGCTAGTTGAATTAATGTTTAGACCCAGTTAGGAGGATAATCGAAAGAGGTTCTCCTAAAGATTAACCCACTGCGAATTCTTACATATCTTCACTAAGCTTAACTTAGTCATATCGTAAGGTTGAGACTTAATCGAGAGAGGAGTTTCTACTGAATGTTTGAACATAATATAGTGAATTCGAGAGACTCACTTGAACCATAGAAATGAAGTAACTAGGGTTAATTCCCAAATACGTATCTTGCATCTATCCAATCAACCCCTATTTTCTCCCACTGATATCTTCTTTGCTTAATATTGTTGCAATTGTCATTAGCCAATAGTTTAAACTTTTAGTTAATTTTAGTTTTAATTCACACAAATTTAAATTGTTGATCATCTTGAATAGCAATAAAGCTGTAAACTACGAAAATGATGTTTAACTCCAATCCCTGTGGATACGATATTTTCTATACTATATTCGACTAGCGAGCATAATTTTGTGTTGTGGTTTTAGCTCGTCATGGTGTCTAATTCGTAGTTTTAGGTGTGATTTTGGTATTTTGATCGCGCGAGCGAGTCCGTATGATATTTTTGGACTTGTGTGCATGTTTGTCTTGGAGCTCGAGGGACTCGGGTGTGTTTCAGAGTGTTTTTTGACTTAGAATCATAGCTGGTGCAAGTTTTCATCTAGCGCTGAACTTCAGATCTTGCATTTGCGAGATCTGGATCGCAAATGCAAGCCTCGCTTTTGCGAAGAAAACTTCGCATTTGCGATCATGGGATGACTGGGCAGGACTGGCAATTGCGAGGAAAAAATCGCATTTGCGGACTAAACAATGATCGCATTTGCGATCCAAGAGTCGCAATTGCGACTCAACAGTGTTTGAGCAGGCTTCTCATTTGCGAAGTAAAAGTGTGCAATTGCGGAGGCTGGGTGTTCGCAATTGCAAACAAACTATCGCATTTAAGACGACAACAAGCTCGGTGACTTCTTCGCATTTGCGAAGGGTTGATCGCAATTGTGAACTATGTGTCGCAATTGGGATAACTACAGCTGAGTAAAAGAGGAAAAAATGAAAATTAGCTCATTTCTTTCAAACTCTCAACCCTAAACACCCTAGAGGCGATTTTCCCAAGAGATTTTCTTCCTAAATTCATTGGTAAGTGACTTTTATCTACTTCCTTTGAATTACCCATTACATTTCATAAGATTTCAACATCAAATCTAGGATTTTATAGTAGAAATTAGGAATTTGGGTAGAATTAGAATTTTTTGTAAATTTGGGGTTTAGACCTCTAATTGAGGTCGGATTTTGAATTGAATTACATAATCGGGTTCGGGGGTGAATGGATAATCGAGTTTTGGTCCGAATCTGGGGTTTTTGACCAAGCGAGCCTAGGGTTGACTTTTGTTGACTTTTCAATAATGACTTAAATTGAACCTCTTTCGTGAGTAGTTTCTAAAGCTTATTTTGAATCGTTTGGTAAATAATTTGCTAGATTTTGTTGGTTTGGAGGCTTGTTCGAAAGGCAAGGCCATGGTTGAATTTTGAGTTGATTGCGGAGTGAGGTAAGTGTTGGGTCTAACCTTGACTTGAGGGAATTAGAAACCCTTGATTCTATGTGCTATGTGAATTTCATGAGTAGCGGAATATATGCGGGGTGACGAGTGTCTATACGTCGTCAATTACTTGTTTTCATGTCTACCCGTATTTTATTAATTATAGCATTTCATGTCTTGATTGTTACATGCCTTAATTGCTTCCCATGCCTTAACTTGTTACTTGTCATTTATTATTCTCGCATTATAAATGTTAATTTCTTTCATGCTTCTATGCTTAATTGATATTTGCCTTAATTGTATTACTTGAACCCCTTTATCTGTCATATATGTGACTGTCTTGTTGCTTAGTATTAAGTGTAGCCTTTTATGATTTGGTATGAGATTCCTCTTGATTGTGTAATTTTCATATTCGTTAATCGTAGAGATTCTTGTGGTTCGAGTTGTTAAATTGATTGCAATTATTGATTTATTTATATTGATATGGTGGGATCGGGTTGCGCGCCACAATAAGTGAAATAAGGGTGGATTGATATGGAGAAATAAGGGAGGATATATATTGATTCGGTGGGATCGGGTTGCGCATCGCAACATGTGAAATAAGGCTGGATTGATATGGTGAAATAATGGTGAATTATGATATTGACTCTGATTATATGGTGAGATAGGGTTGTGCGCCGCAACATATATTTACTTATTATTATTGATATTTACATGGCAGAATAAGGGAGGATAATGTTATACGGTGGGATCGGGTTGCGCGCCGCAATAGTTTATGTGTTTTCTATTCCTTATTGTATTGTGTTGGCTTAAGTACTGTGGTACGAGACTCTAAGGATTGGTATTTATGGTATTACTGGTATTCTTTGAGGATTGAGTTATTTTTATGAGTTACTACATTATTTCGTTTATGTATTTTTCTTTCCTGTCATTATTTTATATTGCATATAGGTTATATTGTAGGTGACTCGACTTAGCCTCGTCACTACTTCGTCGAGGTTAGGCTCGGTACTTATAAGGTACATGTCGGTTGTACTCATACTACACTCTGCACTTCTTGTGCAGATTTTGGAGTCGGTCCCAGTGGTGATCAGTAGATTGCTCGGGTTGACTATCAGTACGGAGACTTGAGGTACAACTGCTCGGCGTTCGCAGTCCTGAAGTCCCCTTCTATCTTATCTTAGATGTGTATTTTCTTTCAACAACTTTACTTTCATTCAGACCTTTATCTGTATTAGTCTAGTAGCTCATGCACTTGTGACACCACATTCAGGGTTGTATTTAGATATTTCAGTTGTTACGATTTTTCGCATTTTATTTCAGTTATTTTAGTAATTGACATCAGTTAAATTTGATTTGTTTAAAAACAATGGCTTAAAACTAATCTAACGTTGGCTTACCTGTCAAGTGAAATGTTAGGCACCATCACGGTCCCGAGGGTGAGAATTTCGGATCGTGACAATATATCATCAAAACATGGTTATTTGTAATAGTTGTTCATCTGCACAATAATTTTCTCCTTCTAATTAAACTTAAATTTAGATCATATGGTGAGGACTTCATGTGCTTCATGAAATGACTAAGAAGAACTTTTATTAAACGCAAGTAAGATAGATGGCAGAAATTTGGAAACCATGTTGCCCTCAGGCTAGTGCCACTTCTTGTCACGTTAGATAGGGATAATGCGATACCGAAATCATACCGAATATTACCGAACCAAACAAGAATATACTGAACCGTACCGAACTACTTTGGTATAATATTTGGTATGCACAATTGTTATACCGAATATTAAAGTACCGAATTGTAAGTCATAAATACCGTACCGAAGTATTGAACGCCCACCCCTACTCCAACTTATTGGCTATAAATTAAGAGTTTTTGCCTCAGTTTTCACCATTGAAAAATCTAAACCCTCTTTCCTCTTCATTTGTTTTCAATAGAAAGTAAGTATCTAGTGTGATGTGATTTACTCCGGTTTTTAAGTTCGTTGAATATCTAAAATTTGGAGTGCCATTATTATAGAGTAGTTTATTTTGCTTTGTTTCGAGAGCAGTTAATTCAAAACCTTGAACAATTGTGAGCGAATTAAATTCTTTAAGGACACACAGTGTAATATGAGTTCGAAAATTCTTCTTGTCTTACCTTGTCTTCCAATTTATTTTATTTATTCTGATTTTTGTTTCTAACACAGTTTACTAACCTCTCTCCACGTTACAATTCCAACCACCAAATTTCTCCAATACTCAAGTAAATTTCTCCAATACTCAAGTTCATTTCTAATTGGCAAAATACATAGTTTACCCATCAACCTTGCAGTGAAATTCCTTGTTCACACCCCTCGTTCACGGAAAACCTTTTACACACTCAATCTTTCAGAAGTGTGTCTAAGACACACCACTTTTGTGCTTGACCAATCTGTCAAATAACGTGAAAGTCACGCCCTAATAGGGTAGTGACACATGTCATTGACCTTAAAAAAGAAAAAATATATTAGAAATTACAATTAAAATCCATCTTCTTCATCTTCCCTTTTTCTATCTTAAGTATCATTGTTGCTGCCACCATAGTTGTTTGTGAGAAAATTTCCAACAACACTAAAATTCAACCACACTATCTAAACAACTAGCCGAAAATAATCGAGCAACAAATTGAGTTCAACAATCCAATAATCAACAAGACCCAATTGAATTGACAAGTTTTTTTCGATACCCCAACAATGGTGGATTCTAAATTTGTTTACCAAACCTTCAATACTATTGTTAAAACTTTTAAATCTATCAAAAATAAATAATTTTCACAATATTTAGACAATAAACCAACAAAAATCGCTCAACTTTAGATCCAAAATTTTATGTTCTTTCGAAAATTCTACTTGGGAAAGAATATGGGGGAGGGTGGTTTGAGGAAGAAGACCAGAGGGAGCGGGAGGGGTTCCTGTGGGGAGGGGAGACAAAAAATAGAATTTTTACGGGCTTCGCGTATTTTTGTGTGTGTGTAAACACGCAAGTGCTATCTGGTCAAAAGTAGTGTGTCTTATAGGTTGTTTGGCCAAGCTGGAGAAATCAGTTTATTTTAAGAAGTGCTTTTTTCAAAAGTGCTTTTGAAAAAAGTACTTTTGGACAGAATCAGTTTGTGTTTGGCTAATCACTCTGAAAAGCACTTTTGGGCAATAATTTGTATTTGGCCAAGCTTTTTCAGAAAATGCTTTTAAGTATCAAATTACGAATAAGAACATGAATGTATTTACTTAATAGTTAATATTATAAGTAAATAAATAGTCTCAAAATTTTGTTATTACAAGCAATAATTAAATCTTTTCATTTTATTTAAGTAAAATATGAAAATAAAATTTAAAAGTACTTAATTCTTTTAATATAAGTTAAATATATTAAAAATCATTCAACAAATATAAAAATATTCACCCCTAAAGTCACTATATATTAGAAAGTTATCCTAAAAATAATAAAAAATATGTATATATTAATATCCTAAGTATTAGGTTTAACGGTTATTTTGGTATATACTATATTTTGTTAAGGGTATTCTTGGTAAGAAAAAAAGTCAAAACTGCTTCTGCTTTTACCTTTTGGGAAGAAGCTATTTTTTTCAGTTTCTCAGAAACTACTTCCGCTTCTTCCCAAAAATACATTTTTCCTCCAAAAAGCTTAGCCAAACACCCCAAGTTAGGAAAAAAATGCTTTTTGGGAAAAAAAATACTTCTGGGCTCTTGAGATACTTGGCCAAACAGGTTATTAGACACACTTTTAAAATGTTGAATGTATAAAATATTTTCTATGAAGGAAATGTGTGTAACAAGAATTTCACTGCAAGGTTGATGGGTAAACTATCTATTCTGCGTTTCTAATTCTTGAACAACTTCTGATTTCAAAAAGTGGGGATAAACCCCTTCGTGAGCTCGCCGGAAAACACAAATGAATGTCTCCGGAATCATGCGAAAATATTGAGAGATTATAATAAAATACAGAAAGTTATGTTTTAGACATTCCGTATTAAGGATTCATGGATAGTTTATTTTCTGAAAATATTACAACTCAATACGTGGAGGTTGAAAATTAAAATTTTTGATTCAATAATGACTTGCTTCTTGAATATTACAAAGAAAATATTTATATTTACAAGGACCCATGATCCCCGAATTAACAGAAATGGCCATCAATCATCGGTGGACCGGACGTCCGAATCAGCCGTAGAAGTTGGAGTACCAGAAAGTTATTTGCCACGTGTCAATAATCAAGAGGTATATTGGACAAAATTGGAGGAAAAGCTACTGGAGGGGATCTCGACCCATACTTGAGGGACTATTTTAAACCTACACCAAACATAAGTGACCATTTTTGTTATTTTTCTGTATCTTTTCACATAAGACCATTTTGCAACCTGGAACCGGTTTCTTCACCCAAGTTCACTTTTTTGCACTACAGCAACCACAGCCAGTTAAAACCATAAGCAAAAAGCAAAACCCAGTTTGATTCAAACAAGTCTACGCTGTGTGATTTCTCAATTGATGTTCCTTTTCTTTCTTCTCTTTGTATTAAATCAATTTTGTCTGTATTTCACGCTACAATGAGATGCTTTCATAAACAAATGTGACGTGTTTATGTTTACAGCTACTTCCTATTTTTATGTCTTAAATCTTTGAGAACTATTCAAGAAAAAGAATCTTTGAAAACAATCCCCCAAAAAAATTGAATCTTTTCCTTTTTCGCCCAGTAGTCTGTTTCCAAAGTTTGGATTTTTATTAGAGTACTGTTCAAATTTCTGAGATTGATGGTATTTTGCAGAAATGGGGTCCTCTGAACGTTTAAGATCTTCGCCAATGGTGTATAGGAATCTACTAAAAGCAGTGGAAAAGCACATAGGGAAGGAAGAACACAAGGTTCATTTCACTGACTTCATCAGGGAAGAGTTCAGGAAGAAGAGCAATCTTGAATGCCCAAAAGACCCCTCTTTTATTCAGCGGAGGATTAATCTTGCTCAAAATTATGCTTACCTTCTCAACAGTGTCCACCATCATAAGGTTAGCTTCATTTCTCTAGCTATCCACAATTTTTGCCGCGCTATCTCTTTGTTTGTACTAGCCCCTCTTGTTTTTCTAAGATGCTTCTTGATTAGGATGAAATTCAGGAAGTTAATTTTGACTATCTAATAGAGTATATTAATGGAAGGATATATTAAAACAATTGTTAAAAAGTAATTAAAAGTCAGTTTTATAGACTTAACATCGTATTAAAATTCAGATTTTTTCCCAGGGCTTTGGTCTAGTGGTCTAGTGGTACACTGATGATGTTTGGGTTAGGTGCATGTCATGGTTTCGAACCCTGTCGAACACAAAGCCGTGATATTTAAATGGAGGCTAGAGGGGCGGGCCATTATCCACTGAGTTTCGAACCGTGCGCCATTGGTTCTCGGGGATTTTTCGGTTATAAAAGAAGTTAGATTTTTAATTGTTAAATGAATTTAAAATCGGAATTAGTGAAAAGTCATATGGTGGAACATTATAGGAAGTTCTTAAAATAAATAAGAGTACTTATGAATTAGGACATAAAAAGATATTTTTTAAATATCGATTTATTTATAATGTACTTAATTTGTTCAGTTAAGACATATAGCGGAGTGAAATGCAAGTCCCGTAGATGGTAGTAAGAACAACAATGTTACATGGAGTGAATGTTGAGCCTCTAATTTCCAACAGTCCTACAAGATGAGAGTCACAAAAATGTTAATGTTGAGGGGAATGTGTAATCATGGCAATATTACCGGTGATCGTATTCGATAAAGGGTGCAGATGGCACAATAAAGCATAAAATAAGAAAAGGCTGCTTTGTTATGGTCCATTGCAAGGTATGAGACTTGAGTCCCACATCGGTATTGCAATGTGCTGATGTGGGGTTTATATAGTCTTGGGCTCTCCCACCTTAATAGCTAGCTTTTGGGTTGTGGTTCTCCCTAGGTTGTATCAATGGTATCAGAGCCGCCCTCCGTGTCCACCGTGTCCACCGTGCCATGGACGGTGACGCCGGTATTGCAGTGTTCGCCCGGGGCAAGAAAAGTCTAGCACACAGCCGTCGGGGACGACGGATGCGGAGCGTGGTGGTTTGTTATGGTCCATTGCAAGGTATGAGACTTGAGTCCCACATCGGTATTGCAATGTGCTGATGTAGGATTCATATAGCCTTGGGCTCTCCCACTTTAATAGCTAGCTTTTGGGATGTGGTTATCCCTAGGTTATTTCACGCTTGAGATGGTGCGGCACCATGATAATAAGGTGCTAAAAAGGGCGAGGTAGACCTAAAATAACCTGGAGAAAGATCGTCTCAGAAGACCTGCAATTCCTTGGAATTTACGTGAATTTATTAGGGACCTATAGAGGCAATACCAATTAGTTGGGTTAAGTTTTTTGTTTTATTTTGTCATACTTACATAAAGTCTGATGGCTAGGAGTCTCTTTTGTCTGGTTATAGACTCGAATGCCATTGTATGGATAATTGTGGGATTCAAAGAACTTCTAGGGTTCTAGTTTTGGAGAAACCTTAATTTTAAGGCAAATTATTTTTAGGTAAAGGTAGTATTGGAATGATTAAGGTCTGAATAGTCTTGAAGATTCTTATAGCTGACCCTAACTTTGTTTGGGATTGAGGCATGATTGATATTGATATAAACATATAGCTAGTAATGAGCAGTAGGTCATCAGAAAATGTTGAGCACATTGGTCATTTCTAATGAACGTTTCACAAACTTATTCGTATGATTAGAATGCGCATCAGATTGTAATCATCCTATGCTGTGTGAACTGTGAATCAAGGGAATAAAATTAAATTGTTTACCTATCTTCTTTTTATAGGGGTGAAGAAATTCATCATAAAAGTGCTGATGCAACATCATCCATCTCATCGCTAGCTATGTTAACCCACGACAGTCAAAAGCTGCATATAAGATGATTATGGATTATGAAATCTTCATCAAGACAAGTGTTGTTGAAGAGGAAGTTAATGTGCACATGGGTGTAATATTGTGGCATGGCATCAAATACCATGATAAAATCATCACTAGGGTCAACTTTGTTAATATATTTGTCAATATAAATAATTTTTTGCTTACTGTAAAAATGACTAACGGAGAGCAAGAAGCAACAGTGTTTTTGTGGAAGACTTTGGTAATATAGGAGGATTATGTGATAAGCTATGGGTAATACGTAACTTAATCATAATTATATAGGTGTTTAATATTTAACTCAAAAAATAAAAAGAGGGAGAAGAAAAAGATTTTCCATCTTTTTTTGTTAAAAATTTGAATTAAGATTTTATTGCTTAAGGCATTCTCCATCCAACTGAGCTGAGTCATTTTGTCAAACACACAATGTCAGCGTCTTACCAACACAAGCAGCATTTTACTATGCATGATTAAAATAAAAATACAAAATGCTGGTCTTTCAGACTCCTTTCATAGCTTTTGCTACTCTGAATGACACTCCTATGGTATTCATATTCCACTGATATGCAAAATCCTAAAGCCTATCACTTGTTAACAGTAGGTGGCTTTGAATCGAAAATGAATTGTCTTTTCTGATTGATGCAGTGTGTGTGTGTGTATATATATATGTTCATATCGCTGAAGATATTTTCTAATTGAGCCCTATGTATACCTTGTGGTTTTATCCTTTATTACTCGACCATAAAGTTGAAATAAATTAAAGGGAGTCATGGGGAATATTCTTTTCTCAATTTCAGCATTATTTGTGTAGTGACCTTCCCATCTCTTCTTTCATCATGGTTCTATGGATGTTGTGTTGTTCTTGTATTAAGGAATCTGTGATATTACAATTGCGTTTTACAAATCAAGTGACTTCCTTTATTTCTGCAGGACTTGTTATTTTCTTACAACATTGCAGTAGATAGATCCGATGAGATGACAAAAGTGCTGGGCAAATCTGCTGCAAGTGTGGGGCTCCGCCTTCCTGATGTTTATCAGTCTTGAAAGTTGGTAGGTTATCACCATTTTCCTTTCCATTTTCTTGTCTATGAAATGGTTTGGTAACAAACACGTTTATGCTGTGAAATTTATGGCATATTCCTGTCTAAAGCATATCTGTGCCTGTGTGCTTCGAGGCGGATCACAGAACTATGTAGAATTGGACTCTCACACCCTCTATTCTAGCTTATTTTTTTGAAATACTCTACCTAGCAGAAAACTTAAGAGTCTGGTTATAAACCAACTCCCTTCCCCTGGAAGAAAGGAAGCAGCGGCTAGCACGCTAAACTAAGATCAACCAATGTTCGAACTGGGGGGGGGGGGGAGTGCTTTTGGGATATGAAATTTAATACCTACTCAAGCGAACTGAATTTGACTATGCATTATGGACGTTATATTGAATTGAAGAAGTTCCTGTATTAAAAGTTTTATTTATTCTTGACACACCTGAGATGATAGTCCAAGGTCTTGTCTTCTATATTCCAAATCATCCTTTATTAGGCTGTTTGCTCTCCGTTTTCTGCAAAAGCCCATTGCTTGCAGTAAGTTGGCAGCATTGATGGCATTTGTCATTGAGTTAAAAAACCACTTCTTTTCATGAAGCACATTAATTGTGGTATTTTGAGAAAATAAGCTATGGGTTGTCTTATATTTCATATACCAGCTGGGGATAGATTTTAGGCTTATACTTCTCCTTTTCACCGCTTTTCAAGCTGGAGGAAATGACTGAATGCACTCCTAGCTGACCAAAGAGAAGGAAAAGGAACCCTTTAAAGTGGTTTAGTGAAGATGTCTGCAACTTGAAGTGCAAAAGGAATACAGCGTGTAGTGAGTGCACCAAGAGATACTTTTTTCTCGAACAAAATAGTAGTCTTTCTCGATATGTTTGCTCCAAGCATGAAATACTTGATTAATTTACATATAAAGTACACCTTTGTTGTCTTGTAGAAGCTGAGGCGAGTGATATAATTGGATACCAATGTCTCGAAGAAGAAAAGTTATCTAATCTAATTTTACAGTTGTGGATGCATGGATTGATATTCCGCTTCTGTGCTAGAGTTGGAGACCGTTGGTTGTTTCCCGAAGGACTAAGAAATATAGTTGGTGCTTAGGTGGATGAAAATCCCTGAAGTGCTTCTCCTTGTGTTAGGACAACCTGCCTGCTCTGCATCGCAGTTCCCATAAAGTTTTGAATGGACTTTGTGCAAGGAATGTGAGGCCATAATGGATTATTTCTTCTAATTTCAAAGAATTCTTTTGATTGCTTTTGTATGTCCTTCCACTTGACGTGGAGGAGCTGACATACCTTATTGATTGTATTAACAGTTTCAGGTTGTGTAATTGCTGAGGTATTAGAGGGCATCTACTAAGCAGGGTTTATGTTTTGAGTGTATTGTGAGGGCTGAAATTTCAATGCCATGAGAGTGTTTAAGTGAGCAGTCCGTGACTTTCGCTCGATTCTGCAATTGTTTTGCAGAAAGCAATTGTGTTATTTCATAAAATAAAAAACAGTTGTTTCCATTTTTCTGTTTTCAGGAAAAAGAAAACAACCTAAAGGCTGTTTCTGAAAACTTCTTCCACAATACACAATAATACATGCTTGCTCAAGAATTTTAGTTTGGAATTTGGGGTGATATCCAAGTGTGCAATATAACTTTTTCTGAGCATCCTATTTGTTTCTCAAGTCTGTGCTAGCCTATGCACATGGAACAGGTCATTGATATTTCTCTAGAGATTACTAATTCGCATTAATGGCTCTCTAGAAATCCGGAGGTTGTATTTCAGGGCTGCCCCCCCCCCCCTCTCAGCTGGGGAAAAATGGTATATGAAAATAATGTTTCTGTAGCTCTTTTTCTTCTCTTTTCATTTATTATTTTCAATTTTCTTTCTGTCTTCTTGTTTTTCAGTCCAAATTCATATTGCTGAATTCCCAGCATACAATTTTTTGTGGAAGGTGATAGGTTCTTGCCATAGCAGTTCTGAGCTTGTTTATAAAAAATTGAATTATAGTGGTCAAAAAGTTACCCTGTCATAGCATGCTGAAGCTTGGATAGTCCACACGCGTACGAAACTATGGAGTCCAGTGAAATTACTCGTCACACTTGCTGAATTTAAAGAGACGTCATTTCACCACAGGAAACTGTGTCATAGTTTCTTCCATTATCTTGCACTAGGCCATTATTCATCCCTATGCTAGCCGATAGTTAGCCAAAGGAATCAACATCTACCGAGCTTCTCCAAAACTGTCACCCAACAGGTCCAACTTTATTAGAATTTTGTAAATTAATGAGAATTCCTTTTTCTGATTTATGCTGCACCCTATTTTCGATTTTGCACTGGTTCCAATTTCCTGTTGTATGTTTCCTTTAAATGTGGGTAGGTTCTGAATTATATTTTCTTTTTCCAATGAACCAGAGGAATAGTTTTTCCATGAGGAACCTCATTGCTGCCATGGCTAACTGAATTTAGGGCCACTGTTTGTATTTTCTGCTTCCAGATAGAGGACTACTCACTACCTTTCGTCTTTACTTGAGCGGTTATATTGAATGATGAAGTGAAATAGAGTAATCCAGGTCAAACAAGTGTTATTGGGATACTACCGTAAGAACATAGAACAGCTTCCTATACATCTCTGATACTACACATTTATTTAGTCATATAAGATGCTTGTCTGCAACACTTTTATCACATGGAATCCATCTCTCATATAGTTTTTCTCAAATTCATTTGTTTGTTTGCAGCAATGGTATCACGTCAATGGCGGTTTTCAGATGATTCTACAAGGCTGGAAGCTGAAAATTAGCACTGGTAGCCTAGATTTGGATAAGCGAATAGACGATAGCATGTAGCATTGACATGGGAAGAACCCCCTCCCCATTCAAGGGGCTGAAAAACTTGCCAAAAGCAAATGAATTGAGCAGTATCCCTGGATGTTCTGTCATGGGAGTGTTAATTTTTGTCTTAAAACTATTTATCTTTGTGGGGAAAAATAACTTTGTGCTAATTGCTCAGAGCAGCTTATTTTGACGACAGGCTTCCATTAATAATTCATTCTGCAGATTATGCTACATTATCTCAGTCCATTTTATTTGTGGCAAGTTGGTGAAACAATCTAAATTCTAGGACAAATTCTGGTCAAAAGTATTAAAGAGCTCTAATTATTAACAGCAAAGAGCCTTTACTATCAGTATTGACATTTAGATGTCACTGTTGCCTATAATACTTTGAGTTTAATTTGTGTATATTATTATTCTATTATGGTTCATATTCTGGGTTGAGTTTATCTTTAATTAAAGCATTTCTCGTGCCCTCCGTCCGTTGGAACTTGGAGTATATATGTATGTCCTTTATAATAGAAATAGATGTCATCAATTATCCGAATTTTAGTTCATCTCGATATAGTACTACACCAAAACTAAAGGAAAATAGGTTATTCATCTCCAATTCCTCTGACCAATAAATAAAACCAAAACGACTCAGTAGTAACCATACTACAAATTTTAAGAATGTATTGATACTCGACCAAAGCACTTTTATCCAATAAATGAACGTAACATCGTTTCTGTCTTTTGATATTTCTCATTTATCCTGAAAAAACCCAGCACTCTCGTCGATATAGAGGCAACTATACGTACCTTTCAATTCCCATCTGCCTTGCTTGGATTTCCTATGTTAAACTATGCACATACATTTTGTGTTATTATTGGATCTCCTACGTTGGACTATATATATATACACATTATGTGTTCGACCTCCAACTGTATTTATGTGGTCCTACTAATTGTGTTAAAGAAGCAAATAAAATTTTATACTATCAGTTAACATGTTAGAACACACAACAGGTTATATTGAACATAAATTGTGTAGTGGTCTTCATTAAAAAATAAAATAAAATTATATAGTGGTATAATACAACAGTCACCTGTTATCGCCACATCACCTATGTCAGAAGTAATTAGATTAGTGCACAGAGCTAAAACTCAGAGATTACTAGATTAATGTACCTGTTTCTCTATATATATCAGATAAATTAATTGCAAGGGTGCGTAATTATCCCTATGTTCAGGATAAAACGTAGTTGCAACTCCACACAAAGGTTTGCCCAATTTACATTCATAAAACGAAGTTTGGTACTACTGGATCACCACGGAAAATTAAAAGAATCCAACAAAAAAAGGTAGAATAAGAGAAAAAGAAAAGAAAAGAAGAAGGAGGGTATTTATTGGAGAATGATACAAAGATAAAGAGGCATATATTTACAGTACCAAGTGTTACACTATCCAACCAACACATAAAGTGCGTAAATAATGCCCGGTATGTACCCCAGAATTGTCAGCAACAAACATATCCAGAACTCCACCTGCATTTTTTCCCCAAAAAAGAAATGATTATTACAAACAAAATCAACATAATCTACAACTCCGAGTAAATATTTATTACTAGGTATTACACAACTGCTTGAATGACAAGAATTGCTGCGTTCGCATCTCATCAATAACTAGATTTTTTCCGATTTTTAAAAGATTCAATATGCTGATCGATTCCGAATTTAATTTTGTTACATTTTCTTGATCCGTTTGGAATACTTTTTCATTATATACTTTAAGCAATCAACTTTTTAATTCATTATATACTTAGATCAACCAGCTTTTTAATCACGATAAGTGCTATTTTGATATAGAATTTCAAATTATTCCCTGCAAAGCCACATGCAATCCATAAAACATGCCTACAGGCTACAGTTATTCAATCTCATATCCTTTTCTTTCTCTTCAAATAATGTATTTTTAGTAACTTAACAATTTAATGGGGTGACCAGACACTATATATTTTTTTTATATCTAAACAAACCAGACCCTATAGACGTTAGGAGTTCAAGAAAAAAAGAAGATTTATACTACTTAAATAGTCATAAACATGTAATAAAATTTCTAGTCCCAAACATGTACTCCTAATAGATGTTTTGTAGCAGTAAGATCACGTCGACAAGAGTAAAATGAAAAAATTAAAATTAAAATTTACAAATATAAAAAGGTATTTTATTTTTAGAATGTCACATGAAATACAACCATCTTTTTAGAATTAGACCAAAAACCTAGTACTAAGCATTCGGCAACAGATCTTTTTATTCTTTCTAAAGGGAGTAAAGAATGATGCTAAAAATATAAATATAAAAGGAAAAAAGGGTAGAAAAAGAACATACACCACAGCCATAACGAAGGAAGACACCAACAGGAGGAAGGATGATAGCAAGCAGGACTTCAAGAAAAGTTTCAGAACCCATAATTTCTTTCTCTGTTTGTGTTTCCTTTTAGGTTTCGTGATCTGTAAAACTTGGGAAATTAAGAAGGAAGAAGAAGTAAAAGGAGTATATAATATGTGTCAGCTAATTAGGGCTTAAGCAGACCACGTGGAAGCACCTCAACACGTGGAATCCTATGGCTACATATATGTGTCTTTCATTGACCACCAATACTTTCCATTAAATCTACACTTTTTTGGGTGCATATCATGTTAAATTTCTAAACGTTTTCTCAAGTCATTAGCTGTTCGGCAAGTGATTCGTATTTTGTACAATGAGAATACATCAAGACAAGACATATTGATGAATTAATGCAGCTGGATTTTGTAATAAATTACGAAACTTAATACATGATTTTATTATAAAATAAAGACCGTAAAGTAAATAATCCAAAAATATAATGAGACTGATATATTATTTAACTACAAACTGATGTACATAATGAACTGAAACTTCCTCTATTTATAAAAGAAAGGAAGCAATTATGAGGCTTTTCTTGAACTGCTTGTAAGCTATCTGCATGAGTTACTCGCAACCTACATGTTTAATACGAAGCTGTTTCAAGTCATTTAATTGAGTTGCTTACAACTTGCCTACATCAACTGCTTGTAAATAAATTTTAAAGGAGAACTAAATGGATAATACAGTAGAGTATTAATTGGATATCCATAATATACTATTTTCATAATACTCTCCCTTGGATGTTCATTATTAAGTGCCTCATTAAAACCTTACTAGGAAAAATTCCATGAAAAACAAATCTAGTGAAGAAAAAAGAGTACACATATTTAGTAATACACATTGCTAGCTACCTCATTAAAAACTTTACAAGAAAAACCTTGTGGGATAAACCTTAGTAAGGAAAAAAGAGTATAACCCGTATTTTACTCCCCCTGATGAAAACCTTGTTTCAAATATTTGAGTCTTCGCATTCCAATCTTGTATACCATCTTTTCAAAAGTTGAAGTTGGTAAAGATTTAGTGAATAATTCTGCCGGATTATCATTTGAACGGATTTGGTGCACATCGATATAACTATTTTTTTAGAGATCAGGTGTGAAGAATAACTTATGTGAAATGTGAGTCGTTTTATCTCCTTTTATTCCCTTTAATTGGGCTATGCATGCAACATTATCTTCATATAAGACTGTAGGTATTTTGATATCACATTTCGTACCACATCTCCCTTTAATGAAATGTATCACTGATCTCAACCATACACATTCTCAACTTACTTCATGAATAGCTATTATCTTAGCATGATTGGAGGAAGTAGCAACAAAGGACTATTTTGTAGATCTCCATGATATTGCAGTATCTCCTCATGTAAACAGATAACCTTTTTGAGATCGAGCTTTATATGGGTCAGATAAATAATCTACATCTGCATAATCAACAAGATATGCACTACCTTTGTTAGCATAAAACAAACCCATATCAAGAGTTCCCTTTAAATATTAAAATATATTTAATTCCGCTCCAATGTCTGTGTAGGAGAAAAGCTATATCTTGCTAGGAAATTAACAAAAAAAAATATATACTATATCAGGCCTTGTAGAATTAGCAAGATACATAAGTGCACCAATTACATTGACATAAAGTATTTCAGGACCAAGGGGTTACTCATTCTCTTCTGGAGGTCGGAACGGATCTTTATTCACTTCAAGTGATCGAACGACCATTGGGGTACTCAATGAATGTTCTTATCTATGTAAAAGCGTTTTAAGACCTTTTCTGTATAGGCAAACTGATGGATAAAGATCTCGCCTACTAAATATTCAATTTGCAGAGTAAGATAAAGTTTTGCCTTTTGGAGCTCTTCTGGAGTTCCTATGAGATTTATCTCATCAACATAAATATCAAATATAACAAACTCTGATGCTGTTTTCTTTATAAAAATGACATCATTTATATAACCTTCATTCATCAATTATTCAGTGAGACGATTATACCACATACACCCTGATTGTTTTAAATCGTAAGAAGAATTTTATAATCTGATCGAGTACATTTTTCGAGACTTTAAATTATATGCTTTAAGCATTTTCAATCCTTCAGGGATCTTCATATAAATTTGATCAAATGAGTCATATAGGTTATAACTTGCATTTAAATGGCATGACATCTTCAATTGTCTAGACTACATATCTGATCCTAAAAATCTTTTACAATATTGTGCACTATATCGTAACAAATATATTATCGACAATTATTTTGTATCGGTTCGCAAGCGATATAACTTGTTGAGATCTCATCACTTTCTTTATTTTCAGGTACCTGAACTTCTTCTGGAGTTTCATGAAATATTATGTCGTGGGCTCTTCTAGAGCTTATTTCCTCCTCATTATGATCATTTTGATTATTTACTCCTACTATTTTTCAAGGATTGTTACCTTTGGAACCGATTGGTCTACCACGCTTCATGCGTGTAGTAAACTCTATCCTTCAGAAAATTTAATTTTAATAGGAGCATTTGCATATGAAATATGATATTTAATTTTGGATCAACAATTGCTTCTGGCATTTTACTTGAATTATCTTCTGAATGAGGATCATACTAATGATAATTCGGTTCATATAACATATTTTCTAGATGCATATTTCATCCCCTTAATGTTAGAAAAACTATCATATGTCCCCAATCTTCTTTGGGGAACCTAACTTTATGCCTTGTGGTAGAGAAATTAATCATATACCACACATCAAAAGTTATTAGATAGAAAAAATATTTGGTTTTTGATTCGGAACCAATTGTGTGGGAGGACTTATTATATCTTGTTGGTCTAATGCATACACGTGTTGTTGTATGTAATTTTAAAAATTATTAGACAAATACAGGAATCTTTGTTCTCATAAGCAATAGTTTAGCCATTAATAGGAGGTATTCAATGCTAAACCAACTTGGATATAAACCAACATTATCAAAATGAATTGTCTTGATTGATAATGTGAAAGTTATGCTCTTAATTGAGAAAAGCAATTTCAAATGCCAAACTGTAGGCCGACAATAAACACATATATAACCATCTCATATATGCATCTATAAGTGATTCACATGATAGGTGAATGAACCAATATTCACTTTTTATATATTCCACAATTCAGGGGTCTTAGTCCCAACTTTAGCTGGTGTAATTAATTTATTATGAGAACAAGCAACACAAGAGAATTTTTGAAAAATCTTCTAGTTCTTTAGTATATGCTTATTTGAATTTTCAATTAGCTCATCATACTAGTTGTGTTGATTGATAACGTATTTGCACTTGAAAACTTGAAGTTTACCATGACATGTGCTATCTTTCAGTAAACTTCTGGTTTACTGTGACTACTTTTGCATCAGTAAAGCTTCTAGTTTACTGTGACATGTGATGTAGTACAAATTGAAGAATAGTGTGGGTAACTTTTTATATACATATTATTTTACCCCCTGTAATTATGGAAACATGAAGATATTCAATCTTTCAATCATTTGTAGTCTTAGTATGATAGCCATTTGTATTAGTAAACTTAGGGTGTAACGACCCGATCGGTCGTTTTGTGTAATTGTGTCTGTTACCCCTTTTTATGCTTCACATATGTGTGTTTATAGTTTTATGACTTGTAGGTTGGTTAGTTTCGTTCCGGAAAACTTTCAGGTTGATTTGGACCTTTGAATCTTAACTTAGAAGTTTAAATTAGAAAATATTGACCAAACTTTGACTTTTGTGTAAACGAACCCGGAACTGTGTTCTTATAACTCTGATAGTTGTGTATCGTGATTTCGTACTTGGGTGTATACCCGGAATTGATTTTGAAAGTCCGTAGGTTGACTTGTGTTGATTTGCCGAAGTTTGGAAATTCGAAGTTGAAAAGTTTGACCGTAGGTTGACTTTTAGATTTTGAGCTTGAAATTTGATTTTGAGACTTGGAATAGGTCCATTATGGTATTTAGAACCTGCCTGCAAAATTTGGTGTCATTTGGAGTTGATTAGATATGATTCAGACATTTAGTTATAATTTTAGCAATTCTTGAACTTTACAATGAAATTCATGTGTTTTAGTGTTCGATTCGTAGTTTTAGATGTTATTTTTGTAATTTGATCATGCGAGCAAGTTCGTATAATATTTTTATACTCGTGTGGATGTTTGGTTTGGAGCCCCGAGGGCTCGGATGAGTTCCGGACATGTTTCAGAATAGAGTTGGACTGAAATTAGACTACCGGTGCTCAGATATCGCAATTGCGAGCACCAACATCGCAATTGCGAAGGTCACAGTGGGGGCTCTGATGCCGCAGTTGCGAAGCCCCATTCACAATTGCGAAGACTACAAATTTCACCTTAGTTTGCATTTCCGAACAATAGTTCGCATTTGCGATGCCCTCCAGTTCGCAATTGCGATGAATGCTGAGGTTGTCAGGGTTCGCAAATGAGAGCTTTGGTCCTCAATTGCGAGGGTTCGCAAGTGTCACAAATGCGATATCTGCAGCTTGTTAAAGGGTTGGGAGACAGGCCTTTTGAACTCATTCTCTTATTTTTTAACCCTAGACTCGGTAGGAGGTGATATAGAGAGGGAAGTTTGATGGCATGCTATAATCTCGCATTTTAGTCGCTTATTGCACTCTAATTCACTGTACTTTATTTGTTTTGAACTTTAATCGCTAGTGTTTTGCACTAATTGTGTGTTTTATGCCTTGTAGGAGTGATTCCGAGCTATGTAGATATTACAGAATGAATTCGAGCTATTTGAAGCTTTCAAGTCTGAGTAAAAGCCTAAAGGATTAAGCCGTGATCGCGTTCGGGGGTCGAAAATCACATATGGATGTCAAAACGCACGAAAATATCGGTACTCTGAGATATCCCCACAGCCGCAATGCATGGGGCGCTACGCCTGAATTTCCCCACTAATGCCCCGCATGGCACGTCGCCTAATGCGGCACGCCTGTACAAAATTTACAGAGTAATTGTCCTATTTCGCGTAGGAAAATGTGATTTCGTTTGGGCCCGAACCTACTTGGTATAAATACATGAAAAAGTTATTTTCTGGACTTTTGACACATTGGAGACCTAGGGAGGCTAAGGAGGAGTTGGAGAAGCAAAAGCACAAGGAGTTCATCATTCAATCCTCACTCAAGACCCGAGTTTGGACCGTTTTATGTTTTCCTTTACTTTAAATATATTTGTGATGAATTACTCCATATCTATAGAGTAGTTCTCTTTAGGGTTCGATGGATTTGGTGTATTGATATTTGTTTGTGGATTATAACTCTAATTTTATGTATTGAATCATTTTGGATGATTTAATTGTAGCATCTATATTCACATGTTCATGTAATCGAGAGAGGCATAACTTGTGATATCTTTGCATTATCTTGTTGGTTGAGTTCATTAATTCTTTTTAGTAATCGAAAGAGGCTAGTTGAATCATTGATTAAACCTAGTTAGGAGGATAATTGAGAGAGGTTCTCCTAAAGACCAATCCATTACGCATTCTTGCGTATCTTCAAAGAGCTTAAATTGGTTCATATTAAGAGGTTGAGACTTAATCGAGAGAGAAGTTTCTACCAAACAATTGTGCTGATAATTAAGTGAATTCGAGAGACTCACTTGAACATTAGAAGTGAATTATCTAGAGTTAAATTCGAGACAATTATCTGGCACCTATCATATCAAAACCCCATTTTCTCCCATTGATATCTTCGTTTGCTTGGTCCTTGCTTCGATTGTCATTAGTTATATATTCTTAGTTAATTTTAGTATTAATCACATAAATCTAAATTGTTGATCATCTTGGAAAGCAATTTTACTACAAACTACGATAATACTGTTTAACTCCAATCCCTATGGATATGATATTATATTATACTATATTCGATTAGTGAGCATATTTAAGTGTGTATTTTGTGCTCGTCCAATTTTGGCGCCGTTGCCAGGGATTGGCAATCAACAGTGTTTGAAATAGTTTATAGTGCTAATTTAGGAATTTTTCTTTTATTTCTCTTTTATTTTTTCTCTTTTTACGTTTGATGTTCTTTGACTGTGCACAGGTTACTGGTTAGATTGGTGCATGACTCGAACTTCTGCGAAGGAAGTTCTACCATACGAGCCAGAAATTGAAAAACAACTGCAACAACTAAAGAAGGAAAGAAATCTCACCGAGACAACAAAACAAGTTCCGTGATCCTCAACCAAAGAACCTATGGTTGGAAACGGTGAAGATAATGTGGATTTGGCTATGAGAGAAGCAGCCCTACGACGAGAACAAGCTGCACGGGATGCTGAGGAAGCAACTTTTAGAGATGCACAGATTATCTACGAAGAAGAGACGAGTTTGTCACGATCCAAAATTTCACCACAGGCGTCGTAATGGCATTTAGTCTCTAAGACTAAGTAAGCCGATCATAATAACAATTCAAGTCATTTTTTTTGAATTCAATACAAGTGTCAAAACCAACAACGGAAATATTCAAACAACCTCCCAAGACTGGTAATACTAAGTCACAAACTCTAACTGAATACATGAAATAATCTCAAGGATCTAATATACAATACCGTTTGAATAATAATTAACAGTACAATAAAATGGAAAGACTCCAAGGAACTGTGATGACCAAGCAGCTCCACCTTGAATCCTTGCGATCAACACATTAACTCTGCTCAAGTCCAATATCTCCAGTACCTGGCTCTGCACAAAAATATGCAAAAGTGTAGTATGAGTACACCACAGTCGGTACTCAGTAAGTATCAAGACTAACCTCGGTGGAGTAGTGACGAGATACAGTCAAGACACTCACTGGTCTAATAACCTGTGCAATATAGCATACAAAATAATAGGAAACAAATAGCAATGATGGCAACAAGAATCAATCAAGGATATAAACAACAAGGCCACAAGAATACCATAAATATTGCTCAAACGAATAATGAACACAAGTACAACCAAGTAATCAAGTCCTTCAAATATAAATCTTTCACCTATAAGTTTTTCAAATAATTTTTTTTAGAATATTATCCTTTCAAATAAATATATTTCGAATATACTCCCTTCAAATATATATCTTTCGAATATAATTCTTTCAAATAAATATCCTTCAATATAATTCTTTCAAATAATATTTTTGAATATAATTCTTTCAAATAAAAGTCACCCTATGACACCTTATTTCATAATCATAAAAATACGGGTCTCAGCCTACTTTCATATTTTTGTAATACGGGTCTCAGTCCACTTTCATATTTTCACCGCACCCCGTGCCCATATTTTTATCACAACTGCACGGGCAACTCACGTGCCAAAATATCAATATATAAGATCCACACGGATAACTCACGTGCCAATAATAAAATCATCATTTACTCGCGACAACTCCTGCCCACATCTCATTTCACAACTGCACAGACAACTCGCGTGCCAATATCGTAATCATTATATATCCACGGTACCTCGTGCCCACATTTCATATCACAACCGCACGGACAACTCACGTGCTAATAAGATAATCCACGCGGCAATAGCCACATACTCACAATTTCAACATGTATTAGGCTGTTATCAAATTTACTGAATTAACAAAACAAGTTGCACAAGATATAAAAAATATCACAAGGAAATCACAACATCATATAAAAATCACCAACACAATAATCCCACATCATCACTGATCATCCCTGACAATAACCACCCTTATCTCTCCTATAGCCACCCGTATCACTCCATATAATAGCCACCCTTATCCCTCCGCCCCGATAATATCAATAGCCATCCTTATCCTTCCGCCCTGGCAATATCAATAGCCACCCTTATCGCTCCTATAGCCACCATTATCACTCATATAATAGCCTGTCTTATTGCTCCATTTAATAGCCTCCCCTATCACTCCGTTTAATAGCCTCCCTTATCACTCTGCCCAGACAATATCCCAACACACATAACAACAATGAAATTCCATCCTTATACCTACATAATATTAACAATGGAATGCCACCCTTTTACGCCGTACAACACTAACCCAAATCACACAACAATTTACACAGAATATTATCACAACAACACCACATAATCAACTCGTAATTACAAATTGCCCGTAGGCCACAACCTTTCCAAAAGTGCAACAAAATCAATTAATTTCACAGCAAATAGCCCAAGACTCCACACAATGTATATAAAACCTAAAAATAATAACAAGGATGAAAAAATAGCTTAGCACATGCCAACGCCTTCTTTAATTCAAATTTTAGATAAATATACAAATGCCTCTTTTCAAACTTATTTAATTAATTATTTCTAGGAAATGTCAACTCAACAAACACACAGAATTCACATAAAAATCAAAGTGGCAATCACACCAAATTATCATATAAAAACAAATTCGACAAACAAGTATTTGAGGTATGACAAATAGAGGATTTAATAAATACCAACAATTATCCAATTTAATACATAAAAATGTCTAAGACTTTAAACCAATAAAATTTGCACACATAAGCCCGAGTACGTACTCATCACCTCGTGTACACAACTTTCAATCACAAAATTTGCACATAAGACTCAATGCCTAAGAGGTAATTCCTCCACTCAAGGTTAGGTAAGATACTTACCTTTACGGAGTTAGGCCGATATTCCAAAATAACCTTCTTGTGTGAATCTCCGGATGCTCAAATCTAGCCAAATAAATTATATAACTTCATTAAAATTCATCGAAAATAATTCCGGATAATATAACGTTGACTTAAAATTTTACATTAAAAAGTCAACCCGAAAGTCAACGCGAGGCTCTCCTCTCGGAACCCGACATAACTTTTATGAAATCCGAACACTCATTCCGATACGAGTTTAACCATACCAAAATTACTAAATTCCGATAACAACTCGGCCCTCAAATCCTCAATCTTAACCTTAAGGGTTTTCACAATTTTTTCAACTTAAAACACCAATTAAATATTAAAAACATCAATAGATTTGGGTAATTTAACCAAAAATGAGTTAGGAATTCTTACTCCAATGTCTCTCTTGAAAATCTCCCAAAATTCGCTTCTCCCGAGCTCTAAAATCGTCAAGAATAATAAAAATGGCTAACTCCTGAATATAAGCTTTTTTCCAGGCAAGTCGCATCTGTGAAATACGACTTGCCTCATTATTTCCAGCCAAAAGAAAAGGCAGTACCAGACTTCAGTAAATCGGTCATAACTTTTTGTATAAATGTCCGAATGATGAATGGTTTACCCTTCTGAAAACTAAAATTAAAGAGATACAACTTTCATGTTTTAATTATCTCCAAATTCCTTATAGATTGCTATAAGCTTCCAAAGTCAGCCCTGTGCAGCAGAAATTTCTTGTGATGCACACTGCCAGGCCAAAGGACTGCAGTACTAGTCTTCAGTAAATCGATAATAACTTTCTGTATAAATATCCAAAGGATAAATGGTTTATTTTTCTGAAAACTAGACACAAGGAACTATAACTTTTATTTTTGGATCATCTCCAAATTTATTACATATTGCGAGATATAAGCTTCCAAAGTCAGCCCTGTGCATCAGAAATTTCTCGCGATACACACTGCTAAAGCGAAAAACCAGCAATTAAAAATGGCCTAGAAATGATCCGAAACCATTCCGAAACTCACCCGAACCTCTCGAGACCCCGTCCGAATATACCAGCAAGCCCCATAGCATAATAAGAACTTAGTCGAGGCCTCAAATCACATCAAACAACACCGAAATAACGCTTCGCACCTCGAATCGAACTTATGAGTTTATGAAATTTTTCAAATTCTATATCTTGTGCTGAAACATATCAAATCAATCCGGAATGACTTTAAATATTTCATGCAAGTCAAAAATGACATAATGGAGCTTTTTCAATTTTCGGAATCGAATTTCGACCCCGATATTAATAAAGTCAACTCATGGTGAAACTTTCCAAAATTTTTCTATTATTCAACTTTTGCCAAAATGCGCCGAATTGTCCTACGGACTTCCAAATCTAAATACGAACATACGCCTATGTCCGAAATCACCATACGAAGCTATTGGAATCATCAAAACTCCATTCCGCAGTCGTTTGCATAAAAGTCAAACTCTGATTAACTCTTTTTACTTAAGCTTCAAAAATAAGAATTATTTTTTCAATTAAATTTCGAATCTTCTGAAAACCAAACTCGACCACACACGTAAGTCATAATACATATTACGAAGCTGCTCGATGCCTTATACTATTGAACGGGATGCCAATTCACAAAATGACAAGTCGGGTCATTACATGGTCGTAGAATTGCTCAAAATCAACCTTTGAGTGCAGACCAGTTCGGAAATATAGTGTGGGGTATTTATGGTAGGATATAATCTCGTATTTTAGTCACTTATTGCACTCCAATTTACTGCACTTTATTCATTTTGAGCTTTAATCGCTAGTGTTTTGCACTAATTGTGTGTTTTATGCCTTGTAGGAGTGATTCCGAGCTATGTAGATGTTACAAAATAAATTCGAGCTATTTGGAGATTTGAAGTATGAGAAAAATCCCATGGGATTAATCTGCAATCACGTTCGGGGGTCAAAAATCACATCTGGATGTCAAAAGGCACGAAAAAATCTGTACTCTGAGAAATCCCCACAGCCGCGGCGGGTGGGTCTCCGCGTGTGTGTATTTTTCTGCTGCCTGGCAGATTTCAACTCTCTGGATTTCTCCAATAATGCCCCGCATGGCGCGTCACCCCATGCGGCGTGCCTGTGTAAAATTTACAGAGTAATTGTCCTATTTCACGTAGGAAAAGGTGATTTCGTTTGGGCATGACCTTACTTGATATAAATACATGGAAAAATATTATTTTCTGGTCTTTTAACACATTGGAGACCTAGGGAGGCTAAGGAGGAGTTGGAGAAGCAAAACAAAAATGAGTTCATCATTCAATTCTCACTCAAGACTCGAGTTTGGATCGTTTTATGTTTTTCTTTTCTTTAAACATATTTGTCATGAATTACTCCATATCTATGGAGTAGTTCTCTTTAGGGTTTGATGGATTTGGTGTATTGATATTTATTTGTGGATTATAACTCTACTTTTATGTATTGAATCATTTTGGATGATTTAATTATTGCATTTTTATTCACATGTTCATGTAATCGAGAGAGGCATAACTTGTGATATCTTTGCATTATCTTGTTGGTTGAGTTCATTAATTCTTCTTAATAATCGAAAGAGGCTAGTTGAATCATTGATTAAACCTAGTTAGGAGGATAATCGATAGAAGTTCTCCTAAAGACCAATCCATTACTCATTCTTGTATATCTTCAAAGAGCTTAAATTGGTTCATATTGAAAGGTTGAGACTTAATCGAGATAGGAGTTTCTACCAAATAATTGTACTGATAATTAAGTGAATTCGAGAGACTCACTTGAAAATTTGAAGTGAATTTTCTAGAGTTAAATCATAGACAGTTATCTTGCACCTATCCTATCAAAACCCTATTTTCTCCCATTGATATCTTCCTTTGCTTAGTCCTTGCTTCGATTGTCATTAGTCAATTAGCTCTAGATTCTTTGTTAATTTTAGTATTAATGACATAAATCTAAATTGTTGATTATTTTGGATAGCAATCTAGATGCAAACTACGATAATACTGTTTAACTCCAATATGTGTGGATATGATATTATAATCAACAGTGTTTGAAATAGTTTATAGTGCTATTCAAAAAAAATTCTTTTATTTTTATTTTATTTTTTTCTTTTTACGTTTGGTGTTCTTTGACTGTGCGCAGATTACTTGTTAGATTGGTGCATGACTCAAACTTCTGCGAAGGAAGTGCTACCATACGAGCCAGAAATTGAAAAACAACTGCGACATCTGAAGAAGGAAAGAAATCTCACCGAGACAAGAGAAAAGGTTGGGCGTTCCCCAACCAAAGAACTTATGGCTGGAAACGGTGAAGATAATATGGATTTGGATGAGAGAGAAGTATCCTTACGATGAGAACAAACTGCACGAAATGCTGAGGAGGTAACTTTTAGAGATGCACAGATTATCTACGAAGAAACGAGGGGTCGTAGAATTGCTCAAAATAAACCTTTGGGTGCAGACCGGTTCGGAAATATAGCTCCCATTCCTGGGAGACCAATTGGCGATTATGCTAGACCGGTCTACAATCAAGGATTATCAAGTGTGAGACCACCTCCAATTGCAACAAATAATTTCGAGTTAAAACAAGGGTTGATTCAAACCCTTAAGAATTGTTGTGTGTTTAGAGGGAAGCCAAACGAAGATCCAAATACACATCTAATGGACATCGAGGAGATTATTAACACCTTTTAATACAATGGTGTGTCACAAGATGTAGTTTACTTAAGGACATTCCCCTTCACACTCAAAGATGATGCAAAGCAGTGGCTTCGAAGTTTACCTAATGGATCGATTCGAACATGGGATGAGATGACCAGAAAAGTTCTTGATGAATATTTTTCATCAGCTAAGACGGGCAAGTTTAGAAGAGAAATTCATAACTTCTGCTAGAAATATACTGAGACTGTGTTTGACACTTGGGAGAGGTTTAAGGAAATAGTCAGAAAGTGTCAACATAGCGGAATTGAACTCTGGATGCAACTCCAGGACTTTTGGAATGGATTGACACTGGCCTCACATAGAGTACTGAGAAATGCAACTAGAGGTCTGTTGATGAAGAAGACTCCAAAGGAGATAGTCACAATTCTTGATGAGTTATCTGAAGATGCAAATCAATGGCCCTATGAGAGTGCTGAAAGAACAAGATCAACTGGTATTCACCAGGTTGATGCTAAAACATATGTGCAGGTACAACTTGATGCTATGGCGAAAGAGATAGGAAAGCTGACCTTAGCCTCGATACAGAGTGAGCCTAAGCAGTCTGCGATATATGTGGAAGAGGACTCCCTACTCATGAGTGTCAAGCCTCAACTGAGGAAGTGAATGCTGAAGGAAATTATAATGCAATGGGTTAGAGGCACCCCAGTGTTTCATAGAGTTCATCTGGAGGTAATGCAAATGCGTGGCAACAAAATAACTCTAGACCTCAGGGAAAAGGAGCACCAACATACCAAAATAAGCAGAGGCAGTAGTTTCAGCCTCAACATCCCATTCAGTGTAGCATAGAAGATCTCATGAAGGCCTTCATTCTGAAAACTGATGAGAGGCTAGAAACTCATAGCGCAACTATACAGGAACATGGAGCAGCTATCAAAGAAATATGTACTGGTTTTCGAAACTTGGAAAGACAGGTTGGGAAGCTAGCCACTTTTTTGTCTGAGAGGATCCCAAGAACTTTGCCAGCTGATAATGTGAGAAATTCCAAAGAAACAGTGAATGTTGTGACCTTGAGAAGCGACAAGTGTTGAAAAATATCACTCCAATCCAGAAAGAGGTGATAATTGCAAAAGAAAGTGGGGAGCAGCTGAAGAATGATATTGGTAAGAAGAAGAAAGGCAAGAAAGCAACTGAGAAAAAGAAGAACGAAGGTAATTCGAGAAGGGAAGAATCTAATGAGAGTGAGCCTATGCCTGCTCTACCTTTTCCTCAAAAGCTATATAGAGAAAAGTTGGATTAGAAATTTGAGAGATTTCTGGATATGCTGAAATAGGTCAATGTAAATTTGCCATTCACAGAAGTGCTTTCCCAAATGCTAGCTTATGACAAATTCCTGAAGGAGATCCTGACAAAGAGGAGGAAGATAGAAGAGACCTCATTGGTCAAGCTCACAGAGCATTGTAGTAAAAATAAAGAGCCACTTGAATTGAAAAAGAAAGAAAAAAATAAGTGTATGATTGTGAAAAATATTCTTTGATAGTGGTGGTTCTTGATGTATTTGTTCTTAAAGAAGTGGGGAGTTTATGTATATTGATGTGAAGGTGGAGTTTTGGTTTGACATAAGTGTGGTGTTTTGAATAATGAAATATATGTATTAAAGTGATTAGGGAGGTGTAGTCACTCTTACATCCAAATATATCCTACCCATCCCACAGCTTACATTACAACCAATTAAAGTCCTACTTGATCCTTGACTGAATGAGCTCAATTAGTGGAGTAGTACACTACGGGCAAGCCTATGGTACATCTTTTATGGCATATGAATGTTGTTTATGAGTGTGAGTGAATTCTTTCTATCTTGAGTTCCTGATTGTTATTAAATTTTATTGTGTGTGGAACTACTCTCTATTGTTGTGTGAGGGCACTTGATTCATGAAGGAAGGTAATGTCGTTGACCTCTGGGTTAGAGTAAGTGAGCGAGTTATAAAAATGCGTGGCGCTTTTGAGTCAAAATTTGAGGCTATGATATTACGGTATTGTACTTGATCGGTTTTAAATATTCTTGGTGTGATGAGTTATGAGAGTTGTTGAAAAAGGTCATGTCTATAAAAAGTATGGTTTGATTGCTCGAGGACAAGCAATGGTTTAAGTGTGGGGTGTTGATGAGAGGCTATAATCTCGTGTTTTAGTCACTTATTGCCCTCTAATTCAGTGCACTTTATTTGTGTTTGAGCTTTAATTGTTAGTGTTTTGCACTTATTGTGTGTTTTATGCCTTGTTGGAGTGATTCCAAGTGATGTAGATGTTGCGGAGCTAATTCAAGTTATTTGGAGCTTTGAAGTCTGAGTAAAAGCCCAAGGGATTAAGCCGGGATTGTGTACGGAGGTCAAGGACTAAGTCTGGACGTCAAAATTAAGATTTGATTCGTACTCTGAGAAATCCTCACTGCCGCGGCGCGTGGGGCGCTGCGTTTGTACAAATTTCTACTGTCTGTTAGAAGTTAGCTCTTTGGATTTCCCCACTAATGCCCTGCATGACGTGTCGCCCCATGCGGCGTGCCTGTGAAAGTTTTACAAAGTTTCAGATTGGTTTTTTGATGACCTCAGATTGGTTTTTTGATGGTTCCAATAGGTTCGTTTGGTAATTTTGGAATTAGACATTTGTCCGGATTTAGATTTGGATGTTCCTAGTTTGAATTGACTTTAATTGTCGAAAGTTAGAAATTTGAAGGTTTGTAAGGTTCATAGGTTTGACCGTTAGTTGACTTTGAGGCTATCGGGTTTGAGGCGTTGTTCTGGGATTTGGAATAGGTTCTTTATGTCATTTGAAATTTGTGTGCAAAATTTGAGGTCATTCCGAGTTGGTTTGGCATGAGTTTGGAAGTTGAAAGTTTGATTGGTTTATTAAGCATGAATTAAGATATGATTTGTGATTTTGATGTTATTTTGTGTGATTTGAGACCTTGAGTAAGTCCGTATTATATTTTGGGACAGGTTGGTGTATTTGGACAGGGTTCTAAGGAGCGGTGTGTTTTATATAGACTCCGAATCATTTTTGGAGCTAGTTGGTAGTTCAAGTCTGGTATTTTTGCACCTACGAGGTTTGGTCCGCAGGTGCGAGTCCCTAGAAGCAAACGTGAGGTATTAGAAGCGTGGTTTGGTTGGGCAGGAGTCTGCAGATACGGAGGACATGGTCGCAGAAGCGAAGGCAGGCAAATTATGGATTTTCGCAGAAGCGAAGGTTTTGTCGCACCTGCGGTATTGTGGAAGCGGGGCTGAGCTCCGACAGGTTTGAGGTGCCGAAACGTAAGTGCATAAATAAAAGTGTAAAAGAGAAAATATTCCATATTTTAGCTATTTATTTTGGCAACACAACATGCAAAACTGAGTAACTGTGAATTCAATGTTGTTCATGCTTGAGGAAGTATTACTTTCAGAGGCCAAAAGTTACATTGGCTAAAAATCAATGGTTAATTCAGCACATTCTATTTTCCCTAGACTCTTCTTCAAGCCTCCTACAATCATTGCTACAAATGGAATTTTTTGTTCAAGTATTAAAATAATTCAACTTCTTTTATTAGCTGTTGTTTTTGCAGAATACCATATCACTACATACAAATCATGCGTAAATAAATTTGCCTATATATCCAAAGGAATTAGAAAAATAAAACAAGAAAAGAAGAGAAGAAATATCTTCCATGTCCAAT